>NC_139962.1:2550728-2628228 GCF_963454915.1 Gymnoscopelus microlampas
TGGATCTGATCAAGAAGATTGATGACATGGTGGCAGCCAATGGAGATGCATGCTATGGTGGTGAGTATTATCGGGATGAGATGATTGTATTAAGATCTTAGATTAAAGTGTTACTTTATATATCAGAATCAGCTTTACCGTCACACCACAGGTTTACAGAAGTAAAGAAGTGGGTGAAATTAGTGTTCAGAAATCCAACCAGGCGCAACTACTCATGCATCTGGTTGACTACAGCCCTCTGACTAGGCCAGGAGTTTGGGAGGAATTCAATTAGTTATTGCTCAGACCTGTGCCATTGATGGTTTTTATTTACTAACACAAATACAAACATACATTAACACACCTAGCAGCCAATCGTGCTGCTAAGCGGCCAGTTAACTACTATCTTTGGTCAACTACAACCTTGCCAGTAGGCTCACATTCTACTAACAAGATCTAACCAGGTCAGGTTATAAACATGGGAAATAAACACAGAAAACACAATGACAATATTACCAACATGAATTTTCACATAAACAATAAACATATCAGCACATATAATCGTCAAGTCTCCTCAACTTACTTCTACCACGTCCCAAGTCCTCAACGAAACTAATTTCCCACTGACTCTGCAACACAGACCCACACAAAGGATGTTGCCTCCCACCAGATATCATGTCCACCCCCCAAGGTGGCCTGGTCTATGTTTTGGGGGATGAGAGGAGGAGAAAGTCACATGACATGGTAGGTGGTGGCATCTCTTTGTCTCCCTGAGGAAACTTGGGGAGAGAATTCAGTTTCTTGGAGTCCCTCAACAGATCAGTAGTAAGTAGGAAAGCACTTGATACACAAAGATTAATAGTCATATATGCTGATATGTTTATTGTTTGTGTGAAGATTCATGTCGGTAATATTGTCATTATTATTTCTGTGTTTCAATCTTTCTGTAGGTTTAAAACCTGTCTGACCTGACTGCCTGACCTGGTTAGATCTTGTTAGTAGAACGTGAGCCTACTGGCAAGGTTGTAGTTGACTAAAGATAGTAGTTAACTGGCTGCTTAGCAGCACGATTGGCTGCTAGGTGTGTTAATGTATGTTTGTATTTGTGTTAGTAAATAAAAACCATCAAAGGCACAGGTCTGAGCAATAACTACTTGAATTTCTCCCAAACTCCTGGCCTAGTCAGAGGGCTGTAGTCAACCAGACGCATGAGTAGTTGCGCCTGGTTGGATTTCTGAACAATTAGTCTTCGTGCATAGTTCCCATTGTATTATTTCCATAGGAAAAAAAAGAAAGGGACGAAAAAGAAGGGGGGGTCTCAATTAGGTAGCTTTTCTGATCACACACACACACACACACACACACACACACACACACACACACACACACACACACACACACACACACACACACACACACACACACACACACACACACCTAAACTGAAACCTTGTTTACAAAACGAACGAAAAATCATAGAGAAAAATGTCCTTTAAAAAATAAAAGATGTAGATCCACTATTTTCACTATTTGTGTAAGCCTTTTGAATTTCTGACTACCCCATATCATAATAATAAAAAAAAAATAACAATAAATCTAATGAAAACAAACTAAAGCTAAACCTTTTCACAAAATAAACGTAACTTTCAAATCCACTTGAAAACATGAAGTAAACATTGAAACTATAATAAACTTGAGACCCTGCAGAGTGGTATAAACGCTGTAATAGAAATGAAAATAGTCTCATTAAATCCCCCTGATGAATAGTAGTTTAACAGGCTATAATACTGATTAGTTTCTATTTAACATGGATTGAGACACAATAACTATTGTTCCCACAACAGATCTATGTCATCTATATCATTCACATAATGACAAACCAGTAAACCAAGCTGTGAACCAACTGATGAAACCAGTTGGTAGATTAGTATTATTTATCAGACAAGTATTAGTCTCACACAATTTATTCATATTTTATGTGCACATATTTATTTATTTATCATTATCATTATTATTATTATTATTATTATTATTATTATTATTATTATTATTATTACCCTTATTATTATTAACAATATTATTATTATCATCATCAGGTCCTGATCTAAGAATTGTTATAATTGGAAAATGTGGTGTGGGGAAGAGTGCTGTTGGAAACACCATCCTTGGAGAGGAAAGGTTTGAATCCAAAATTGGGGCCTGCTCAGTGACGGAGACATGTGACAAGAGATCCATCATATGGAACAACAGGATGATCAGTGTGGTGGACACACCAGGAATCCTTCACACAAGCAGATCTCATGAAGACATAACACGTGAAATAATGAAATGTATCCAGTTCTCTAGTCCTGGTCCTCATGTGTTCCTGCTTGTCATAAGAATTGGTCGATTCACCTCAGAAGAGAAGTATGCAGTAGAAACCTTGCAGAAGCTGTTTGGACCAGAGGCTCACAAGTACATGATGGTGCTGTTCACCTGTGGTGATGCTCTTGATGATGATACAACCATTCAAGATTTTATACGTGGAACAGATCCAGCTCTTCAACGACTAGTCCAACGCTGTGGAGACAGGGTCCATGTCTTTAACAACAAGAGCGAAGACAGAACACAAGTAGATGAGCTGATCCAGATGATTGATCACATGGTTGCAGCCAATAGAGGCTCATATTACACACGTTAGATGTACACAGAGGCAACTAGGATGCAGAGTGGCATACATTCTTTAGAAGACTGAAAAGATTAATTGTATAATTGCTAAAGGCACAAAGATTAAGCAGCTTCTGTTATTAACCTGTAATGTCAATCAACGGTGAAGGTGTTAAAACAAAAAAAGAAAATGATTACAATTGTTGCGTAATAATCTACTGTATATAGTGTATCATGTTCCCTCTATAAGATCATGATTAAAATGTTTACATTTTGCAGAATGTCACATTTCACAGGTTTTCAAAATGTATAAAAATCTTTTGAAAATAGCAGATCTACAAGTTCACAATGCGTCGCATCGCGACGCATTGTGAACTTGTAGATCTGCTATTTTCAAATAACCAAAATGTATCTATAGGGCGGATGTGGTTAATGTACAGTATGTTTTCTAATAATAATAAAATCTGCATAGTAACTAAAGTTTTCTAATAATTGTAGTGGAGTATAAGGTATAATCTTTACCTCTGAGATGTAGTGGAGTAGAAGTATTAAGTACAAAACAAAATGGAAATTCTCCAGTAAAGTAAAAATATCTCAACATTGTATACTCAAGCACAGTATTTGAGTAAATGTACTTTAAACCACTGTGTGTGTGTGTGTGTGTGTGTGTGTGTGTGTGTGTGTGTGTGTGTGTGTGTGTGTGTGTGTGTGTGTGTGTGTGTGTGTGTGTGTGTGTGTGTGTGTGCGCGCGCATGCACATGTGTGCTCATGACACTCAATTGTTTATGTTTAAAATCAATAAAATGAATAACTGAGAAACAAATGTCATTTATTTGTACAGTAATATTTAGATCTACTGATAATATAAAGAACAATAATTCATACATTTGTCTTCATGATGGAATAAACTGACATGATTGTTGTCGGGCAGAAACCTTGTATCTCCAGATTTAAACCTTTTATGATTTTTTTCATTAATTAATGCCTTGCTTCACCGTACAAGAATGTCACGCTAAAGTAGAGAAAATAGCAGAGCTTGTAGATCTGCTATTTTTGATCTTTTATTTTAGATCTGCTATTTTGCTACTTTGCAGCACTAAGCTTGTCTTTGCACTGTACTTATATGTCCATTTACCCTGTCGTTAATGACATTTATTTAGATCTTATACTTTATAAGTCATTCTGCATAAGATCATCTGATAAATGACTGAATTATTCATTAAAACATACATTTATAACATAGATTTAATAAATCATGTTCAGTTTAGGACTAATTCTCTTCCAGCCACTAGAGGTCACAAGTGTTCATGTTTTGTATCAAGTTGAAGTCAGTCAACCTTAATTCAAATGTTATGACCGTGTTTTATACTTGTTTATTGGTTTATAATGTCAACTTATTTTAAAACCTACAACATTGTCATGGGTTCTTCATGAAATACAAATTAATTTGTCAACGTAGAAGAATTGCATTAAGACGTTTGGGTAAAGTTTGATGAAAGATAAAAACAAAAAAGAAGCAATGCTTATTTAATGAGTCACTTACATGTCTAGTCTAGATTAGTGGTTTACAATGTGGGGTCTGGGGACCTCCAGGGGTCCCTGGGGGAGTTCTAGGGCATACATGCATGATGCAACTGGCGGCCCGGGGGCCACATGCGGCCCCCACCTTCACTTAATGCGGCCCACAGGTTAATATCAGAATAGTGATATATTATTGATTTCAGCTGTTATGATTCTAAACATTACTTCAGTCTATATTAGTAGCTTAATGACTAGTAATAACATTCTATTGTCTTTTTTATGTCCAATGTATTTGTATTTAAGTTCATAAAGTTAACATAAGTATAATGTTATCTTTTCAGGATTCCAATTAGCAAAATATCAGCAAAATAGCAAAAAAAAAGAATCATGATTCCAATTTAAAAGTAGCAAAAATAGCAGATCTACAAGCTCAAAACGCGTCGCAGTTTTGAGCTTGTAGATCTGCTATTTTTGCTACTTTTGTGTGACATAGAATGGCGAAGTACGGCATTAGTGTACGAAAAAAGTTAAAATATATAGAGATAAGACGTGTCTGCCTGACAGTAAATGCAATGTGTCCCTCTGGAGTGAGTGTGGAAATATAGTGGCCCTCTGCATCAGTGGTTCTCAACCAGTGGTCCGGGGGACCACCAGTGGTCCTTGAGGGGTTTCCAGGGGGTCCCCAGCCAAATTAAGTTAGGAACCAAATTGACCTTTATATGTCTGGAAGACTCTGAGAGTGTACAAACTGAACCAAATGGACCCGTTAGGGTCCATTTGGTTCAGTTTGTACACTCTCAGAGTTAAATGAACACTGATGATGATGATACAGTATAGATTGGGAACCCCAAGAAATCAAAATGGTTGAGTCCCTGGCATATCTTTTCAAATGGGGGTCCGTGGGCTAATACCGTATGTGTCAATTTGGGGGTCTTTGACACGGAAAAGGTTGACAACCACTGCTCTCCATCATCAAAGTTGCATCACCCCCGTGGGGTTCCCAGCTAAATGATTGATATTGGGAACCAAATGGACCCATGCACATGGGTCTGCAACTCAGAATAACATATAAATGAGTCTAATATGGTTAAAACTGAGTCTATATCTTGTAGGAGGGGGCGTGTCTGATACAATGAATGTCAAATATCTAAATATTGAATCAAGCAACATCAAAACGTTCAGCGGTGAAACACAAAAGCCTGAGAGTAGACGTTAACATGACTCCAGAAGTGTTATAAAGTGGAATGGCCCTTTAAGTGGCAAAGACAACAAGGACATTGTTTGATGTAGTTTTTTTTTCAGAAACAAAGCATCACAATTCATTTCCTTGGACACTGGACTTTATTCTTTACTTTAGGTTATAAACTAACATCAGAGGATTTTAATATTTTCATTACATTTAAGGACTATATTCCACAAATCCACTATAAAAACACTTAGAGTAAACAAAGGGAAACATTGTATTTACATCGTTGTGTTTAAATCACTTTTCTCTTTCATCATCATAACCGTGGATCAATCTGCATCATCCTGAGAGTTTAACATTAATGTCTATGAAACTCATACGTTCATTCATTTCAGCACTAAGTGTTATTTTATAGTAGATTCACCTGTTTTCAACCTTATCCTCATATAACTATAATATTATATATCTTATCCTCATATAACTGGTCCTCTCTAATGCTCATTAATAATTATAATCTTTAAGTTTGAAATCTTGTTTGAAATGACCAAACCTTCCTACAGTACCAGTGATGTCACTGGTAGGCAGGTTTCTGAACTGTCCACAGCCCTCCTCTGAGACACAGAGAGAAGACAGAATGTCATATTATGAATAGTGAGCATTGGTGAGGAACCAATTATATGAAGATAAGGATGAAAAGTGAAGTGAAGTTCTCATAGCTATAAAAGACTGAATTATACTTTGTTGTTGTGTCCAAAAACAGCTGATCGACAAGCTTGATGATCAGCTATTTTTGTTTTTGTGCGACAAAATATATATTTATAATAACTCTACGGGTGAAGATATTTTTTAGACCCAAACTCAAAGAACAGATGTGTTGAAAACAGACCTCGCTCACTTTAAACTCTGTCACTCACAATGTCTCTTAACCAAACTTTAAAAAGGTAGGGTAAAGGTGATATTTATTTGTTAAAATAAAGTGTTAAATATCTCTATATTGTGATAGTAATCGTGGCTATAGAGTGTTTGTTCAGTAACAAGAGTCTCCTGGTCTCTCCAGCTCTTTAGTAAACAGAAAATGCATTTTCAGGTCAGGATACCGATTTTTATCCAATCAGGATAGACACACACACACATAAAACAGATGAAACAAGTGAAATAGGAGGTGACGACACAAAGCAATGAGCACACACAATCTGAACTGAGACATTATGAAATGTTCTGTTTATTAAAGAGCTGGAGAGACGACGGAGGCCAGTGTTACTGAACAAACACTCTATAGCAATGATTACTATCACTGTATAAAAACTTAAACCTTTTAAAGGACAACTTTAGTTTTTTACAACCAAGGTTTATATTTTAGCTTGTAATTAAAGTAAATAAAAGATGAGTATTATTTTTTTTTAATGTACTGCTTTCTATAGTTTTAGCAATTTTTGCGATATTTTTTACAGTGGGCGGGGGCATTCTGTCCGTTGGCTAAATATGACTTTTTTTACACAATAAAAAAGGTACGGTGGTCTTTGATGGGCAGATATGAGTTATTGGGGGCTAGAAGAGCTACTGTAAATAATAATAAAGAAAACGCTGGGTTATTGTGTAAAAAAAATACATATTTAGCCACCGGACAGAATGCCCCCGCCCACTGTAAAAAAGATAGCGAAAATTGCTAAAACTATAGAAAGCAGTAAATTAAAACATTTTAACACTCATCTTTTATTTACTTTAATTACAATCTAAAACATAAACCTTGGTTGTAAAAAAAACAAAGTTGTCCTTTAACAAGAAACTAACAAAACAAGTTTTTTTTTTTTACCAACATCAATATCCCGTACCCTACCTTTAAACATCAACACATTAACCAGATGAGATGGAGGTGAGGACAGCTCACTAGAACTAAACTTCCGGGAACCGGGAGCGCATCTGTGTCATTTTTAGATTGATCTGGGCTATTCAAAAATAGCAGATCTACAAGCTCATAGCGCGGCACCGTGCCGCGCTATGAGCTTGTAGATTTGCTATTTTTGAAAAAATTCATACAAAATTGTACAAATCTTTGAATATATATCTTGTGTCCCTGGAACAACATATTTTCAGATGGGGGGTCCGCGGTCAAATACATATTATTTTGGGTGGTCCTTGACATGAGAAGGTTTAAGAACCACTGCTATATATATATTTTATTTCTTTTGAGTGGTGCCAACCACTCCTATATCTGGCTTTGTCCGTATGTATGTATGTCTGTCCAATAAACAAACATTGATGACAACATCAATACGGAAGCAATAAGATTTGAGTTAAAAATATATATATATTCAAAGATTTGCGCACATTTTCACAATTTTTCAAAAACAGCAGATCTACAAGCTACGTAGCGCTACGTAGCTTGTAGATCTGCTATTTTTTGAATAGCCCAAAAGGAATCTAAAAAAAATCACCCAGAAGCTAAAACGACCTTATATGGACACACCAGACCACATGACACGCGTCCTCTCCGTTCATTGGTCGTCCTGCTCAGACGTTCTCCTGTAGTTCTTACGGCTGCTGGACTTCCTGAAGGCCACGAAGCCTCCTCCTGCTCCTCCTCTCTTCTCGTCCTCTTCCTCCTCCTCCATCTCCTCACTTCCTGTCTGCTGCTTCCTCTTCCTGTTCATGTCCTGAGCTCCTGGAGGTCTGATGGTGGGTCTTCCTCCTTCTTCTCCTTCTTCTTCCTCTTCCTCGCTGTGGTTCCTCCCTCTCTCTGCACCTCCCTCCTCCTCCTCCTCTTTGGCCTGGTCCTCCTCCAGATGACGCAGAGCCTTCTCCTTCTCCTTCTCTCTGACCTCCTTCTGTCCTCCGTCCTGCTGTCTGACCCGGCCCGGCCTGGACAAAGACCAACATGATTTAACTTTTCACAGTTTATAAAACCATCAAACGATGGGAAAAGGATAAAGGACAATTGCTGTGAAGGATTCTTTTTTTTTTCCCCATATTTTTTCCAAAAAACGTATATATACAGGGACGCATTAAGACCCCTCAGGGCCGTGGAACACCACAAAACCAAAGCCCCCCCCCCGGCGCGCGCGTGCATGCACCCAACCTGCGCGCGTGCGCGAAAATTTTCGGGTCTAATTCGGGTCTAATTCGGGTCTAATTGGGTTCTATTTGACCAATATAAATCAACATTTTTTCTTTAAATACACAAAAATGAAATACACAATTCTCACAGGGCCCTGCAGGCTGCGGGCCGTGGAACACAAGTTCCACTAGGTTCCACTGTATATATACGGTTTTCGCACTCCATGGTTGGATTTAAAAATAAGTATATATACGGTTTTGGCACCCAATGTGTTAAAACAGAGCTGTATATCCTACCTGGAGAAGAGTATCTTGTGCTGGGAGCTTCTGCAGTCTGATTGGTTCTGACTCTGGTTGTAGGCTGGGATGAAGGCCTCATCCTCCTCATCCTCCTCATCCTCGTCTGGCTGCTCCTTCCTGTCAGGGTGGAGAGTAACTAAGTTACTGTAACTTACTGTAAATATTACTTCTTTAACCCATTAAGACCTGGAACTGTGCCATTTTTAGATTTGAGCTAAAAAGCATTATTTTACACTTTGGGCTATTCAAAAATAGCAGATCTACAAGCTCATAGCGGCACCGAGTGCCGCGCTACGAGCTTGTAGATCTGCTATTTTTGAAAGATCGTGAAAATGTGTGCAAATCTTTGAATATATATATATTCTTTAAAGCGAACATTTTTAACTCAAATCTTTGCTTCTGGGGGTCCCTGGAACAAAATATTTTGATGGGGGTCCGCGGCTAAAAACATATCATTTTGGGGGTCTGAGCACCACTGATATAGAAACATACGTTTTTCAGGAAACTGTTGAGATTTAGGAGACATGTAGAATCGGCTTCAGGTCTCAATGGGTTAAATACTTCTACGCCATTACATCTCAGGGGCAAATATTGTACTCCATTACGATAACATTAACTCATTCAGTGCCAAGTAAATAAAAAAACATAATTGCCCGTGTGCCATGACGCAAAGATTTGAGTTAAAAATGTTCATGACGATCTTTCAAAAATAGCAGATCTACAAGCTCATAGCGCGGCACTCGGTGCCGCGCTATGAGCTTGTAGATCTGCTATTTTTGTATAGCCCAGAGTATAAAATAATGGTTAAAGTGGTTACAATCTAAACAGATGCTGTCCTGGTTCTTAAAGGAGAATTTTGGACTAAGGTTTTCTTAACCTTTTCTATGACGTTATGATATCTTAGGATGAACAGTACAGTAGAACAACGTCATAACTCCATCCGGATCCGCCACAGCTTAGAAAAGGTAAGAACACTTTACTCCAAAATTCCCCTTTAACTCTTAACTCATTCACTGCCAGAATAAATAATTAAATAAATCACACACTGCCAGCGATTTTTCGATTCTCTTACCTTTTTCAAGTAGTCACAGAATATTTATCTCCAGTATGACGGATCCCCTGATGGTTGATATAATCACAGAGGGTGTCACTGTGATTCCGTGAAAAGAAAAAAAAAAGGCATGGCGACCTCCCGTTCTCTTGTTCTACCCAGTTGAAAATAGCATGTCTCGCCAAAAATACATAAAATACAGGAGCCGAGATACAGGATTTTTAAGTAATAAGTTATTAACCAAGAAGTGAATGGAGCAGTACATCTTCGGATCACGTTGTCTGGGGTTCAAACACGTCATTGGCACAGATTGAGTTAAAATAAATAGTGATCTACAAGCTCACAACGTGTTGCACTGCGACACATTGTGAGCTTGTAGATCTGCTACTAGTGATGAGCGGGCCGACCCGTAACCCGCGGGTCAACCCGCGGCACGGGTGGTCGAGTCAGGATTTCAGAGGCAATTATGCGGGCTGCAGGTGAGCGGGTCAGCCGCTCTCACACGCAAAAAATAAATAAATATATATATATATATATATATATATATATATATATATTGAACAACAAGCTTGTTTATTTAGCCCATGACAATGTTGTGCTACTGTAGACATTTAACGAGACTTTTGGGTACTTAAAAGAGCGCTTTTATTATTATCTTTTTTTCCCCACCGTGGGTCGCGGGGCGGGTTGAGCCATAGATTTATATATGGGTTGGCGGGGCGGGTTGAGGCGGGTTGGGTCATGAAAAAACCCAACCCGCACATCACTATCTGCTACAGTATGTTCGAAGATTCTGAACGATTTTTGAAAACTTTTGAAAACTAATTTTGGTACTTTTGTAATGGCATCAAAAGCTTAGTTAAAAAAAAAACTGTTTTTAACACATGACTTTAACTTGTACTTTCTACATTTAGGTATTTGTATTTTTTCTATAAGCACCGTCTTAAACCCTCTATACTTAATGAGATGGATCCGAGTTGGCCTCTGAGTCTGCACTTGGACTGCTTTCTTCCATTGACACTAAAAATAGCTTGTAGATCTGCTATTTGTGGCAAACGTTTCCCCCAGAATGAAACTCCTCACAAAAAGTTTGGAAACCAGTCGATTATTTCTCCCCTTCAACAATACCAACTGGTGTTTATGTATTTTATATCATTGTTACCATTGAAGGTAACTAACCTTCACAACGATGTATAACTAAGGATTGTGCAATTGTGGAATGAGCAACACAGCTAAAAGATTTTGCCAAAATCCCCCAATATGTTTCTGTTGGTAATCGCTCTGGATTTGAGTGAGCTGCAAAACTAGTGCCAGTCACAGGTGAGTGACTGGCACCTCATCATGGGTTCTGCAACTCTGTTGCGTTTGTAGAAGAGAAGAACGCTGGAGCAACACGGACAGTTTCGGCCTTTTTTATTTAATACGGTGCAGGTAACAAGTAGACTGACGTTTCGGTCTTTCGACCCAGGTCTGCTATTTTTTGAATAGCCAAAGTTTAAAATAATGCTTTTTTAGCTCAAATAAAAAAATGACACAGATTCGTCCCAGGTCTTAATGGGTTACGGTAAAAAGAGTTGAGTACCTCTCCTTCCTGCGCTGCAGTCTGCAACTTAACTAGATCTACAAGCTCGACGCGTTGTGAGCTTGTAGATCTGCTATTTTTGTATAGCCCAGAGTATAAAATAATGGTTAAAGTGGTTACAATCTAAACAGATGCTGTCCTGGTTCTTAAAGGAGAATTTTGGACTAAGGTTTTCTTAACCTTTTCTATGACGTTATGATATCTTAGGATGAACAGTACAGTAGAACAACGTCATAACTCCATCCGGATCCGCCACAGCTTAGAAAAGGTAAGAACACTTTACTCCAAAATTCCCCTTTAACTCTTAACTCATTCACTGCCAGAATAAATAATTAAATAAATCACACACTGCCAGCGATTTTTCGATTCTCTTACCTTTTTCAAGTAGTCACAGAATATTTATCTCCAGTATGACGGATCCCCTGATGGTTGATATAATCACAGAGGGTGTCACTGTGATTCCGTGAAAAGAAAAAAAAAAGGCATGGCGACCTCCCGTTCTCTTGTTCTACCCAGTTGAAAATAGCATGTCTCGCCAAAAATACATAAAATACAGGAGCCGAGATACAGGATTTTTAAGTAATAAGTTATTAACCAAGAAGTGAATGGAGCAGTACATCTTCGGATCACGTTGTCTGGGGTTCAAACACGTCATTGGCACAGATTGAGTTAAAATAAATAGTGATCTACAAGCTCACAACGTGTTGCACTGCGACACATTGTGAGCTTGTAGATCTGCTACTAGTGATGAGCGGGCCGACCCGTAACCCGCGGGTCAACCCGCGGCACGGGTGGTCGAGTCAGGATTTCAGAGGCAATTATGCGGGCTGCAGGTGAGCGGGTCAGCCGCTCTCACACGCAAAAAATAAATAAATATATATATATATATATATATATATATATATATATATATATATATTGAACAACAAGCTTGTTTATTTAGCCCATGACAATGTTGTGCTACTGTAGACATTTAACGAGACTTTTGGGTACTTAAAAGAGCTTTTATTATTATCTTTTTTTCCCCACCGTGGGTCGCGGGGCGGGTTGAGCCATAGATTTATATATGGGTTGGCGGGGCGGGTTGAGCCATAGATTTATATATGGGTTGGCGGGGCGGGTTGAGGCGGGTTGGGTCATGAAAAAACCCAACCCGCACATCACTATCTGCTACAGTATGTTCGAAGATTCTGAACGATTTTTGAAAACTTTTGAAAACTAATTTTGGTACTTTTGTAATGGCATCAAAAGCTTAGTTAAAAAAAAACAGTTTTTAACACATGACTTTAACTTGTACTTTCTACATTTAGGTATTTGTATTTTTTCTATAAGCACCGTCTTAAACCCTCTATACTTAGTGAGATGGATCCGAGTTGGCCTCTGAGTCTGCACTTGGACTGCTTTCTTCCATTGACACTAAAAATAGCTTGTAGATCTGCTATTTGTGGCAAACGTTTCCCCCAGAATGAAACGCCTCACAAAAAGTTTGGAAACCAGTCGATTATTTCTCCCCTTCAACAATACCAACTGGTGTTTATGTATTTTATATCATTGTTACCATTGAAGGTAACTAACCTTCACAACGATGTATAACTAAGGATTGTGCAATTGTGGAATGAGCAACACAGCTAAAAGATTTTGCCAAAATCCCCCAATATGTTTCTGTTGGTAATCGCTCTGGATTTGAGTGAGCTGCAAAACTAGTGCCAGTCACAGGTGAGTGACTGGCACCTCATCATGGGTTCTGCAACTCTGTTGCGTTTGTAGAAGAGAAGAACGCTGGAGCAACACGGACAGTTTCGGCCTTTTTTATTTAATACGGTGCAGGTAACAAGTAGACTGACGTTTCGGTCTTTCGACCCAGGTCTGCTATTTTTTGAATAGCCAAAGTTTAAAATAATGCTTTTTTAGCTCAAATAAAAAAATGACACAGATTCGTCCCAGGTCTTAATGGGTTACGGTAAAAAGAGTTGAGTACCTCTCCTTCCTGCGCTGCAGTCTGCAACTTAACTAGATCTACAAGCTCGACGCGTTGTGAGCTTGTAGATCTGCTATTTGTGGCGAACGTCCCCACCCCACCCCCCCCAGAATGATAGAATAGGGACGCTAGAGTACCTCTCCTTCCTGCGCTGCAGACTGCTCAGGTACTCGTGGGCCGCGGTGCGGTTGTCTGCGTCGCTGGTGTCCGGGACGTCCTCCAGGCTGTAGCAGGTCCATCGCTCTGGGTGCAGCAGGTAGTCAGGGACCCCCCCTCCTCTCCTGGCGCCGGACACCGGTCCACTGGAGTCTCTGCCATGGACCCTGGTAGGGAGAGGAGACCCACAGTTATCATAGTTAGTTTACCCCCCAAAAAATGTCTTATTTTCTATCTATTAGTCACCCCATGAAGCCTTGAATTCATTGTCTCCGCCAGGCCGAAAGGCATGGCGAGAGAGTATGTTTTCCACCCCGTCCGTCTGTCTGTCACCAGCTAATCTCTGCCACCGTTGTCTTGATCACAGTGCCACTGTGCACACACACTCCCTGGATGCCAATTCAGAACCTCTGCCCCAATTTGTTCTCATGGGCCTTTTATAGCGCCGCCAGGAGGCCGATTTGTGCAAAACATATTTTTTGACAGTACTCCTACAGATTTTGTCCAAAAATCACGCAAATCGGTACAAAGCATCTCTATAGTCATTGAACGAAACAAGTCTTTCAGATTTCTCATATTCCATCTAGATTGGCTAAAAATGTCTTCCAAAGTTTGCAGGAGTGCTCCGTATTGAACAAAATGCCTCAAATCATGAACACAGCATGCAATTTCCGTGAAATTTTGCACGCTCATTCCCATTAGGCCGAGGAAGAACTACCATTTGAAATTTTTCAAATCAGCCTCATGGTGGCGCTATAACAGGCCGATTCGTGTTTTTGCCTATAATTGCACCGATCTGTGTAACACTTTGTATGCACACTCCCTAGAGGTCAAGGAAAAACCTTTGCCCTTTGACTTATGTAAAACACATTATTTTATACTACTCCTTCCAATTGTATCTAAATTTCACTCAAATCGATACACATGATATAATAGTCATGTGATCACGACGGATGTGATTTTTCATATTCCATACTGATTGGCTAAGATTGACATCTAAAGTTTGCATTATTGGCTTGTTTTGAACAAAATTCCGCAAATCATGAACGCAGCGTCCAATTGCGCTCAAACTTTGCACGCACATTCACACTATGTTGAGGAAGAAATGGCACCCTTTTCACGTTGGCCTATTATAGCCCCACCAGGAGGCCATAGTAGGGGTGGGGAGGCCATGCAATTTGGGTGAACTACTCCTTTAACGATTACTAACTGAAATGAATACAAGAACGCTCGAACAAAAACACGCTTGTCCTTCCCCCGAGTCAAATCTGGCGCCCTCGGAAGGGCCGCCAACTGGTATTCCTAACCTTAACCTCAGTAAAACTATGTCTAAACCTAACCTTATTCCTAACCTTAACCTCAGTAAAACTATGTCTAAACCTAACCTTATTCCTAACCTTAACCTCAGTAAAACTATGTCTAAACCTAACCTTATTCCTAACCTTAACCTCAGTAAAACTATGTCTAAACCTAACCTTATTCCTAACCTTAACCTCAGTAAAACTATGTCTAAACCTAACCTTATTCCTAACCTTAACCTCAGTAAACTATGTCAGAGGCAAATATTGTACTTTTACTCCACTACATTTATTTGAAAGCTTTAGTTACTAGTTACTCTTTCAGATATAAATTATGATATAATGAAACACACATTAACCAACTTTAGCCCTATTTTATACATAGGCTATTTTCGAATATTTTAGTACTTTTACTTTTGGTACTTTAAGTACATTTCGATGCCAATACTTTTGTACTTTTACTCAAGTACATTTTTTAATTCTGGACTTTCACTTGTAACAGAGTATTTTTTTATATTGCAGTATTGGTACTTTTACTTAAGTAAACGATACTAACCTTGCGGGAGGCCGGTCCGTTCTGGACTCTCCTCCCCCTCGTCCTCCTCGGGGTCGCTTCCCATTGGAGGAGGAGGAGAGGGGGGGCGGGGGCGGAGGGCGGGCGAACACGCCGTCTATGACGTTGTCCTGGCCCAGGGAGGAGGACGCCGTCCTGGCCGCGCTGTCCAGGCTGTCGAAGATGCTGCGACTGCGGCAGGAAAAGCCTGTACTTCCTCCCCTCAGACTGAAGGAGGCGCCGCGGGGCGACGGGGCCGACGAGACCAGCCTTCCTGTGGACAAGATATATATACGTCACCATGGTGATATATAGATGTTATTATGATGTTAAAAGACTATTATAAACAGCAGTGTGTTAGTATTGGTAGACAGTTAATAGACTCTATGCATACAGTAAAACTCTGTAACAGTTACAGTTACAGTTAACTCTGTAACCATTAAGACATCTGTCATTTTCAGATTTGAGCAAAAAAAAAGCATTATTTTACACTTTGGGCTATTCAAAAATAGCAGATCTACAAGCTCGTAGCGCGGCACCGAGTGCCGCGCTACGAGCTTGTAGATCTGCTATTTTTGAGAAATCGTGAAAATGTGTGCAAATCTTTGAATATATATATATTTTTAAAGCAAACATTTTTAACTCAAATCTTTGCTTCTGGGGGGGTCCCTGTAACAATATATTTTGAGATGGGGGTCCGCGGCCAAATACATATTATTTTGGGGGTCCTTGACATGAAAATGTTTGAGAATCCCTGACATAGTAACATACGTTTTTTTCAAAAAAAAACAGTTAGGATTTAGAAGACATTTTGTATAATCGGCTTCAGGTCTCAATGGGTTAATCCAGAGTTACAGTAAGTAAGGAAAACAAGAGGCAATACATGAAATGTATAGAAATAATAATCTAGGATGATATGTAAACCAAGAACCTATCATCAGTCCAACAGTAGAATATAAAAAAAAACTAATAATTGAGATTCATGATTTAGTTTAATAAATGCATGGACCATTACAACATACCCTGTAGGCCTAAATAAATATTGTATTTTCTGTTTGACTTTTAGGATTTGTAAACATAAATCGCGCATGGCAGCCTTCCTGTGGACAAGATATACGTCACCATGGTGAAATATAGATATTATGATATTAATAGACTCTATAAACAGCAGTCTAATAGTAGACAGTTAATAGACTCTATGTAGAGCAGTCTATAATCTCTCAAGAACAGATTCAGAGCTACGCTGCTGAATCTGTCGAGAGCCCCGTTCAGAACGTGTGCACGTTAGCTTACAAGTGGGCGTGCCTTCAGATCAGGAAGCAGGCCGCGCTTTACCCAATCAAATGTAGTGGGGGCGGGATTTACATCTGTGCGTTCGCTTCCCACTGGAAACAAACCCAAACTCATTTCACAATAGCGTCCTCGAAGCCGAACAAAACCACAGAAAGTTAGTAACATTTTAACTTGCTCTTTCATCATAGAAACAAGTGGGCTTATAACCAAAACCATCCATGTTCTTTTTGGGAGAAATGGTGTTGGTGTTCCGTGGGAAAAATATCATATAATAATATAGGATCATATGGTAAACAGTGTGCTTTCAACATCTGGAGTGAACTGAGCTTCTGACTTCTGGGGTTTAGTGAGTATAGCATTTTTCTTATCTAGCAAGTTGCTAGCAGTAGTACTTTAAGTGCTTTGCTACTAGTGCTGTATTATTAGCTTGTGTTAGTCTGTAGTTTGTATTTGTGCTTTAAGCCATTGATTCTCAAAGTGGGGTCCGGGGACCCCCAGGGGTACTTGAGGGGGTTCCAGGGGGTCCCCAGCTAAATGATAGATAGGAACCAAATGGACCCTTATGGGTCTGTAACTCTGAGAGTGTACAAATGGAACCAAATGGACCCTATCAGGTCCATTTGGTTCCATTTGTACACTCTCAGAGTTACATTAACATTGATTTTACAATATAAATTGGGGTCCCAGAGATATAAATGCCATTAAATGGGGGTTCGTTGCCCTAATGCATGTCAAACTGGGGGGTCCTTGAAATTAAAATGGTTGAGAATCACTGCTAGAGCCGTAAAAAATCTTCTATTATGGGGTCCCTGGCATATCTTTTCAAATGGGGGTCCGTGGGCTAATAAGTGTCAATTTGGGGGTCCTTGACATGAAAAAGTTTGAGAACCACTGGTTTAAGCAGTAGGCCATTGATACTCTGTGTCTGTCTCACGGAGCACTTGAAGTAGTTTGAGGTAGAATAGGCCAATTGATTGCCCTGTGCTAAGTGTCTGGACTGGGAGGCCCAGCACAGCTCCAAGGGGTAAAAGGCAGGCTGCTAGTTTTACCTTCAGTGTGCTTTCAACATCTGGAGTGAACTTGTTATGAAATAATGCATGATCAATAACATGTAAACACTTTATATGAACTTTATATGAAGGCCTCTGAAGAGTAGGCAGAGAAGGGCTCTCTCTCTATTTCTCCATCTCTCTGTCTCTCCTTCTTGCTTCACAAGCACACACGCATACTCATGACAGGAGTCAGGTAACAGAGCGGTGCCGTTCCTAAATGAGGGACATTCCAGAGCTGGTAGCTGGACAGAGAAGTGAGGTTAGACAGTGTTGCGATAGCGTTCTGTATTGCTACACCGGTTAACGGGCGCATGATCTTGTTGTCTGTCTTCCAACTGTTAGATGATCTAATGACTGACCTTTTGGGTTGGTATAAAGTCTCTGACTTAAACCATTGAGCCTTAAGCTGTCTTGGGGCTGGTCGCGATCAGCTCTACTCTACTCTGCAAACCAGGCTGTGCTGTGAACCTTTTCTGTCTGCAATAAACTGAACGCTACGATACAGTCGTTGTCCGCCTTTCTCTCTTTGCACGCATTCCACAATCTCACAACAAACTGAGCTTCTGACTTCTGGGGTTAGTGAGTATAGCATTTTTCTTATCTTTGTAAACATAAATTGCGCATGGCAGATATGACATAACTCAATATACAAAGCCCGGACCACGTCCTCATTTATACTTGGTAAATACTATGCAAAAATAGCCGAAGATAGATAATCTACAAGCTCACAAAGCGTCAACACGTTGTGAGCTTGTAGATCGGCTACTTTGGCACGTTAAAAAATGTTTTTGAACATGTTGCAACATTTTTTAATTGTCTTGCCCTGAATACCCAACATATCATCGGTGTCCAGGACGAACCAGCTAACTCCATTTTCATCTTTTTTCTTTTTCTTTTCATAAATCAACGCTATTGAACACCCTTTAGGTCTGTGTAAAAAAATCAAAACATTTGAACCAATGAAAAGTATTAAAAAGCGCCTCTGACGAAAACTCCCAACTCCATTGGATCCTAAAACTGTCCGTCAAAAACAAACAACTCCCCCCTCTCCTCTACAGCGCTGCTTTTTAACAGCATGAGCAGAGCGCGCTGCGCAGTGAACGAGGAGGAGGAACACGTAAACAAACTCCCCGTAGTCTGTTAAAACTATGCAGTGTACCTGTTTATCAAACTTAGCACTGACGCTAATGTTATGAAAACAAGTCATTATATTTCTAAAATCTATGAAGAAAGGCGTTCATAGCATTTCTGTCGTGCTAGTTCTACTAACTCTTTGCAGAAGTTATTGTACTATTTAAAGTCCTGTTAATTATTGTAGGCCTATATAATAAGTGTCATGAAGCATCAGGGCATTAATTCACACGTTGTTGTGATGCATTGTGAGCTTGGAGATCCATTGTTATTGTTGAGAATTTGTACCCTTTTGAAACCTCTCCCTCAGCAGCGAGTGGAGCTATAATTGTTGTTTGGACACCTAACTCCACTTCAGCTTGATTTCTGCTCGTCTGAAACTACTAACTCCACTCGCGCTGGGTAAAGTGTTGATTTACCCGCGATTTGGGTACAGTGTTGATAATATAATTGACACATGCAAGTATCTGACAATATATAAAGTCACTACACCAACTTGGATGAGGCAATATTGCTTTGTTTTAAAAAAATCACACCCAGTGTGAAGTGGGCGGTGTGTGGTCATCACAACATGACTCACTTTAAAAAAGGATAAATGACTTTTTTTAAAGTCCATACTGCTATTCATAGGGCTGCACATGTGTCATGTGTTTCGCTAGCCAATCACAGTCCTGAATTTGCAAAGTCAGCCAATCACATTACAGTTAGTGGTGATGACACTAGCTGTAATGTGATTGGCTGACTTTGCAAAAGTATCGATTTGCATTAACAATGGAAGGGTTAGGGGGTATACAAATCTTTTGGTCGGTGTCCAAAACTCACTTATAGGGGGCGGCTACACCGCCCCAGAAATATAAGGTTTTCTTCATTTCCTGAAAAACGTATATTTTGTTTTTTCGTTTCCTGAACAATGAGCGTTTTGGAGTTAGCAGTTTCGACTCTCATACAGATGAATGTGAAATTACGATGATGCTACAGTAATCGTGATTGGCTGAGATAATTGCGACCGGGTGATGATGTAATCAATCATCATTAAGAGTGTACCTGTGGCCCCGCCCCCACCACCATCATCATCGTCTTCATCGTCTGAGGACGACAAGGTTTTCACTTCCGGGTCAAAGGGCACGCTGGTCAGCTCCTCCTCCGAGTCGGAGTCGCTCAGTGTGACGTCGTGGCGCAGGGTGATGACATCACGGGTGGACAGCCGGTCCTGCTGCTGCTGCTCGCTCATGACGATGGCGTATACCGCTGGGGCCCTCTAGTGGTCAGGAGCCTGAAGGGACAACGCACAGCATTCATATGAACCTCACAAAGATCATGTTATTATAGCTTCAACGTCATATTCCTGATGGGACTATGAGTTAACCCAAGGACAGAATGGCTCATGTGTAAATTAGGGATGTTCCACTGTACACAGACACAACATTTCTGAACATGTTTCTTTGAATAGTCGAACATTTATTAATCAATTCATTTATTGAAATGAACACAAATAAAATAGCCAAACCTGAGCACAATTCCATCTATGCGGCCAAATCTCGTTTGAAAAGGAATAGGCCTATTTAGAGTGTATGCAGTGATGCTGCTAGCCATGCTTCCTGTGTCTCTGAAGCACATTTATCCACCTGTTTCTTGGCTGTGTGTTTTCCACTTCCTGTCGGATTTCATTGGATATCATTAGTCATCTGACCGGTTTCATTGGATTTCATTGGATCAAAAGACAGGAAGTGGAACACAGTGAAAAGCCTAGGAAACAGATGGATAAGAAAAAGGACGAATCAAACAAATCATAAAGTAGCATGCGTCCACGGGACTCGTGCTACTTTATCCTGCTACGTTATGAACACATTCAGCACTTATAATGCGGGACATTCCCGCACTAATATTACCCAGAGCAACATCCTACCTGGTTCACGGTTTTCCACCCCCGTTCTGAATCACCATAGACGTGTTTAATATCGCGTCAAATAAGAACTGTGTTCCAAAAATAAACAAATGGTGGTTTGACTCTTATGGATATGAAGCATCAACTGATGGTGAGAAAACCATAATGTTACTTCCACCGAATTAGTTACATTTTCGCCAGAAACAGACTGTATCAAATATAAGTGACTGACTATCATAAACGATACAGAACCTCCTCTCCAGGGACGTGCACAGATAGACTCTAGGTGGTGCTAGAGCACCTGCCCTTTGCCCTCTTGACCAGAAGTGCCCTTTTGAAAAAAAGAAAGAATTTTTTTTTTTTTTTTCAGTTTACAGCAGGGGTCTTCAACAGGGGCTCCGGGACCCCTAGGGGGTCCTCAGAGTTACTACAGGGGGTCAGTCAAATCTTTATGTGATATGATTTTTCTTTTTACCATAACCACTCGAAACCTAGCATCCCTTTTCTGAGGAGAACTTTAGCCAAAAATAGCAGATCTACAAGCCCACAACGCCTCGCGCTGCGAGGCGTTGTGGGCTTGTAGATCGGCTATTTTTGGCAAAGAGGTATAGGTGTTGAGGGAAAAAAGAGCAGACCAAGTAAACAAAAAAAAGTATAATTTACTTGAGCACCTGCCCCTCAAAATGTCTGTGCACGCCACTGCTCCTCTCTGACAATATCACAGAGACAGTTTGTTTATTTTTGGAGCACAATTCTTATATGAGACGATTCTAAGATGACCCAATGTTATTCTCCATAGAGACATGACTTTACCAACCAGGGGATGAACGAGTGACGTCAGGACTTCTGTACTCTATGTGAAAGCGGAGCGGGACTCTGTATTTTTACCCTCATTATTATCATGAACTCTGTATCTTTGTGTACTTATGTATTCTGAGTGTTTGACTTTCCAATGAGTAGTGAATACAATGTACAGTAGGAGATACTGTAGAGATGTGTACTGTAGGCACAGAAATGCATAAAGTAGACATACCTAACCTACTGAAACTGTAGGTTACTACAGTTTCTGTCCAGTGGACGCATGCTATTTTACCTGGACTTAAAGGTAGGGTAAGTGATTTGCTTTGGTTAAAACAGTGTTAAATAGCTCTATATTGTGATAGTACTCATTGCTATAGAGTGTTTGTTCAGTAAAAGGAGTCTCCTTGTCTCTCCAGCTCTTTATAAAACAGAAAATGCATTTTCGTTTCAGTTTCAGTTTCATTTCCAATTTTATCCAATCAGGATAGAGAACTCAATCAGGATATAGATTAAACAAGTGAAATTGGAAGTGATGACACTAAGAAATGTGCTGGCAAAATTGTAACTGGAACACTATAAAAATGAAGCTTAAAAATGGGTACTTTCTCCTGATTGGCTGAGATTTTGACACCTACCGAAAAATGTATTTTCTGTTTATTAAAGAGCTGGAGAGACGGGGAGACTCCTGTTGCTGAACAAACACTCTATAGCAATGATTACTATCAGAATATAGTATTTTAACCTTTTAAAAAAATACTTTTTGTTTTAACCAAAAAATATCACTTACCCTAACTTTAACAAAAAAAACATTATTTGTTTCAGTTATTGTAATAACTATTCATTTATAAGACAAATAAGGAGAGCATTTTGGGAAAGCCTTTTTTCCCCCAAAATGATTCAGATTCAGGATTTTTTTCTTCACTTTTTTTTTCCCAGATTCATTATCAACATATATGACTGTAACCATAATTATAGCCATTTAATATCAAACACGGGTTTAACACTGCAATTTCTCAAAAACAACACATTTTATTAGGACTGTCCCTGGGACTCAAATTCAAATGACCACCAACCTAGCAACATCACTGGTGTATGAAACACATTTAAAATGTTAATACTATTGGAATCTTACACACCGGCTCCCAAATAATGAATTACATTACATCATTCCAGTGCGCTGGAAAAAGAAAAAAACTATCCCGTTCCAGTTCAAATAAGATTTTTTTTGGGGGGGTTGTGGCCTGAAAGTTTGTGAACCCTTGATCTAAAGCAGGGGTCTTCAATGGGGGGTCCGGGACCCTTATAGGGGGTCCTCAAAGCTACTACAGGGGGTACGCCAAATCTTTCTGTGATAGGATCTTCTTTTATTTTTTTTTACATTAACCACTTGAACCCTAACATCCATATTCTGAAGGGAACGGTTATCCGAAAATTGCAGATCTACAAGCTGTCAACGCCTTGCAGGGCAAGGCGTTGAGAGCTTGTAGATCTGATATCTTCGGTTTGGTGTGTAAAGGGAATAAAGAGCAGACCAAGTACAAGTGGTTAACTGTCTGAAAATACACATTAACATGAATCCAACACTGATGACAGTGTCTGTCAAACAAGTCTATGAATCTATCTATGACATCTATCTAGGAGACCAGTGGTTCTCAAAGTGTGGTCCAGGGACCCTCAGGGTTCTATGAGACAAACATGGACCCTTACAGAATCTGTAACAGTAACTTACAGATCTGTAACTCAGATCACAGATCTGTAAGTTACTGTTACAGATCTGTAACTCAGATCACAGATCTGTAAGTTACTGTTACAGATCTGTAACTCAGAACACACTCTACTGGTTTCTACACTTTTAGACCAGTGGTTCTCAACCAGTGGCCCGGGGACCACCAGTGGTCCTTGAAGGGGTTCCAGGGGGTCCCCAGACAATTTAATAGTTACGAATCAAATTGATCCTTATGTGTCTGTAACTCTGAGAGTGTACAAATGGACGGGTCCATTTGTACACTCTCAGAGTTACATGAACACTAATGATGATGATACAGTGTAGATTGGGACCCCCAATAAATCAAAATGGTTGAGTCATATCTGTCATATCTTTTCAAATGGGGGTCCCTGGGCTAATATGTGTCAATTTGGGGGTCCTTGACACGAAAAAGGTTGAAAACCACTGTTTTAGACCACTCAAAGAAAAGGTTTCACATGGAACCAAATGGACCCTTTTTAGAAACACACACACACACACACACACACACACACACACACACACACACACACACACACACACACACACACACACACATCATGTGCATGTTAAAACGTCAACTGCTGGTTTCTGTGCATGCTAGCTACTCTACTGGGTTTTTACACTGGTTTAGACACTGAGTATGACAGCTAGCCTAGCATGCTAACTAGCTACTGTTTTCTAACTGGTTCTAAGTGCATGATAGCTATAGCTAGCATGCTAGCTACTGGTTGTTATACTGCCTTAGAGAGAGGGTGATAGAGAAGTCTCAGACAACACACTACAGAGATATGAATCATTATAAACAGAGTTATTAATGTATGTTTACAGTCTATACACACAGTAAACACACAGAGATATGCAGTGTGTTGTTAGCTTAGCTTAGCATTTACCTTGTGCTGCTGGTAGAGACGCTCAGGGTGCTTATTTTTACCTTGAAGGTGTTCCTGTAAGACACGGTTTAGAATGTGAGGGGTTTGAAACGGCTCATTCAGATAGAACTTTGTGTTGTTGTTGTTGATTGAATATACTTTATTAACAGGTTTGTAAATAGTACAGCGAAAAGCCCTCCATTGTGGTCCTGATCTTCAATTCATCAGAAATGGAAATACTTAAAGCATTGGTTCTCAAAGTGGGGTCCCCAGGGGTCCTTGGGGGGGTCCCAGCGGGCCCCCAGCAAAATGTGTTAATATAGCATCACAATAATTTTAACCTTTTATACTTTGGCTATTCAAAAATAGCAGATCTACAAGCTCAAAGCGCGGCACTCGGTGCTGCGCTATGAGCTTGTAGATCTGCTATTTTTGAAAAATCGTGAAAATCTGTGCAAACCTTTGAATATATATTATATATATATTTTAAGCGAACATTTGTTGCTCAAATCTTTGCTTCTGGGGGTCCCTGGAACAAAATATTTGAGATGGGGGTCCGCGGCCAGATACATATCATTTTGGGGGGGGGGTCCTTGGCATGAAAAAGTTTGAGAACCACTGACTTAAAGGACATCATAATTGATTCAACCTTTTTCATTTCAAGGATTATTATAACGTCGTGATGGGATTATATCTATTTTATTTTTTATTTTACAACATATAAACATTACAAAATATCAGCTCAAACTGCAGTAACAAAACTAGAACAATACATCACTTAAAATGAGGGGAAATAAAACAAATAGAGTGAAAATAAAATAAAATACCTAAGTGTTGTCTTTTCCTAATATTGAAAAGGCATCGTGATAATGATAAATATATAAACATAGATATGTAAATAAAGACACAAACATAATTAGATGTGTAAATTAAGACATAAAGTAAACATAACATCCAACCAAGGCACAAAAGTACCCCATGCACTGTTTCCTGCTGCGCCTGCGCGGATCGCTCAGTGTTCCCCCCCGCATTGCATTGTGGGTAGATGTTTATATTTTGTCTGGTTGTTGTTGGTGAAAATATATTAAAATCATAATATTTATAACAATCACAATAATAACAATAAGTGATCAGAGATCATCGTCATCTCCTGCTACCGATGACGTCACCCTCCTCCTCAGCCTCCAGGCTGTTTTCAAACAGTGACGAAGGTAAAACATGATACAATGTATCCATGGGTCACGTGACACGCTCTGTCACAACTTCACTAGCGTCATGGAACCACTTGTTCCTGGTTTGAGAATATCTTACATTTACAACCCGTACATTTACATAAATGTTCACATTTCAAATATAAAATCCTGAGCCTAAAGCCACGGATGTAACAAGTTAAAGCGTTCATGTCTAAGTACTCGTATCTTCAGTATTGTTCAATAAAAAGCATTTTAATCCGATTGCTGGCCATTTTCTCCGACGCTTTCAACTACGCGCTCCTACCGGTTGGTAGGTGTATTGCACTCTTATACTTTACAATTAGAATTATCTAAATAGAAAATGGCTGGCGATCGGATTAAAAAGGTTTTTATTGAACCATACTGAAGATACGGGTACTTGAATCTGTTGCGCCTGAACTTGGTACATCCGTGGCTTTAGGGTCAGCACTTTATATTTGAAATATGAACGTTTATGTAGATTTACGGCTTGTAAATGTAAAACAATCGCAAACCAGGAACAAGTGGTTCCATGACTGTCATGATGGTGGTATGACAGTCATGGTTTCAGGGCTAAGTAAAAATGCAGTGGTGTTAAAGTAACTAAGTACAGTTACTCAAGTACTGTACTTAAGTACAGTTTTGAGGTATTCATTTTACTTTATTGGGGTATTTCCAATTTTCAATACTTTTACTTCTACTCCTCTACATCTCAGAGGCAAAATATTAGAGTTACAACAGGGGGTCTGCCAAATCTTTGTGTCATATGATTATTGCTTTTTACCTTAACCACTCGAACCCTAGCATCCCTTTTCTGAGGTGAACTTTAGCCAAAAATAGCCGATCTACAAGCTCTCAACGCCTCGGCGTTGAGAGCTTGTAGATCGGCTATTTTTGGCAAAGAGGTATAGGTGTAGAGGGAAAAAAGAGCAGACCAAGTAAACAAAAAAAGTTAAATCTGAAACACAATTTTATACAATATCGAGGGGGTCCCTGCTTCATCTCTCTCTCTCAGCTAGGGGGTCCTTAGCCTGAAAACGTTGAAGACCCCTGCTTTAAACAGACCGTTGAGTAAACTACAACAAATATCCGTCAGGTCGACAATATTTTATTTTCTGGACAAAAAAGTGTATTTTACACACACTACGGGGTTGTGAAATGTGTCCCACCGTGGAGAATAGTCTTTCAACATAAGGATAAGGATAATTCCTTTTAACAGGTCGTTCATGAAAGTCCTTGCGGTCTTGTTTCCAATGAGAACCTGTGAGCAATTAGGAGTTAAGAGTCTTGCTCAGGGACAAATTTAATCTCATCGACACATATGCTGGCCTGGCCTGGAATCGAACCTGGGGCAACCAGGGCCTCTGGCTCCCTAGGCGGACTCACTAACCACTCAGCTATGGCCGCCCCCACATCATGAAACTTTGTTTCAGTGAGAAGCGAAAAGTTTCTCTTCATTTTTTTGACAACATTTTAGAGCTCACACGTTTAGTGTCCGTTACAATCTGTGTCAGTGGCTCTCAAACGTTTTTCATGTCTGTCAAGGACCCCCAAATTGATATATTTGGCCATGGACCCCCATCTGAAGTTGTTTTTGTGCAACTTAAGGGACCCCCAGGAGAGAAGATTTATGTAAAAAGATTTAAGATTATTTAAAAAAATCTAACATTTTCGATATTTGTCAAAAAAAGAAAATCAGAAATCGCAGATCTACAAGCTCATCGTGCCACGCTGTGAGCTTGTAGATCTGCGATCTTTGAATAGCCAACACATAAATGGATACAGTTGTTAAAATGATTGTGATGCTGTATTATAACATATTTAGCTGGGGACCCCCTGCGGGCCCCTGTAGCTCTGGTCCAGAGCGTCAGTGAGTTCTCTCTAAAACTCATAGACAAAGAATTCCACGGCCCTCTGAGGGCTCCTACTGTAGTACAAATAAACTAAACCACTTCATTACTCACCTAAACAAAGGCTGTTTTGTGTTGTTGAAAATCTGTTCTCGGAGGTGGGAGGCCTCTCAGAACCCCACCTACTCTGTAAAATACACTTTTTGGACAGAAAAGAAAATATTTCACCGGAAGGAAAAATCTGGTCAATAAAAAAAAATCCATTGACCAGATCTGTAGAGGGCGCTGTGGAGCAACCAAACAACATATTTTCTGATGTTGAATACATTAATGGGTTAATATGTGACAGTAACTCGTTTATATATATATATATTATAACTGTATAAAGCATATTATTGTGACTTTAGGAACCACTCCCAGGAGAACCCACATGAAGTGTTCTCTCTATGGCTGTAAGAGAGTGTTCACCGACTCTCCTTCATACCACGCCCACATCACTGATCATGAGACACCTGCTCAGTCCCTACCAGGTGATACACACACACACACACACACACACACACACACACACACACACACACACACACACACACACACACACACACACACACACACACACACACACACACACACACACACACATCACTGATCATGAGACACCTGCTCAGTCTCTACCAGGTGATACACACACACACACACACACACACACACACACACACACACACACACACACACACGGTGCACGCAGCGCGTTGCAACATGTTGTGAGCTTGTAGCTCTGCCATGTTGACGCTATATTAACTACTTTAGCTGGGGACCCCCTGGAAAAAAAAAACAAGGGCCCCTAGGGGGTCCCCGGACCCCACTTTGACAACGACTAGTCTCTATAACAGTGACTCCTCTATGTTTTTGTAGGTAAAACGTTCAGCTGCTCGGTGGTGGGATGCCCCGCCTCTCTGCCCAGCATGAAGAACCTGATGGAACACATGAGAGAACACCACAAACCCAACGTCTACTTCCTGTACGTTATGATGATGTCATCACACACTGCATGACGTCATCACAAACATCATGATGTCATCACAAACATTATGACATCATCACACACTTTATGGCATCATCACACATGTTATGACATCACAAACGTTATGACGTCACCACGCCTGGAATTTTGTCATTTTAGGGTCAAGGCCACTTGGCCTTATGGTGTTGTCCATTTGTAAAGGGCACAAAGGCCAAATGCCAGGGCAGGAAGGCCATCAAATAACACAGGTTTTTAGTCCATTGAAAGAATTAAATGAATTTAAGGGTTAAGGATGTTTAATATGTAGACTATCTTCAGTGAAATAAATAAATGATGGTATTTTACAATCTGATCTGTGCTCAGCCCTGCACCAATCAAAGTCACTGGATTGGTTTAAAGACGGGAACTTCAGAATCTTAACAAAAGACACTGGCCCTCATTTATCAACGCGGTGCAGCCAGCGTACGGCGAGATCACCGCACCTTTCAGCATTTATCAATATCACAAAGAGAGAGAGAGAGAGAGGCGTGTGTATGTGTGCGTGTGTGTGACTTGACAGGCAGCGAGGCGAGCCAGCGGAACTCTTTCTTTGGTCGTATTCTGGTTGTCGTAAAATCGGGGTGTTTCGAGAATATTTAAGGGCGTGTTATTTAAATGACGCTCGTTTTCAGACGTGAGATTTATCAAGGCTGGGACCAAATGTACGGTCGGATCGGCTGTGTAGGATTCGTTGATAAATGTGACTTCGACGTTGGTGTACGGCCGAATATATGGAAAAATATACGTCGGTTTATACGCAGCGTTGATAAATGAGGGCCCACTGTCTGCATGTTGACAAGAAAGAGACAGAGGAGAAAGTGGTACGGTCAGTCAGCTGGGGGCATTAAGGGACACTGTGGCCTCGGGGAAAGCCAATGCTTTCGAGGGGGACAATGGTGTCGCCCTGAGGAGGGGCCAAGAATAATGTTAATACCACAAATGTTTTGCCATCATCATCATCATTCCTCCTGTCATTTCTCCAAACGTTTTGTAGCTGTGAGAGTTGTCGTTCTAAGCTCCGCTCGCTGCGCGGCCTGCTCACCCACCTGCACACCTGCTCCAAGGTGTCCCGGAGCAAAGGGAAGCTGGCCGAGCAGCCCATGGACACTCAGCCCCCCCTGGAGGCCAAAGCCGGCACTGCGCCCACCACCACCACCACCACCACCACCACCTCCACTGTTGACCGGTAGGCCCGTTATAATGATTACGTAACCGCCTGACCGCAATTATGTCAGATAATCATAATTAATTTGCATAATTTGTTATGAGTTAAATGAGTTAAAGGGATTGTAGGGAACATTAAGCCTAAATTTAAAAAATATTTATATATGTATATTTTGCATTATCTCCCCTCTATCAGCCACTATATAATGATGCTGGGGTGTTTTCCTGCATTGAAACACAGTCCTCTGTCTGAAATCCGTATTTTCCCTACTGTTTATGTTACGTTTGTCCGGTACGTAAATTAACGCACGCATGTGCGCGTCCGTGCGCGTCCGTCCGTGCCCGTCCGTGCCCGTGTGAACTTTTTACTTTTGGTTTTTTCTCAAACTTCTTTTTTGAGGCACAAAATGTACTTTTAAAAAATCGTTTGGATAGAATGTAGTTGTTTAACTTCAGATATGTGGTCAATTAATCATGACAGAGCCTATTTAAAAATAAAAATTCAGAGAACCGTAGGGGCGGGCAGTTCCACGAATTGTATCCGCATAAGGCAACCTATTTTGGGCATGGCCCATTTAAAAAGTCCCCCCTGCGTCACCCCCTGGTGGTCGGGGAAAAGAACTGCTGGAGGGGCGGTGTTTGACAACAGTTTTTTTCTTTGATTATGTCTGAACTCGCCTACAATCCCTTTAAATTGTTTAATTGCAATTATGTTGAATGACAATAACAATGTGATGATGATGATGATGATGATGATGACAGGCCTGCAGAGGTGAAAGGCTCACAACAACAGCAGCAGCAACAACAACAACAGCAGCAGGGAATAGCGCCACCCTCAGGTCAGATCCAGACCACGGGCAGACCGCTGCTGCCCTCTGCTGGCGGCGGGCGCCCGGCAGCAGCACCGCTGACTCAGGCTGTGTCCTCCTCCTCGGCCCCGCCTCCTCTCTCCGGCTCCGTGGCCAATCACGGCGGCCGCTCGTTCCAGGCCGTCGTCCAACCACAGCAGTCCCAGCTCTGCCGGCTCCTCCCCCAGACGGTCGCCTGCGCCCCGCCCACGTCGCTACTGCAAGGTCAGTGTGTTTACAACTGGGGACCCCCTAAAATGATCATATTTGAACTGGGGACCCCCTAAAATAATCATATTTGTACTGGGGACCCCCTAAAATGATCATATTTGAACTGGGGACCCCCTAAAATGATTATATTTGAACTGGGGACCCCCTAAAGTTTTCCATGATTTTTTCCAAAAAATAGCAGATCTACAAGCTCACAAGCACGGCACTCGTGCTTGTAGATCTGCTATTTTTTGAATAGCCAAATAAATGACACAGATGCGTTCCTGGTCAAATGAGAATAAATAAAAGTGAGACATCTGTACAGGGTTTGTTTACTGAGCTAACTTAAACCAGTGGTTCTCAAACTTTTTCATGTCAGGGACCCCCAAATCGACACTTATTAGCCCGCGGACCCCCATTTGGAAAGATAAGCCATGGACCCCCCATAAGAGAAGGTTTTCACGGCTCTATAGCAGTGATTCTCAACTATTTTAATTTCAAGGACCCCCAGTTTGACATGCATTAGAGGCTACGGACCATTTGTACACTCTCAGAGTTACAGACCCATAAGGGTCCATTTGGTTCCTGTCCATCATTTAGCTGGGGACCCCCTGGAACCCCCTCAAGTACCCCTGGGGGTCCCCGGACCCCACTTTGAGAACCAATGACTTAAACTCATTCAGTGAAATGGGAAACTGAATGAATTAAAAAACGAAATGACAAATATTGTAAACTCTAACAGCCTTATCGTCTAAACAGCCATCACAGCTCCGCCTCGCCTCCACAACCACACCCACCAGCCACAAGCTCCGCCCCAACCTCAGGCCCCTCCTCCTGCCGTGGCCCCCCAGGCGCCGGCCCCCCAGGCTGCCTCCGGCCCCTCTGCTGTGTGGAAGAAGAATCAAGGTGACGTCTTTGAGCTTTTAAAGGGATAGTTCACCCAAAATATATATTTTTTCCCCCATGGGATTAGTCACCCCCATGGAGACTTGAATTCATGGATATTTTGTATTTTTTGTCTCATTTCTAAGACAATACTTTGATGTAGGAGACACAAAGGAGACTCTTTGTGTCTCCTACCGGAACCGCTGCTGGTCATCATATTATTGTCTTAGGAATGAGACAAAAAACAACAAAAAAATCCATGAATTCAAGTCTCCATGGGGTGACTAATCCATTGGAAAAACGTCATTTTGGGGGTGAACTATGCCTTTAACAAGAGCTATACTATACTATATACTGTATCTATACTTTACTTATTTTACCTACTTTTTTTTTTTGCCTCTACACTAAATATCGTCGCTGAAAACAGCAGATCTACAAGCTGACATCTTCTCGTAAAAGCTTGTAGATCTGCTATTTTCAGCGAAAGTCATCTCTCATTTCTCCCTGATTGGATGTGTTCCTCCTACAGATCTGCTGACGCGCAACAACAGGCGCGTCCTGTGGGTGAACACCAGGGGGAGCTACAGGTGCGTGCAGTGTGACCACTCCACTCCGCTCCGCAAGGACATGACGGCCCACATTAAGACGCACAAGAGCGCCCCCGCTGGCCGGAAGGCTAAAGACACACCAGGTACGGTAGGCTAGGCCTCATGGTGACGGTTCTCTCAAAGTGGCTTTTGATTGGTTGAATACTTTGTTGGTCAGAAATGTAAAACGGCGCGTGCAGTAAGACATTAAAGGGATAGTTCACCTAGCCTGGTAAACCCTCCCTCCGGAAATCTCATTTGTAATTTATTTCAGGAGTGAGTCTGGCTTGATCGCCCATTCTGCAATTGTGGCTGTGGGCTGGAGTTGGGCGGGAGCAATACCGTTGACTGATTACCCCTTCAACCAATGATCGTTGTTCCCCTTCAGCCGGTGCATTTTTACCACCTCCAGACTATGTGACGCAACGGGACTTTTGAGACGGCCATGCCCAAAATAGGTTGCCTTATTGGGATACATGCGTGTCACTGCCCGCCCCTGCTGGTTCTCTGAATTTGTATTTTTAAATAGGCTCTGTCATGATTAATTGACCACATATATATGAAGTTAAACAACTAGATTCTATCCAAACGATATCTTAAAAGTAAATTCCGTGCCTCAAAATAGAAGTTTGAGAGTGTTTTGAAGTTTAAAAGAGAGTAGAAAACACTGCGGTCAAAAAAGATGGCTGCCGTTCGTTTTTGGTCGGCTGCACTCAGCGCCGTTCGAGTTGTGTACCGATAGGCACAGAATAGTATATAATGTTTTGGTGAGAGCGTTTGCCCCAACTGTCACTCAAAGTGGCTACTGGCCAATCACAGCGCGTCCTTGCACAAGCGTATTGGCCAATCATGCACAACTGGTTTAGACTATGGAGTCACGCCTGCACTCAGGCTGCACTCGGTTACATTCGGGCTCACTCGAACTACAGGGTTTACAGGGTTTACCAGGCTATAGTTCACCCCCAAAATGACCTATGTATTAGTGACCTCATGGAGACTTGAATTCATGGATATTGTTTTAGTTTTTGTCTCAATAATAAGACAATGATTTGATAACCAGCAGCGGTTCCGGTAGGAGACACAAAGAGTCTCCTATGTGACCCGCTTTAATTACTTTAGTCTATTTTAGTAGCTAGTGACTAGTATGAAATTTCTATTGTCTTTTTTTATGTCCAATGTATTTGTATTTAGGTTCATAAAGTTAACATAAGTATAACTAAATGCATTTGAAATTAAACAAAACTTTTCAGGATTCCAATAAAAAAATAGGAAAACATTATTCAGGATTCCAATTAACAAATAGCAAAAATAGCCGATCTGCAAGCTCAAAACGCGTCGCACTGCGACGCGTTTTGAGCTTGCAGATCGGCTATTTTTGCTACTCTTGTGTGACATAGAATGACGAAGTGGCCTAAAGGTATGGTCATTGTTTGGGCCGGCCCAGTAGGGCCCGGTTAGGGCCCGGCCCTTAATTTTCAGGCCCTTTTGAACTCTAGGCACCACGTTGTTGAAAACAACAGTGACGCAACAGATTGGTAGACACTAAGCTGCTGGTCGTGGTTGTAAATGGAAATAATTCCATTCCCTCCCGATCCACACAGACTGACAATAAACGAGGGTCAGACAGACAGACAGACAGACAGACAGACAGACAGACAGACAGACAGACAGACAGACAGACAGACAGACTTCTTGTTTGTTTGTTGACTAGTACAAGTATTCAATCAATCAAGGCTTGAAAAACGCAGAGTCCACAATATGTATTCATGTGTTTAATGTGTTCCTGTGATTGTTGTTCTAGTTCAAGATGAGAAGCAGAACTCACCCGCCTCCTCTGACTCACCCAACTACACCCAACTCTGAAGAACACCCACCTACACCCAACTCTGACTCACCCAACTACACCCAACTCTGAGCTACACCCACCTACACCCAACTCTGAAGAACACCCACCTACACCCAACTCTGACTCACCCAACTACACCCAACTCTGAAGAACACCCACCTACACCCAACTCTGACTCACCCAACTACACCCAACTCTGAGCAACACCCACCTACACCCAACTCTGAGCAACACCCACCTCCACCCTGTGAACTCTGGCTGGCTCAGAAACATGGTGTTTCCGTACTAGAGGGAGGAGAAATGAAGCTGTAACTCTGACACTGAACCCACTGAGCCATAGTCGGCTATTAGACCTCCGTCTAAAACCGGGTTATAATTGGTCTAACAGTGAACGTTTTTTAGCGGTCTAGGCTTAGCCTAGACGTTGATTAGCTGTTTTTTAAGCGTCTGTATATAGACGCCTATAATATAGACCGCTAAAAAACTTTCACTGTTAGACCAATTATAACCCCGTTTTAGCCTAACCCTTAGACATATTTTAGACGTCTAATAGCCCGAAAAATGCTCAGTGGGAACCGTGAAACGAAACAACAGCATAATGAAAACCACGGAGGATGTGTGTTATTTTGTCTTCGTTTTTTTTCTGTCAATTCACATGTAGCCATTGTGGAGAAAAAGACTTGCCCCCTGCAGACACACACGCACGCACGCACGCGCGCGCACGCACACACGCACGCACGCACGCACGTCTATTAAGAGGCCGTTTATTTTTCTTCTTATCTGTGAACACATTGTTTGAATAGGGACACACTCTAGCAGTGAAATTTGCATATTGAAACTACTTTACATATTTTTTTTGTGATGTAAAACGTCCAACATACTTTGGTGTGCTTTACAAACTGCAGTTTCTTACTGAAGGATTTTTTTGGTTATAATTCAAGGGAATTCAATGCTGTACTAGGTCATATAAGTCATAAAACTGTGTCTGATTTATACATAAAAGTCTCGTCACAACTTTGATGTGTGAGATTTGTGTTTGAGTATTACGCTCTATTACCGGATAAAATGGGCAAATAACGTCTGAATCTGACTTCATAACATCTGATGTCCACATTTAACCCATTGAGACCTGAAGCCGATTCTACATGTCTCCTAAATCTCAACAGTTTTCTGAAAAACGTATGTTTCTATATCAGTGGTGCTCAATCTTTTTCATGTCAAGGACCCCCAAAATGATATGTATTTGGCCGCGGACCCCCATCAAAATATTTTGTTCCAGGGACCCCCCCAGAAGCAAAGATTTGAGTTAAAAATGTTCGCTTTAAAAATATGTATATTCAAAGATTTGCACACATTTTCACAAATTTTCAAAAATAGCTTTTTCAAAAAAAGCTCTTAGCATAGCGCGTAGCGCTATGCTAAGAGCATAGCGCATAGCGCGGCATAGCGCATAGCGCGGCATAGCTCTATGCGGCATAGCGCATAGAGCATAGCGCATAGCGCGGCACCGAGTGCCGCGCTATGCTTGTGTATCTGCTATTTTTGAATAGCCCAAAGTGTAAAATAATGCTTTTTAGCTCAAATCTAAAAATACACAGTTCCAGGTCTTAATGGGTTAAAGTGAAGCACATGACTTATACTGAGGTCTGTCTGCTATTCTTGGTCATCGAATTATTGTCTCACAGAAATGCGACAAAAACAATCATTTTTGGGGCGAACTACCGGGAAAGCATGTGTGTCATTTTAGATGTTTGCGTTGACTATTCAAAAATAGCAGATCTACAAGCTTGTACATCTGCTATTTTTGAAAAGGTTTTTTTTTTTAAATCTTGAAGTGTGAAAAATACAGATTTTTTAGACGATGTGTAGAATCGGCCTACACAGAAGATGTGTAGAACCAAATGGACCCATGAGGCTCCATTTGGTTTTATTTTACGCAAAATATCTATAAGGGTCCATTTGGTTTCATTTTACACTCTCAAGAGTTAAAGATCTATAAGGGTCCATTTGGTTACCAACTCTCCATCATTTAGCTGGGGACCACCTGGAACCCCCTCGAGGACCACTGGTGGTCCCCACAGACCACTGGTTGAGAACCACTGTTTTAAACCAATGAAAAGGCAGACAGACACAGAGGGAAGTGGGCGTCTGATTAGAACAGAGTTGAAGACAGAAAATAACAAAAACTACAGTGTGGTGAAAGAGAAAATGCGCATTTAGTGTGGGCTTGTAGATCGGCTATTTTCGGTGCAGGACATGCTTCCACATGTTAGATATGATATGAGTCAATCCATGAAAAACACCTTCATAGAATCATAGGACACAATGTGCATGTACAATAACCCAATGTGAACACTAGGGGGCATCAGTTGCCTTTTTCTAGGACCCCAAAAATGCTGCCCTTGGCCTGGACTAGAGAACAGAAGCTCCAGGCAATAAATGATGATTTCAGAGCAAAACCACGTAAATGAAGCTATGACAGAATAACTGATTCATAATTAACCATAAACCTCTGCCATACGCCACCACAGTGATGGATCCCTCTACCACTAAGCCCTGTGTATACAGGTGTGTACCAACGTTCCCTCAAAACTAAGTAACCCTAACCAGAGGGAACACAGGGCTGAGGGGATTTAGGCATGACACATAACAAATAGTGATTTTATAGCCGATCTACAAGTCAATGTACAAAGCTTCTACATGTGATGCTTTCACTACTTTTGAAAGGTTTCAATATCTGAAAAACGTTATAAAGAGGGGATGCCAGGGGTTCATTTAAATAGAGGAACACTTGGCAAGATTTGTGGTAACATCTGTGTAGAGAGAAAATGGTCACTTTATGCTCAAAATGTCTCAATATCTATGTCCCATTATAGACAGTTAGTCAGTACCCATTGCACTGCTTTTAGTCTAGTTTCGGTTGACTAAATATTATACGATTCAAGTCAACAAAATCTACTGTTGATTTAGTCGACTAAATTGTATTAGGGCCTCGATGGCGCCATAAATAATGCCCAATTTATACTTATTTATACTTTAGCTGTGTGCCGAAAACAGCAGTTAGTCAGTTTTAGTCATCAGTACGCAAGTCTTCGTCAGTGAAAAAAAGATAGTCCACCAACATGTTCAGTCAAAGCTTTAGTCAACCAAATGAAGGACTTTGGAGTGCTGGCTATTCTTTGTTTTAACCCAGTAAGACCTGGAACTGTGTCATTTTTAGATTTGAGCTAAAAAGCATTATCTTACACTTTGGGCTATTCAAAAATAGCAGATCTACAAGCTCATAGCGCGGCACCGAGTGCCGCGCTATGAGCTTGTAGATCTGCTATTTTTGAAAATTCGTGAAAATGTGTGCAAATCTTTGAATATATATATTTTTAAAGCGAACATTTTTAACTAAAATCTTTGCTTCTGGTGGTCCCTGGAACATCATATTTTGATGGGGGGGGGTCCGTGGCCAAATACATATCATTTTGGGGGTCCTTGACATGAAAAAGATAGAGCACCACTGATATAGAAACATACTGGGACTGAGCTTGAGTCAGTGGTGGCTATGGCAGAGAGGAGGACCCTTGCCAAGGCACTGTCCATTCTTGATGACGCCAGCCACCCACTGCATGCAGCACTATATGCACAGAAGAGCAATTTTAGCAATAGGCTCCGATCACTGCAGTGTAGCACGGACAGATTCAGGAACTCTTTTATTCCAAGGGCCATTAGGCTGCACAATGATGCACTAGGGGAGAGAGGAGGGAGAGGGTTGACCAGCTGATCTATATTTATTTGTTAGCTGTGCTTCTTTTTAACTGCTTTTACCTAGGCTTTTTAACTGTTTATAACTGATAGTTTTTTATTATTGTATTCATTCCCATTGGTGTAATGTTTTTTAAAATGTTTACCATCCTTTTTTATTGACTTCTGTATGGATGTATTGCACTGGTGCCGATGAGCAAAACAAATTTCCTTCGGGATCAATAAAGTATATATCTATCTACGTTTTTTCAGAAAACTGTTGGGATTTAGGAGACATGTCTCATGGCTTCAGGTCTCAATGGGTTAAACCAATGTACAGTCAGTCAGCGTCTGATAGGGCAGAGTACATTTCAGTAAAAAAAAACAAATAGTGTGAAAGAGACCATTTAAACCTTCTTCTTTTTATAAAGGTAGTCGTCCAACATGTGTAATAATAATAATAATAATAATAATACAACACTGAAGCAGTGAAGAAAAAACACCACATTAAGTCAAAAGGAAAAACAAAAAGGAATAAATCTTTATTTGGGTCAGAATCAGTTCAAACAACGAGGTCACCTCGGTGACCCCAAGAGTCACCTCGGTGACCCCGGAGAGTCTGGACCGGTGTGTGTGTGTGTGTGTGTGTGTGTGTGTGTGTGTGTGTGTGTGTGTGTGTGTGTGTGTGTGTGCGCGCATTAACACCTGGCTACACATCACCACCCATCTAATGTGTGCATGAAAGGCACACTATGTAACTTTGCCTTGTGTTTACATTACAAAACTATATATATATATATATATATATTTTTTTTTTTTTTTTTTTTTTTTTTTTACCTATCATTTCCCTCAGTAATGGGGATGTTTTTGGGGCGTCTACCAACACAGGACAATGTATTTCTGCAGGTAAAAGTGGGGAAGATGTACAATATTGTTTTATCATGTGAACACAGGCCAAAGTTACAAACTATGCCTTTAAGCTACACGTCACAACCATGACTTGGAACACAGTTTCCTTCAGATTCAATCACACAGCCTGGCCTGGACCCGTCCAATCAGATGATTTAACAAACACAACAAAGACGAAACGTCACATAAGAGGAGGTCCCCCGCTTTCCTTTCTTTCTCTTTTTTTCTTTTTTTACTTAGTGAATTATCATTAGTAGACAACATGACCGACATGCAGGTTTTATAATTATTACTCCATCAGCAAACGGAATCCCAACATTACGGACGAGGTGGGGGTGGGGGGGGTGGGGGGGGGGGTGAGTCGCTACGTTTGTGGGAGGAGTCACATTTTCACGGCGGACATCTTTAATTTTAACCACTTCAAGTTCGACGTGTTATATTTCACCGTACGAGACGGCTTCTCGCGGCGAACAATAGGCCATTGGTTCTCAAAGTGGGGTCCGGGGACCCCCAGGGGTACTTGAGGGGGTTCCAGCGGGTCCCCAGCTAAATGATGGACAGGAACCAAATGGACCCTTATGGGTCTGTAACTCTGAGAGTGTACAAATGGAACCAAATGCCATTTGGTTCCATTTGTACACTCTCAGAGTTACATTAACATTGATTTTACAATGTGAATTGGGGTCCCAGAGATATAAATGCCATTAAATGGGGGTCCGTAGCCCTAATGCATGTCAAACTGGGGGTCCTTAAATTAAAATGGTTGAGAATCACTGCTATAGAGCCGTGAAAACCTTCTCTTATGGGGGTCCCTGGCTTATCTTTCCAAATGGGGGTCCGCGGGCTAATAAGTGTCAATTTGGGGGTCCTTGACATGAAAAAGTTTGAGAACCACTGCAATAGGCAACCTACAAGCTCACAGCGGGGCTTGTAGATCGGCTATTTATGAAAAACAATTTGCCCAAGATACGGACGCCAAGTTGACAGCGGTTGACGGACTTGCCTTTTTTTTTCCGTTTTTACTTCAAAAGGTGCCTCAGCATCCTGCCGACTTTCATTTTGAACACAAACTTTTTTTCCTTAACACATTGGGTGCCAAAACCGTATATATACTTCTTTTCAATTACAACTGTTGAGTGCCAAACTGTATATATACTGTTTTTGGAAAAAAAATGAAAACATTTTTTTTCTCTTTTTTCCTCCATAGCAACAGGAGATATCATTTTTCGAAGATTTAGACTCCCATCCACTTCCTGGTTAACTTATGACTTCAAAAGCCTGTATCTCGGCTCCTGTGTACTTTTTTTTTTACAATGTATTTTTGACTATTTTCAACTGGCTGCAACTATGGAACGGTTTTCCGAATGTTTTTAATTTTTCCCCCCCGATTGTACGAGACCTCTATATAATGAATGGATGCTTTTTTTTTACATGGATTTGCTCGGCGTGGATTCTAGAGCTTTAAACAGTAAAGCGCAGTCAATGGGGAGAATGCTGGCACCCAACGTAAGTTGTTATGAAAAAATGCTGGCACCCCATGTGTTAATATATATATATATATATACGTATATACACATTATTATCAAAATAAAGCTCTCCAACGACATTTCCAATCAACAGAATGCGCACCTTGCTGTCAAAATTAACTTTCTGGGTTTTATTAATGTTGTTTTAATGTCAGACAGGGGAGGTGTTAAGAAAAAAGAAAAACTAACATAGACCTCAACATAAACAAGTGCATACAAAGCATTAGGCTCTGTTATAGGCGCCGTTAGGCTCCAGACCCCCTGGGGGCCCCCCGGGGCTTTTTTATATTACAGTTAAATTCTATGGTCTGCTTCCTTCTTCCCAGGATTAAAAAAACCTCTTCTGGTCGATGGCGTAGGTCTTTCCTGCTGGAAGCTTCCGGAAGAATAAACTGTTTCCTCGGCTCATGTTGCCCTGCAGATGAAGAGAGAACAAAACAATTTAAGTGTAGGCTATAGATACACATGTTAGTCCATGAGCCAGACAAGATTTCATTACCGAAAGAGTGGGCAAAACCAAACCTATATTAAATTGTTCATAGGGTCAATACGAGTAAATAAATATATGATAACCTTTCCACAGGAGTAGCTTTTTCATGGTTATCACACATTTTGTTATTTTCCCCATACGTACATGACGGGTGAAAAAATGACAACATTTAAAAAAGAGTTATCATAATGAAACTTCCTGAGTTGATTACTTACATGAAGACAATGATTTATCGTATTACAAGTTCTGAAATTGTATATTTAAATATGCAAATTAGGCATTTAGTCCATGAGCCAGAGCCCCAAAATTGAGCCAGATATTGAATATTCCCTCGTTAAAAACCTTTGACTCCAACATCTTAACAAAATGAAATAAGTAGGTTGACTCTGGCTTTGTCCAATGTTCCAATGTTGATTCTGGAAAGGTATGCAAATTCGGGCATATTTTCCTAATGCCTAATTTGCATTTTTAAATACACAATTTCAGAAAACTTGTAATACGATAAATCATTGTCTTCATGTAAGTAATCAACTCAGGAAGTTTCATTATGATAACTCTTTTTTTAAAAATATAATTTTTTCACCTGTCATGTACGTATGGGGAAAATAACAAAATGTGTGATAACCATGAAAAAGCTGCTCCTGTGGAAAGGTTATCATATATTTATTTACTCGTATTGACCCTATGCCCACTCTTTCGATAATCATTGCTCAATTTTGGGGCTCTGGCTCATGGACTATGTGTACATGTATGTATTTATGTTGCGGCGATCTGTGCGTGTGTGTGTGTGTGTGTGTGTGTGTGTGTGTGTGTGTGTGTGTGTGTGTGTGTGTGCGTGTGCGCTGTCTGTTACCTCTGTGTTTAAATGTCTCCAGCAGTCCACCCAGGTAGGATATACAGAGGCGTAGGGCGGCAGACCTCCTGCCAGCCTTGAAAACCAACACATTATATCAACATGTAGCTCTTTATGCTGTACAGGACAATATCAGCCACTAGAAGCAGAGACGTGTGTTTTAATGAGTCTAACGTTCATTAGAAGGACAATATCAGTCACCAGAAACAGAAACGTGTGTTTAAATGAGTCTAACATTCATTAGAAGGACAATATCAGTCACTAGAAGCAGAGACGTGTGTTTTAATGAGTCTAACGTTCATTAGAAGGACAATATCAGTCACCAGAAACAGAAACGTGTGTTTAAATGAGTCTAACATTCATTAGAAGGACTATATCAGTCACTAGAAGCAGAGACGTGTGTTTTTATGAGTCTAACATTCATTAGAAGGACAATATCAGCCACCAGAAGCAGAGACGTGTGTTTTAATGAGTCTAACGTTCATTAGAAGGACAATATCAGTCACTAGAAGCAGAGACGTGTGTTTTAATGAGTCTAACATTCATTAGAAGGACAATATCAGTCACCAGAAGCAGAGACGTGTGTTTTAATGAGTCTAACGTTCATTAGAAGGACAATATCAGTCACCAGAAGCAGAGACGTGTGTTTTAATGAGTCTAACGTTCATTAGAAGGACAATATCAGTCACTAGAAGCAGAGACGTGTGTTTTAATGAGTCTAACGTTCATTAGAAGGACAATATCAGTCACTAGAAGCAGAGACGTGTGTTTTAATGAGTATAACATTCATTAGAAGGACAATATCAGCCACCAGAAGCATAGACGTGTGTTTTAATGAGTCTAACGTTCATTAGAAGGACAATATCAGTCACTAGAAGCAGAGACGTGTGTTTTAATGAGTCTAACATTCATTAGAAGGACGATATCAGTCACTAGAAGCAGAGACGTGTGTTTTAATGAGTCTAACATTCATTAGAAGGACAATATCAATATATAAAGCGTGTCTGATCAAACCAAGTATTTAAAAAAGGTCTGATGTGCACACAAAGTACTAGATGTTAACTCTTATACTGCCAAAAGCCAAAAACGTTTATAAATGTTTTGTTTTTTTAAATAAAAAAAAAATCTAAAATTATTCTTTAATTTTTAGGTTTTTTCGTTTTTCTGTTCTTCACAAAGAACCAGGAGATAACATTTTCCAAAAAGTTGCTGCTCCATTCACTTCAATGTTAAAAAATAAACGGAGAAAACAATAACATGTTTCCTACAGTATGTTTTACCTGGAAACATGCTGGCAGAAGTGGCAAACTATTTTTGAAAAACCCTGTCAGTTTAAGAGTTAAAATGAAGTGTTTTAAAGTGAAACTCTCTGTTGTAAGTCTACAGTATGTGGTTTTCTTACCCGCAGTTGTTGACAGCCATGAGATTTGACACCAAGACGAAGGGATATGTGAGGATGCTGGCGAAGAACTGACAACACAGAGAAGATTGTATTAGTGTATATCAGGGCTGATGCAACTTTGATGATATAGAGGGCCACTATATTTCCACACTCACTCCAGAGGGCCACAATGCATATACTGTCGGGCCATTCTGTGTAACACAAAAGTAGCACAAATAGCCGATCTACAAGCTCAAAACGCGTCGCGCTGCGACGCGTTTTGAGCTTGTAGATCGGCTATTTGTGCTACTTTTGAATTGGAATCCAGATTTTCTTTTTTGCTGTTTTTGAATTGTAATCCTGAAAAGTAACATTTTTATTTAATTTCAAATGCATTTAGTTATACTTGTGTTACCTTTATGAACTTAAATACAAATACATTGGACATAAAAAAGACAATAGAATTGTAATACTAGTCATTAAGCTACTAATATAGACTGAAGTAATTACAGCGGGTCATGTTTGCATGTTTGGAATCATAACAGCTGAAATCAATAATATATCACTATTCCGATATTAACCCATGTATGGTGTATATGAACAGATATGCAGCATTTAGAGACAGACAGACAGACAGACAGACAGACAGACAGACAGACAGACAGACATAAGGGTTGTACTTACTCCTGTCACAGCCTGGGAGCAGTTCTTGATCTCTCCTGTGTGACTCATCTGAACACAGAGGTGTCATGTTTCACTTACTTTAGACAATGTTTATTTGCATAATAATGATGGAACGCTGAGATGAAACAGATCATTTATGTCTGAACTTGGGCTGGGATGGATTCCACTTGAATTAACCCATTCTATCCAGGAACACATACTGTATACTGCATGTGTCATTTTAGATGTTAAGCTATAACGGTTAACCATTATTCTAAACTTTGGGCTATTCAAAAATAGCTGATCTACAAGCTCATAGCTGGCGGGTTCTACAAATGTCTTCTAAATCCTAAACAAACAAAAAAACATTGCTATATATCAATGGTTCTGAAACTTTTTCACGTCAAGGACCACCCAAAGTTATATGTATTTGGCCGTGGACCCCCACCTCAACATATTTTGTTCCAGGTACCCCCCCCCCCCCCCAGAAGCAAAGATTTGAGTAAAAAATGTATATGTATAAATAAACTGCCCACAAAAAGTTTGGACACTTAACTTTGGACGATTATATCCCCCCTTTAATAATACCAATAGGTATTTTTATCGCTGATTAGTCACCTTTACAACGAGGTACAACTTGTAAGGATGGGGCATTCGTGGAATGAGCAACACAGATAAACGTGTGGGTAGCGCCCCAATTTTTTTGGGCCAAAATCCCCCAATATGCTTCTGTTGGTAATTGCTCTCGTTCTAAGTGACCTGCCAGCACAACAGGTGTGTGACTGGAACCTGAACATGGGTTCTGCAAACTGTTTAGTTTGTGTTGATGCTCCAAGCAGTAACACTGCCCCCTCATGGAAAGATGCCACGTTTGTCCCTTCAGGATAAGACCCCATGATGCAACAGGGCAAGTGAAGCTGGTGTTCCGCTATGCAGAGTGACATCATTATGTGGTGTCAGCTCTGGTACCATTTACTAACTTAGGACCAAGTTCTGTTAGACTGGTGAAGTCAACAAGGAAGACAACAACCTTTGGGCTATTTCTGAACAGCCAAAGAAATGTCAAATGCCACACATACGTTCTTGCATTAAATGGGTTCTCTCCTGTGTGTTAGTGGAAATGTTACCTAGTACCTATAGTATATACAGGGGTGCACATAACAGGTGCGCAGGTGCGCATGCGCACCCAAAATAAATAATGCGCACCACATCAGACGACGCGAGGCGCTTTTGCGTACCAACAGCTGGGACAGGAATTTCCAAGCATTTATTATTTAGCAAAACTAAAAAATAAAAGCCTGGAGATCGAGGCTAGGAATTTACTTCCTGAAGCCACACTCACACACTCATGGTAAAGCACGCGTCGGCCCCATGTACAGCATTAAGCAGTGCAGCACAGGGCACAACCTTGGGGGCTTCTCCTAACGGCGTGTGAGAAAATTAAAACGGCGAAAATCGCGGAATTTGGAAGCAGAGCGTCTGTCCGGGGCTTCAGTGCGGCTGCAGAGTTCATGTGCAGGGCTGGGCTGAAGCCGTGCTGCCCCCCCCCCCCCCGTTGACAAAACTGTCCGGTGGGCGCCGTGCTGCACCCCCCCCCCCCCCCGTTGACAAAACGGGACCATTTATTTGGCACCAACTCACATCTCCAGGTGCTCTTCTGAGTACTAGACCTAAAAGGTTATGTGCACCCCTGAGTATATACAGTATATAGTGTATATAATATGTTACATACAGAGTCATCGATGGCGTAGGTGTTGACGAGGTGAGCCAGCATGTTGCAGATCCACAGAGACAAGATGTCACCCAGTAGACGAGGAATCAACCCGCTGGAACAACAACATAACACCATAACATTAACACTTACATATTAACATTAAAGGACGACTTTGATGACTAGTATTTAAATTCTGCAGTCTTTTTTTATGTCCAAAGTATTTGTATTTATGTTCATAAAGCTAACATAAGTATAACTAAATGCATTTGAAATTAAATTAAAATGTAATACTTTTCAGGATTCCAATTCAAAAATAGCAAAAAAAAAATCTGGATTCCAAATCAAAAATAGCAAAAGTAGCAGATCTACAAGCTCAAAACGCGTCGCGCTGCGACGCGTTTTGAGCTTGTAGATCGGCTATTTTTGCTACTTTTGTGCGACAAAGAATGGCGAAGTAAGTACAGCATTCATTTAAGAAAAGTACGGAGGTGCCTGCCCGACAGTATACAGTAAGCAATGTGGCCCTCTGGAGTGAGTGTGGAAATATAGTGGCCCTCTCCATCATCAAAGTTGCATCACCCCTGTTCTACAGTCTATGAATTGAATACCAAGGCCCTCATTGGAAACAAGTCCGCAAGGACTTCCATGAACGGACCCGTTAGACAAAATATTATAAATGTTACTGTGCTGTTTTACATTGTTTGCCTAATAATATATATATTTTTGGGGCGGTGTAGCCGCCCCCTATAAGTGAGTTTTGGACACTGACCAATCCTGCACCGTGATTGGCCAATAGTCTACAACGCAGTCTACACCCCTAACCCTTCCACAGTCAATGTAAATCTATACTTTTGCAAAGTCAGCCAATCACATTACAGCTAGTGTCATCACCACTAGCTGTAATGTGATTGGCTGACTTTGCAAATTCAGGACTGTGATTGGCTAGCGAAACACATGACACGTGTGCAGCCCTATGAATAGCAGTATGGACTTAAAAAAAAAGTAATTTATCCTTTTTGTTAAGTGAGTCATGTTGTGATGACCACACACCGCCCACTTCACACTGGGTGTGATTTTTTTCATAGTGGGGAGGGCTTTCAGACTGAATAATGGAGTGAAACTAAATGAACATTCAGGCTGAGTGTCAGGCTAAGACACACGTACATCATCATCTGAAACTTACGCAAAGAATCCCAGGATCCCTTCTTCTCTGTAGACGGTTAGGATGGAATCAAACGCACCGCTGAGAAAAACACACAAAACAAAACCCTGATTTCACAGCCTTCAGCCAAGGCCAACACATTCAATGCAGTGGTTTTCAACCAGTGGTCCGGGGACCACCAGTGGTCCTTGAGGGAATTCCAGGGCGTCCCCAGCTAAATGATAGATAGGAACCAAATGGACCATTATGGGTCTGTAACTCTGAGAGTGTGCAAATGGAACCATTTGTACACTGTCAGAGTGACATTAACATTGATTTCATAATATAAATTGGGGTCCCAGAGATCATTAAATGGGGGTCTGTAGCCCTAATGCATGTCAAACTGGGGGTCCTTGAAATTAACTGCTAGAGCAGCGTAAAAGTCGTCTCTTATTGGGGGTCCCTGGCATATCGTTTCAAATGGGGGTCCCTGGGCTAACGTGTGTCAATTTGGGGGTCCTTGACGCAAAAAAGGTTGAAAACCACTGTTCTAATGGGTTCAAAAATGTGTTAAAATAGGCCGATCAAGGTTCAAGGTTCAACTTTATTAATGTCCCAAAAGGGCAAATAGGTTTACAGCAAGAGTTAGCAAAACATCTACAAGCTCTACAATGTTGTGAGCTTGTAGATCGGCTATTCTCGCTGGTTTTGACATTGTTTAAGCCATTCAATCCTGGAACTCATACTGTGGCATTTTTAGATTTCGTTGGCTATTCAAAAATAGCAGATCTACAAGCTCATAGCGCGGCACTCGGTGCCGCGCTATGAGCTTGTAGATCTGCTATGTTTGAAAAAATCTTGAATATAATTTGTAACATTTGTAACTCAAATCTTTGCTTCACGGGGGTCCCTGGCACAAAACATTTTGAGATGGGGGTCCGCGGGCCAAATACATATCTAAAAATGTTTTCTAAATCCTGACAGTATGCTGCTATATCAGTGGTGCTCCAACTTTTACATGTCAAGGACCACCAAAATGATATGTATTTGGTCGCGGACCCCCCATCTCGAAATATGTTGTTCCAGGGACCCCCATCTCGAAATATGTTGTTCCAGGGACCCCCAGAAGCACAGATCGCACAATGTTTACCACGATTTTAAAAGCTTGATGTTACAAGCTCATAGCGCGGCACTCAGTGCCATACGCTATGAGCTGCTATGTTCTGAATAGCCAAAGAAATCTTAAAAACACATGGATGCGTTCCTGGTCTTTATGGATTAAACATTTTAGATTTGTTGTTGTCGTGCTAAATGCCCAAACACCAGGTTGTAAATGTAAAAGGTGTTGGAAATATAATGATGTAAATATGACATTCATGTTAATCTCTTGGCAGCTGTTTTTATACAGATTATCTCATGAAGAACTAAAATAATCACCTGTATTTGGTTTCTCTTCCTATAAACTGGACCATACACCTCAATGTGATCACTGTGGATAGAAAAGAACAGTTAAACATAATTATTAATATAAACATAATGATAAAGTGTTCCATACACCTCAATGCAATCACTGTAAAGAATGAAAAAGTCAAACATAAATAACAATGATTGGTGCTGCTCTGCATTGTGTCTAACTAGAGATCTAGAGAGCTTTGTGGCCCTCACAGCTACGGTGCGGTGCACCAGTGATCCAACTGATATGGTCATATATGGAGATCTCTGTATCTGTCAGCCGTTTATGGCCATACTGTATATGCTGAGTGATGTGTCAGGGCCTGATGCCATGATGACACATTGAGGTTAGACAACAACAGTGTCCATATTTGGCCGTAGATGCATTGGAAAGCCCTTATATGGTTATGGCTGATCATGGTGACATGAGCTTGACCGTGTGGTTCGTCCGCCTGCCCATCCTCCCTTAAGGACTTTTTGATATAAGAAGATAAAGGAAATACATATGAACATATGAAATGAAATGTAAAAGCAAAAAGAAATACATCTTAAAGAAATGGTGGTCAGTGTTGTCAGGAGAACACTGTTCTGGTTACTTATGCAGCTCAGAGTGAAAAGATCAGCCGGCCAGGGTGACAGCTTGTGTTGGTAACCGGAACACTCGCCCCAAAACACACTCGCCCCCCAATTGTTGTCGCGGACCAGCGGTTCTTGTATTCTTGCATTTGTTTTACGGAGGATAAGGTTAGAGTTAACCATAGTTTACTGAGGTTACGTTTAGGAATAAGGTTAGGTTTAGACCTAGTATTACTGAGGTTAAGGTTAGGAATAAGGTTAGGTTTAGACATAGTATTACTGAGGTTAAGGATAGGAATAAGGTTAGGTTTAGACATAGTTTTACTGAGGTTACGTTTAGGAATAAGGTTAGGTTTAGACATAGTTTTACTGAGGTTACGTTTAGGAATAAGGTTAGGTTTAGACATAGTTTTACTGAGGTTAAGGTTAGGAATAAGGTTAGGTTTAGACGTAGTTTTACTGAGGTTATGTTTAGGAATAAGGTTAGGTTTAGACATAGTTTTACTGAGGTTACGTTTAGGATTAAGGTTAGGTTTAGACATAGTTTTACTGAGGTTAAGGTTAGGAATAAGGTTAGGTTTAGACATAGTTTTAATGAGGTTAAGGATAGGAATAAGGTTAGGTTTAGACATAGTTTTAATGAGGTTAAGGTTAGGAATAAGGTTAGGTTTAGACATAGTTTTAATGAGGTTAAGGATAGGAATAAGGTTAGGTTTAGACCTAGTATTACTGAGGTTAAGGTTAGGAATAAGGTTAGGTTTAGACATATTTTTAATGAGGTTAAGGATAGGAATAAGGTTAGGTTTAGACCTAGTATTACTGAGGTTAAGCTTAGGAATAAGGTTAGGTTTAGACATAGTTTTAATGATGTTAAGTTTAGGAATAAGGTTAGGTTTAGACATAGTTTTACTGAGGTTAAGGTTAGGAACACCAGGTGAATACCGCCAGATTTGCCCCGGGGCGACTGTGTTTTGGGGGGCGAGCGTTTTAGTATTCCATGCCCGCCGCCTACAGGCTACAATATGGGAAAAATTGGCAAACATTTTGTGATTTGTTTTATTACAAGTGGAGACACATGTAAAGGTGGAAAAGTAGATGGTTGCCCGGCCAGAGCCATGAGAGATTTTTGTAACAAGTTGGGAGAGGATTGGAGAACTGCTTGGCTCTGATGTAAATGTAGTAGTCTGCAGAAATACAGGCTGGCTGGAGAGGGCTTCAATAGAGCACCGCAGTCTGACGTAATTCACACATCCTACCTGGTTCGCGGTTTTCCACCCCCGTTCTGAATTCCCGTGTTTAATATCGCGTCAAATAAGAACTGTGTTCCAAAACTAAACAAATGACCACGGTGGTTTGACTCTTATGGATATGATGCATCAACTGACGGTGAGAAAACCATAATGTTACTTCCGCCGAATTAGTTACATTTTAGCCAGAAACAGACTGTATCAAATATAAGTGACTGACTATCATAAACGATACAGAACTTCCTCCCTGACAATATCACAGAGAGTTTGTTTATTTTTGGACCACAATTCTTATATGAGACGATTCTAAGATGACCCAATGTTATTCTCCATAGAGACATGACTTTACGAACCAGGGGATGAACGAGTGACGTCAATCTAGGACTTCAGTACTCTATTATGTAGCAAGATAAGGGAGCCTGAAGCATGTATGACCACAGAAACACTTTGGATGTCATGTCTAGAGGTTCTTACAGAGCACACACAGAGTGTTTATTGACACCTGCAACGTTTGAACCCACCAAAAAAAAAAAAAAAAAAAAAAAAGAGTTTAAAATGTTCGCTTTCAAAAATATATATTCAAATATTTGCAAAAATCTTCAAGATTTTACTAAAATAGCAGATCAAAAATTGTATATCTGCTATTTTTGAATAGCCAAAGTATAAAATAATGGTTAAAGTGGTTACACAGACACGTGTTCTGGGTTGTAATGGGTTAACTTTTAATTTTCAGGCTCGTTGAGAACTCTAGCTTGAAGGTAGACAAACTAGTCCGTCTCCCCGGTGTGGGTCATACTGATGTTGGGTCATTAGTACTATGACCCAAACCTGTGATGTGATAATAACGTTGCATAAAAGAAAGAATACAATTCTGATTCTGACAATGTACAGTCATATTCATAGTCATAGTCATATTCATACAGTCATATTCATAGTCATACAGTCATATTCATACAGTCATATTCATACAGTCATATTCATAGTCATATTCATACAGTCATATTCATACCATGGAAAGGGTGCGTGACGATGGTGGCACAGGAACGAGCGATCATCTCTTTGGTCGTCTGTTTGGACAGAAAAAACAAAGCAGGCAGGAGGTCAAAATGATACAATAAAACACAACGGATTAACACAGACATTATATTTGAGCTCTCAACAATCACATGAGGTTTCACTGGAGGAGCAGGAGACCAGGGGTCTTCAACGTTTTCAGGCCAAGGACCCCCTAGCTGAGAGAGAGATGAAGCAGGGACCCCCTCTATATTGTATATAAGTGTGTTTAGGATAAACTTTTGCTGCTCTTTGTTCCCTCTACACACCTATAACTCTTTGCCAAAAATAGCCGATCTACAAGCTCACAACGCCTCGCAGCGCGAGGCGTTGTGAGCTTGTAGATCGGCTATTTTTGGCTAAAGTTCTCCTCAGAAAAAGGATGCTAGGGTTCAAGTGGTTAAGGTGAAAAAGAAAATCATGTCAAACAAAGATTTGACGGACCCCCTGTAGTAACTCTGAGGACCCCCTAGGGGTCCCGGACCCCCTGTTGAAGAACCCTGGAGTAGACACTAGAACATCTGACAGCTATTCCTTCCATTTAAATAATACATTTAAAATAAATGTGCATTTTCCTACAGAGCAACGACTTCATGGAATGAGTCACGTGCATCTATAACACTTTTTATCCAGAAGTATGACAAGTCTATTCAAATGAAAGAGATCCTAATGAAGTCAAAGTCAAGTCTAAGTGTTTGGAGTCTCTCTACTCTTCCATTGAGACATGAGACATTTACGCCCTCTACTGGTGGACATGTAGTACTGCCTGAAGCTCATTGGAAGGATGATTTCATTTTGTAATTTTTGTCATTTTGTCAAGTGTACCACCAAGTGTAGAAACAGTAGAAAATCAGTAATTTTACCCAGTCTTACTGCATGCTCTCATGAGTGGATGCATGCATTATGGGCCTATTGTTATTATAATAAATGATATATATAGTCTCTCTCTCTCACGTATACAGTAGGTGTCCAGTGACTTTGACCAGTTTCACTTTCTAAACCTCTGCATCATGCACGTCACACACACACACACACACACACACAGAATGTGATGCGTTGTGTTGATACGACAAGTTTGTTCACACAGAGTCCTATCCACACATCCACCATTTAACTTCCACATGATCAAAACCATTGGGTTGGATGGCTCAGGGTTGAGGACAGAGTACGGCAACTTGCTATGGGCCTGGTCTACAAGATTCGACACAACATCGGGATCCCCCTGTATTTGTCAAAAAACTTCCAAAACAAACAAGGGCACAAACAAGGGAATGAACTCTTTCTCATGCTATGCAACAAAAATGTTGCATGCCCTACCAAAAGGAGTGAAGGAGTGTAAAACCCTACTCACTTTCAAAACTGCCCTAAAGATACACCTTCAGGAGGCTGCAATTCCAAACTGGCCCCTGTCTAAGTCTTAACCAAAATCAATCAATGAATTGGGCCGCATTCTGTTTGTGTGACATGCATGATGCAAAGTGAAGCTGGTCAAAGTCACTGGACACCTACTGTATGTGTGCACGAGGGAATAATGATGGTATACCGTCTGAAAAGACCTAGACTACAGCACTGTATGTCCAGTACTGTAGCCCCTTCCCATCTCCCCACTCAGACACAATCTGTCTATGTTTTTTTACACGGCTCGCATTAACACATTGAGTGCCAAAAACGGCTCTGGCCGTTTTTCATAATCCAACCATTGAGTGCGACCTTCACAGCACCAGGAGGAGATATCATTTTTCGAAGATTTAGACTCCCATCCACTTCCTGGTTAACGTATGACTTTAAAAGCCTGTATCTCAGCTCCTGTGTACTTTTTTTTTTCCTACTATGTATTTTTGACTATTTTCAACTGGCTGCAACTATGGAACGGATTACAGAATGTTTTTAATCTTTTTCCCCCCCGATTCTACGAGACCCCTGTGTGTGTAATGAGGGGATCACCGTGAGGACGGTGATCACGGAAAATAGTTTGTGACTACTTGAAAAAGTTTTTTTTTTAAAAACGCTGCCACTGGCTGTACCCTTTTTAACCCATTAAGACCTGGAACAGTGTCATTTTTAGATTTGAGCTAAAAAGCATTATTTTACACTTGTACGTATAACTAAAAATGTCTACGTTTAAACGACGAGGTAGAGCTGCTAGTAAAACAACAGAAACCGCCAGGTCAGGAAGGTTATTGTGGCCTCCTGGTGGCGCTATAACAGGCCAATGTGATAAGGGTGGCATTTCTTCCTCGGCCTAGTGAGAATGTGCGTGCAAGTTTTCACGGAATGATGATCTGAGGCATTTTGTTCAAAACGGACCAATCCTGCAAACTTTGGAAGCCAACCTTAGCCAATCAGGATGGAATATGAAATATCGGACAGATCCGTCTAGATCACATGACTATAGAGATACTGTGTACTGATTTGCGTGATGTTTGGATAAAAGCTGTAGGAGTAAATGTGTTTTGCACAAATCTGCCTTCTGGTGGCGCTATAACAGGCCCATGGTGAAAGATTTGGGGCAGAGGTTCTGAATTGGCATCCAGGGAGTGTGTGTGCACAGTTTGGCAGAGATTAGCTGCTAACACACGGATGGACGGACAGACGGGGGGTAAAACATACTCTCTCTCCATGCCTTTCGGCCTGGTGGAGACAATGACACAAGGAACACAAAGCCAGCGGTGTGTCAAGATGTTCAGATACACATTCTAAAGTCTGTTTGCTCTGGTGGCAATGAACCAAATGGACACACTATGTTTTAAGTATCTGTGTCATTTTAAGATGTCTTTGGCAACTCAAAAATAGCAGATCTACAAGCTCATAGCACGGCTTGTAGATCTGCTATTTTTGAAAGAAATATTGAAAATTTGTGCAAATCTTTGAATATACATAATATTTTTAAAGCGAACATTTGTAACTCAAATATTTGCTTCTGAGTGGGTCTATGAGCTTGTAGATCTGCTATTTCTGAATAGCCAAATTATTAGATAATGGTAGGAGATAGTGGTTAAAATCTAAAATGACAGACGTGTTCCAGGTCTTAATGGGTTAACCCATTGAGACCTGAAGCCGATTCTACATGTCTCCTAAATCTCAACAGTTTTCTGAAAAACGTATGTTTCTATATCAGTGGTGCTCAATCTTTTTCATGTCAAGGACCCCCAACATTATATGTATTTAGCCGCGGACCCCCATCAAAATATTTTGTTCCAGGGACCCCCCCAGAAGCAAAGATTTGAGTTAAAAATGTTCGCTTTAAAAATATATATATTTTAAAGATTTGCACACGTTTTCACGATTTTTCAAAAATAGCAGATCTACAAGCTCGTAGCGCGGCACTCGGTGCCACGCTACGAGCTTGTAGATCTGCTATTTTTGAATAGCCCAAAGTGTAAAATAATGCTTTTTAGCTCAAATCTAAAAATGACACAGTTCCAGGTCTTAATGGGTTAACACACATTTTCTCTTCTGGGGGTCGCACCTGGCACAATGGGGGTCCGCGGCCAAATGCATATCAATTTAGGGGTCCTTGACACGAAATAGTAGAGAACCACTGATTTAGTCAGAATTTGTAGAATCTAATTAAAAATGTCCCCCAAAAATGTATGAAAACGTTAATACAAAACAACCTCTAAAAGACATTCTAAGATCCTGCTATAATTTGCTCCAGCAGTATTTTATGGCTCCATATGTTTTAGTTTGACTCTTACTTTTACTTCCAGTTTTTATTGCATTGTGTAAATGATGCTGAAAGCCTGTGTTTACCTCATTGACCACGTGGAGCAGAGATCCATCCTCTGGTTTCTGATCTCCTGTTACCTGAAATGAAAAAAACAAAGTAGGCCTGTCACAATTATCATACAATTCTAATCGCAAATTATTTTTGCATAAACGTCACAGTCGTTTCCATGTTGAAAAAAATGCACACATTTTCAAACATAAAAAAAATACAGAAATAGCCGATCTACAAGCTCACGTGTCACAAAGTGACATTTATTTTGACATGTATACAATTATAAAATACTAGAGGTCGTAGGGGCTCTAGTTATTTTGGGGTACCAAAATCGTGGGATAAAAATGTCCAATCTGCCCTGTGCAATTTTATTATGATTATGAAGCCTAGAAGGTAAACAGAAATGTAAATTGTATTTCATGTTCAACACCAAACACACAATAACATATTTAACCGCAATTATTTGAGTGACAATTAATTGTCAACTTAAATGTGTAATGGTGACAGTCTTATACGCAAGAGTAGAACTAAATGTTGTTGCAGCTTCTGCAGACATTGCAGCAGTAGAAAAAAGAAAATCACACCCAGAGTGAAGAGAGTGGTGCCTTTGAAAGTGTAACTGGTTGCATCCTTGTGTTGCAATCAGCAACAATATGTTGTCACGACTCACGTGACACGTGACAACATATTGTCACCTGTCACGTGAAGCGTGACAATCAGCCGTGCTCAAACATAAGGACGGACATACGGACGGACGGACGGACGGACACACGGACAAAGTCAAATGTAGGAGTGGTTGGCACCACTCAAAAAGTATAATCACCAACAAAATAATCAATACTTACAACCCTAGTGGTTTCCATGTCTTAATAACTTGTAGAAAGGCTACAATGTTACCATATGGAGTTATGACTACAATGTTACCATATGGAGTTATGACTACAATGTTACCATATGGAGTTATGACTACAATGTTACCATATGGAGTTATGACTACAATGTTACCATATGGAGTTATGACTACAATGTTACCATATGGAGTTATGACTACAATGTTACCATATGGAGTTATGGCTACAATGTTACCATATGGAGTTATGACTACAATGTTACCATATGGAGTTATGGCTACAATGTTACCATATGGAGTTATGGCTACAATGTTACCATATGGAGTTATGACTACAATGTTACCATATGGAGTTATGGCTACAATGTTACCATATGGAGTTATGACTACAATGTTACCATATGGAGATATGACTACAATGTTACCATATGGAGTTATGACTACAATGTTACCATATGGAGTTATGACTACAATGTTACCATATGGAGTTATGACTACAATGTTACCATATGGAGTTATGACTACAATGTTACCATATGGAGTTATGACTACAATGTTACCATATGGAGTTATGACTACAATGTTACCATACAGATATACTGGGTGAAACAACCAGTAACAAAGTAATAACTTGCAGGTTCTGAAACTGCATTCAAACAGGAACAAGATGGTTTCACTTACATTAATGTCTCCATCTTGGCATTTCTGTAAAAGAACATTAATATGTATTAATAGCATTAGAACATGTAAGAGAACATAGTACATAACATCAGAACATTAATCTTCATTCATAGCATTAGACCATGCAAGAGAACGCTATGAGCTTGTAGATCTGCTGTTTTTGAAGAATCTTCAAAAACGTGTGCAAATCTATGAATATATATATTTTTAAAGGATTTTTTTTTTACTCAAATCTTGTGCTTCTGGGCGGGGGGGGGGGGGGGGTCCCTGGAACAAAACGGGGGTCAAATACACATCTAAAAATGTTTTCTAAATCCTAACAGTATGTTGCTATATCAACCGTGTTGTTTAGCTACGATGGGGGGATCCATCGTACTGGAGATAAATAACCTGTGACTGGTTGAAAAGGTTAGATAAATGAAAAATGCCTGGCAGTGGGTGATTCATTTACTCTGGCAGTGAATGAGTTAATGGATTTGAATGGATTTAGTTTGTAATAATGGATTAGTTCTATTGACTGTTGCTCTCCTAATATGTTCTGTATGTCCTGGCTGACCCAGAGGCTGCATTTAAACAGCCTGTCTGTACAGTCCTCTCCTTTATCAGTACAGATAACATTCCTGTTCAAACGGTCACATGCAAACTAACCTCCTCACTGTGTGTTCATCTCATTTACATAATGACCTCACTGTGCGTTCATCTCATTTACATACTGACACATTCAGGGCCGGACTGGCCATTTGTGTGGCTAGTGGGCCGCTGGGCCACCCCATGTGATTTTTTTTTTTTGCTCCCGTTTTAGGATTATTACGGTCATTCCTGGGTCGCATGGCCCAATTATTAGTTACGTTAACGTTTTGGGCTGGACGTTTGGGCTGAAACTGCCCCCCCCCCCCCCCCCCCGTTGACAATCAATCAACGTAAGTGGATGGAAGATATGCTGGCACGGATGTACCCTATTTTAATAAACCTCTGGCACACGATGTGTTAAAGTGCAGCTACAAATTAGTAAAAATAATAATGTAATAATAATGTAAATTGTACAGTAAGAATATAAAACAGTAATGCAACATCAATTCAAAATATGACTGTAAAACATATACATATTACGTGATGAATTACATGGTATCAGAATGGCACAGACTGTCATCCTGCCCGATACCAGTATGTTAGGGAGTGTAAGCAGCTTTTACCATACTGGTATTTTACCATACTGGTATGGGTTATCAGAACAACTGTAGCCGGTGGATGTGGTGATAAAGGACGTACCTGCAGAACTCTGCTGTGGACGATGGTCCCGATGGTCCCGGCACACAGTCTGGGAGCCAGGCCATTGAACAGGCCGGCCTTACCGTCCACCTTGGCAATGTGTTTGGCTGGAACACAACAACAACACAACAACACAACAACACACAGTCAGAGCTGGCCTACACATCACTGTTATATCAATATAAACTTTGATTGAATATTTTATTAGGCAAAAAACTGTAAAACAGCAGAGTTACATTTAAAATACTTTGTCTAAAAGGTCCGTTCATAAAAGTCCTTGCGGTCTTGTTTCCAACGAGGTCCTTGAGTGCTGCGCTATGAGCTTGTAGATCTGCTATTTTTGAAACATGGTGAAAATCTGTTCAAATCTTTGAATGTGTGTTGTTTTAAAGCGAACACTTTTAACTCAAATCTTTGCTTCTGGGGGGTCCCTGGAACAAAATCTTTTGAGGTAGGGGTCCGTGGCCAAATACATATAATTGTGGGGGTCCTTGACATGGAAAACGTTTGAGCACCACTGATAAAGATACATACGTTTTTCAGAATACTGTTGGGATTTAGGAGACATTTGTAGATTCGGCTTCAGGTCTTAATTTGTTAATAATACCAACTGGTATTGTGTTTCAGATCTTTCTTATCATTGATTAGTCACCTTTACAACGAGGTACAGCTTGTAAGGATCGGGCATTCGTGGAATGAGCAACACGGCTAAACGTGTGGGTAGCGCCCACCCAAAGATTTACCAAAATACCCCAATAAGTTTCTGTTGGTAATCACTCTCGTTTTGAGTGACATGCCAGCACACACCTGCTGGCATGGTCCTTCTGGCCGATCCACACGGTCACGACTTTTCTTTGTTCTGGCCCCACAGTGGTGGAAATTGTGGAATGAACTTCCCACTGATGTCAGGACAGCAGAGTCACTGATGTCAGGACAGCAGAGTCACTGATGACGGGACAGCAGAGTCACTGATGTCGGGACAGCAGAGTCACTGATGTCAGGACAGCAGAGTCACTGATGTCAGGACAGCAGAGTCACTGCCCATCTTTCGCCGCATCCTTCGAAAAATCATATCTCCTTGGTCTTTGGGTCAAATTGAAAAAAAAAAAAAAAATTATATTTTTTCAATTTTTTCAATAGAACGCGTTTATGCGTGATTGACGGCCAAGTGCGCTATTTAATAGATCGCATTTATGCGTGATTGGCAGGAATTGAGTTAATGCTTCTGGTGATTAGTAGTTTCGTTCCCTACCTATGTTGAATACACTTATTGTAAGTCGCTTTGGATAAAAGCGTCTGCTAAATGACTGTAATGTAATGTAATGTAATGTAATGTAATGTAATGTAATGTAATGTGACTGGCACCTGAACATGGGTTTTGCAACTTTGTTGAGTTAGTGTTGATGCGCCAAGCAGCAACACTGCCACCTCATGGAAAGATTCCACGTTTGTCCCTTCAGGAGCCGTGCAATAGAATAAGTGGAAGCTGGTGTTCCGTTATGCAGAGTGACAGCATTATTTGGTGTGTCAGCCAGAGAAAAATAAACTGTTGCTATTTATTTGTAGAATCCCCCAGAAGCAAGGATTTGAGTTAAAAATGTTCGCTTAAAAATATATATATATTCAAAAAAAAATCAAGATTTCTCAACAACAACAAAAAAAACCTTTTTTCAATAGCTAAATAAAATAAAACTAGAAAATGTGCTCCTCGGAGCACAAGTCTCCGCCAGCAGACTTGTGTTAGGAATGTTGGGAATGTTCTAATTCTTATGTTCTAATTCTTACAAAAAATAGAACATGTTACTGTGTCATAGTAACATGACACAAGTGTCCTATCCGTCCTGTCTGTATAAGTGTCCTATCCGTCCTGTCTGTGTAAGTGTCCTATCCGTCCTGTCTGTATAAGTGTCCTATCCGTCCTGTCTGTGTAAGTGTCCTATCCGTCCTGTCTGTATAAGTGTCCTATCCGTCCTGTCTGTGTAAGTGTCCTATCCGTCCTGTCTGTGTAAGTGTCCTATCCGTCCTGTCTGTATAAGTGTCCTATCCGTCCTGTCTGTATAAGTGTCCTATCCGTCCTGTCTGTGTAAGTGTCCTATCCGTCCTGTCTGTATAAGTGTCCTATCCGTCCTGTCTGTATAAGTGTCCTATCCGTCCTGTCTGTATAAGTGTCCTATCCGTCCTGTCTGTGTAAGTGTCCTATCCGTCTGTATAAGTGTCCTATCCGTCCTGTCTGTATAAGTGTCCTATCCGTCCTGTCTGTGTAAGTGTCCTATCCGTCTGTATAAGTGTCCTATCCGTCCTGTCTGTGTAAGTGTCCTATCCATCCTGTCTGTATAAGTGTCCTATCCGTCCTGTCTGTATAAGTGTCCTATCCGTCCTGTCTGTGTAAGTGTCCTATCCGTCCTGTCTGTGTAAGTGTCCTATCCGTCCTGTCTGTGTAAGTGTCCTATCCGTCCTGTCTGTGTAAGTGTCCTATCCGTCCTGTCTGTATAAGTGTCCTATCCGTCCTGTCTGTATAAGTGTCCTATCCGTCCTGTCTGTGTAAGTGTCCTATCCGTCCTGTCTGTGTAAGTGGCCTATCCGTCCTGTCTGTGTAAGTGTCCTATCCGTCCTGTCTGTGTAAGTGTCCTATCCGTCCTGTCTGTATAAGTGTCCTATCCGTCCTGTCTGTGTAAGTGTCCTATCTGTCCTGTCTGTGTAAGTGTCCTATCCATCCTGTCTGTGTAAGTGTCCTATCCGTCCTGTCTGTGTAAGTGTCCTATCCGTTTGTCAGAAAGGCGACATGTAACCACTAAATATTAGCTTGGCTGATGGCACTGATGTCACTTCGGAACGCGCACCGCGGCGCTCCGAAGTGACACATCTATTTATAGGCCGCTATACGTCATGCGTCTCACTAGCCAATCAGAGCACACTCTTTCAACGTATTGTCACGTGTCACGTGAGGCTTGACCAATGTTAGCTTGGCCGAGGGGGGGGGGGGGGGGGGGGAGTGAAAACATAGTCTCCTGGCGGAGACAATGACACAGATGCGTTCCAGGATTGAATGAGTTAACTCCATTCCAGTAGGCCCAGGAGGCTGTATTGTTAATCATCTGTTCTGTGTCATAAAGTCATTACAGTGACGCGGGGCTGACCGGGTCGGTTCAGGACAGACATGCTATGTTTGTTTATTTATGGCCCACATTTAGTCGAAAGGTCAAGATCACAGCGCAGGCTGAGCCATTTTGTGGTGCCGCAGATCGAAAGCCCATTCATTTTTTTATTTATTTTTTAGCTTGTAGATCTGCTATTTTTGAAACATCGTGATTTTTTTTGCAAATAATTGAATATATATATATATATATATTTTTTTTTTTAAAGTGAACATAAACTCAAATCTTTGCTTCTGGGGGGTCCCTGGAACAACATATTTTGAGATGGGGGGTCCATGGCCAAATACATATCATTTTGGGGGTCCTTGACATGAAAGAAGTTTGAGAACCACTGATATTATAGCAACATACGTTTTTTTTTTCAAAAAACTGTTAGGATTCATAAGACATTTGTAGAATCCCCCAGAAGCAAAGATTTGAATTAAAAATGTTCGCTTTAAAAAATATAAATATATATTTGTATTCAAAAGATTTGTACAAACTTTCACTATTTTTCTACAAAAATAGGCAAAAATACATCTAAAATACATCCAAAAAAGATGCGTTCTCGGATTGAATGGCTTAACACATTGGGTGCCAGAATTTTATAATAACAGATTACGTTCGGTGCCATAAATCTCACCGCTGAGCTGTGCGGCGCTGTTTAAGCTGTAGACTCCACGACGTGCATTCCATGTGAAACAAAGCATGCGTACGTTTTGCACGATGGTCCTGGCTAACGCCTGGAACGATAACATCTTTTACCGCGGGTCACAATGGCGGAGCGATCGCACATACAAAATGAGTCGTTTTCCTCAACGGAAAAAGTTTGGGAGTTATAGGGGTTTTAGAGAAGGAGATAGAACGGAAGCGGATGTGAGCCATGTTTTTTGGCACGGTGATCTATAAGCAGGGGTGCACATAACTTTTTTGGTCTGGTGCTCAGAAGAGCACCTGGGTATGTCACTTGGTGCTCATTTTGCCGCGACACGTCTCGCAGGATGGATAAAAGAGGGATACATGGATAACTTATAGCAAAAAAACATTTATTCATAAATAAAGATGAATTAACAAATTATGGTGTGTGTTAGTCTGTAGAATCCGTAGTGTAGGTGAATGGATGTGTGCAAAGTATGGTGTGTGTGAGGGTGTTGGATGCAAAACAAAAGAAACAAATGCAAAATCAAATGACTGCTCTTTAAGCATGAAAGTCTGTTCTTTAAACACTCTTAAATCAACTGACATCTCTTTAAGCATAGAATGTCTTCTGTTTAAACACACTGAAATCAACTGACATCTCTTTAAGCATAGAATGTCTTCTGTTTAAACACACTGAAATCAACTGACATCTCTTTAAGCATAGAATGTCTTCTGTTTAAACACACTGAAATCACATCAGACATCACATCTCTTTAACCACTGTAAACACTGAAATGAACTGGCTGCTCTTTGAGCTCAGTTTTCTTGATGCTACAACCTAAGCATTTATTCTACAAGCTGGACATCATCATTCATCACTGCTCTCTTGACTGCTGTCATCACTATCCTCAATTTCAACCACTGTAGATTTAGGCCTACTCCTCTCCCCCTGGTTGAGCCTGCGATCAGCTGTTTTCCACAAGGCAACAGCTGGCTTTGGGTCAAAAGTCTCAGTTGTCAGCTTAGACAGGTGGATGTGCATCAGGGATGAGAGGCGAGAGTCTGACAGGCAGGATCTGTACTTGTTTTTTATTATATTGAGGTGTGAAAATCCTCTCTCACAAGCAGCACTGCTCAAGGGCAGTGTAAGAGACAACACAAGGACTTTCAGAATGTTGGGGTAAATATCTGGATTGCTTGTCTTCACTATGTTCAGCAAGTCATACACAGAGGAGGCTGCTAAACGTTTTGCTGATTGCTTTAAACGCATCCATTCTCTTAGAGTGGAGTCTCTGTCAACAGAAATGCTGCCCTCATAATTCTGAAGGATGCTACTAAGTGTTGTGTTGCCAAAACTGTGGATGTCTTTCATTTCCTGAGGCCAAGTTGAAGGATCAAAAATGAGAAATTGATCACATGACTTGAGGGATTCATATCTGGTTTCAAACTCCTGAATTAAACCTCTCAGTACATTAATCTTGTCCCTGTCAGCATCAGCATTTGAAACAGTCTCTGTCCTGTATTTGCCATCACTGTCAAGCAGAAGTGTCAACTGTCCAATAGCTACCATGAGCTCATCTTTGCATTCACCAATAGTCAACTTATCTTGCTGGAACTTAAGGGAGAGGAATTGTAAGATCTTCCCAGTATCAAGCATGTGTGCTAGGACACAGTGAAAACGCTCTGTGCAGACATGTTTTAGGTCACTGTCATCACTTGTAGCCAGTTGAATTTTAATGGCAGGCAATAATCTCCATATTTTCAAGAGAGTCTCTTGTCTCCATGCAGACCATCTAATGTTGTGAAACTTTCCTAGTTTCACACAGGCAATGCCATTCTCATCACATAGTTTCTGTAGTTGTGCTGTTCTTTTTGCACCCCCCTTCTGCAAATAAAAGCTTAGCAACCTGACGACGGAACGATTAAAAGACTCACAGTATGGTACCATGCGATCAGCTGACTTGGCGCAGTTCTCCAGGGTGTGGGCTGTACACAGAACGTGCACAAGGGAATCCCCGATGACCACCTTCTGACGTAATTTAGGGATGACGCCGTTGTATACACCCACGTTGACAGCTGCTCCATCTGTGCAGACCGAGACCAACTTCGTCTGCCACTCGTCCGCTAATCCACATTCATCGAATAGTTGCACAAGTCCATCCACTATGTCCTGTGCTGATCGCTTTACCCCCAGATTAATTAATCCAAGGAAATCTGAGCTAAAGTCTCCATTGCTAGACACCGAAACAATGTACACAATTTCCTGCTCCGTTTTGTTGATGTCTTCGGATCCGTCAATGAGCAGACCCCAAAATTCAGCTATTTTTAATTTTTCAAACAGTTCCGAGCTGATTGTCTGTGCAATGGTCTGCATGAGGCGGGACCCCCCTTCTCGTGAATGATAGGCACTGCCGACATTAACTCCAAGCCTCTTGAATAGTGCAATGTCCTCTTCAAATGAACGCATAGGACGTGCATGTTTCGCTTTGTGGAAGGCCAACAGAAATATATTAGACAGTGCTTGACGTTGCTCTTCATTAATGTTGTCCTGCCACTTGTCAAGAGGGCGACTCCGATCCTGGCTGCTCCTGTTATCAATTGTTTTCACTACGTTGATGTGCTCTTTGCTTTTCTCATGCTTCTCAAAGGGTGGGTGACTGAAATTCTTTGTCCCTGTATAAAACGGGCTGCTTTTATCCGCCAGGTTGGGAATCTCACGGCATATTTTGCACCACATCATGGTGCGTTTATCATCGGTTTGGAGCCAGCCGACATCCTCCAGCCACTTTTCCGCAAACCAACGTTTTTTTTCGGGTGGGGGTCCAGTCTGGCGTTTCTTTGGAGGTGGTGAAACACCAAAATAATGACTTAATGGGGCTTGCTTCTTAGACATGTTGACGAGTGCCTGTACCGTAGCCAGCAGCTTGTTGTTGTGTGCGACAGGCTGTGAGGCTACGAGGCCTCGCTACTCACAGCACACGGTCGCGTACACTGCAGCATGTGTTCCCCCCGCCTCCGCCTCCTCCCCATGGGTGTGTATTGTGTATGGGCGTGCATCGCGGTGCAATGCATGTGTGAGTGTGACTTCAGGAAGTAAATTCCTAGCCTCGATCTCCAGGCTTTTATTTTTTAGTTTTGCTAAAAAATAAAAGCTTGGAAATTCCTGGGATTCCTGTCCCAGCTGTTGGTGCGCAAAAGCGCCTCGCGTCGCCTGATGTGGTGCGCATTTTTTTTTTTGGGTGCGCATGCGCACCTGCGCACCAGTTATGTGCACCCCTGTCTATAAGGCCCTTCCTTCTCAGAATCACCGTGCTCCAGCCCCTCCCGTGGAAAAAAACAAAACAAACAAAAGAGACTGAAAACACAGTTCAGACCGTGTTTGGAACCCGATGTGTTAATTGCTGTAAAAACTATTGTTTTTTTCTTTTTCTTTTCACACTCACCGTAGGCGAACAGTCCAGGTAGCTGGTACACCTGTCTGCCAAACAGGTTCCTACCCAGAGAGGGAGGTAGAGGCTCATGTCCCACCTGGAGACACAGAAACAACACAAATACATGATTTAATACATTAAAACACAACATATACATCCTTTAACCCATTGAGACCTGAAGCCGATTCTACATGTCTCCTAAATCTCAACATTATTCTGAAAAACGTATGTTTCTATATCAGTGGTGCTCAATCTTTTTCATGTCAAGGACCCCCAAAATTATATGTATTTGGCCGCGGACCCCCATCAAAATATTTTGTTCCAGGGACCCCCCCAGAAGCAAAATTTGAGTTAAAAATGTTCGCTTTAAACAAAATATATTCAAAGATTTGCACACATTTTCACGATTTAAAAAAAAAAGCAGATCTACAAGCTCATAGCGCGGCATATATCTGCTATTTTTGAATAGCCCAAAGTGTAAAATAATGCTTTTTAGCTCAAATCTAAAAATGACACAGTTCCAGGTCTTAATGGGTTAACACATTAAAACACAACATATACATCCTTTAAAGGGCAAAATGACTTTTTTTCCTATGGATGAGTCACCCCATGGAGACGTGAATTCATGGATATTGTTTAGTTTTTTTTTGTCTCATTCCTAAGACAATAATGTGATGACCGACAGCGGTTCCGGTAGGAGACACAAAGAGTCTCCTTTGTGTCTCCTACCGGAACCGCTGCCTACCGGGTGCCGCACTATGAGCTATATTTATTTATGAATAGTCAAAGAAATCTAAAATGACACATATCTGTTCCTGGATTGAATGAGTTAAAGTGTCCTTGAGCAAGACGTCCGCCCGCCAAAGCCTATGTTTATAAACGGTGCATTTCTATGGAGCCTTAATCACAAAGCACTACAAAGTGCATCACATTCTCACACACAAAAGATCACAAAGCTCACAAAGTCATATGTCACACAGTGCGACGCAACTGAGCTTGTAGATCTGCTATATTCACTACAACTAACTAAACATTATTCCTCATTTTCTTCTCAACTTGGTTATGGCTAGCAAGATTGTGGGGGTACAATTTAGCTGTCTGAGTCATATATATATGACCAGCAGGTGCTTAAGAAAGCATCTTCTATTATGGCAGACAGCTCTCAGCCCCTAAATTCTGAATATAAATTCTTGCCTTCCGGCCAAAGGTTAAAGACCCCTGCAGCTAAAAACAATAGGTACAAATTCTTATTTGTACCTACTTCCATTCGTGCCATCAATAATAGCAGCAGGAGGAGGTAGCTATGAGTAGCTATTATTATCTGGATCTTGTGATTATGTCTATGTGTGTCTTGTGTATGTATGTTTACTGTGTGTTGGAGTTTCTTACTATCTGCTGTAACATAAATTGCCCAGTGTGGGACATAATAAACTTGAACTTGAAGCAGGCTTTGCATGATGGGTAATGTAGTGAGACACTGTGTTGGCATGATGGGTAATGTAGTTTGACACTGTGTTGTTGCGCGCGCGCGCGCGCGCGCGCGCACGCACGCACGCACGCACGCACACACACACACACACACACACACACACACACACACACACACACACACACACACACACACACACACACACACACACACACACACACACACACACACACACACACACACACACACACACACACACACACACACACACACACACACACACACACTCAAATTCTTTACTTAAGTAAAAGTACCAATACTGCAATATAGAAATACTCTGTTACAAGTAAAAGTCCAGAATTTAAAGTTTACTGTTTACTGAATGTGTGTGTGTGTGTGTGTGTGTGTGTGTGTGTGTGTGTGTGTGTGTGTGTGTGTGTGTGTGTGTGTGTGTGTGTGTGTGTGAATGTGTATGAATGTGTGAATGTAATGCACAACCTATGTAAAGCGGCAAGCGCTTTTGCACCATTTACAGATTTAATCATTTTATACTTTTTAAAAAACCCTGTTAAAATAGCAGAAATAGCTGATCTACAAGCTATATGAGTGACTGACGTATCGTCAACAATACAGAACCTCCCTGACAATATCTACAGATATATCTATATCCTACTATAATTCTAGTAAGGTACGTAGTGGTGAGTAGGTGAAGATACCCGGTTCTCCTCAGTGGCTGGACCAATTGCTCTGATTTTGCACACAGCCATTGACCATTACCATCTGAACGTAACTGTGAAGCCTGTTTTTCAATTTCACCAAAACTCAGCTTCTTATTAGCGTGTTTGTGTCAAACACTGTCGCCATGGTTATGGGGCTGCCCAGCTATGGGACGAACTGCCTCCCGGGTTGCCAGATCATGTGCGCATATCCCCCCACGGATGCGTCGACCAGGTATGGTCTAGTATAATTTAAACGATACAGAGCCACCTCTCTGACAATATCTATAATATAAAGCATTGGTTCTCAGAGTGGGGTCCGGGGACCCCCAGGGGTACTTGAGGGGGTTCCAGGGGGTCCCCAGCTAAATGATGGACAGGAATCAAATGGACCCTTATGGGCCTGTAACTCTGAGAGTGTACAAATGGAACCAAATGGACCCGTTAGGGTCCATTTGGTTCCATTTGTACACTCTCAGAGTTAAATTAACATTGATTTTACAACATAAATTGGGGTCCCAGCGGTATAAATGCCATTAAATGGGGGTCCGTAGCCCTAATGCATGTCAAACTGGGGGTCCTTGAAATTAAAATGGTTGAGAATCACTGATAAGAGAGCCGTAAAAACCCTCTCTTATCGGGGGTGTGTAAGTGTAAAATTTGGGGGTCCTTGACATGAAAAAAGTTTGAGAACCACTGATATAAACCATACAGAGCCACCTCTCTGACAACAGCGCCGTGACAGTTTGTTTATTGGACCACAATTCTTATGTAACGGCCGGGACTCGAACCGGGGTCTCCCGCGCGGAAAGCCAACATCTTAACCACTAAGCCAAAGGGAATTCCCTATCGCTCGGGGGGGGAGATATTAGATGTTCAGGCCATCAGGCTGAGGTAGTGAACCACTCCGTTACACTTCTACCAGACCATTCTAACATGACCCAATGTGATTCTCCATATAGTCAGGGGATATTAGCAGAATATTTTCCAATCTTGGAATAAATTCCTTACCAAAAAAAATCTTCACCAATGTGTTTGCAAAGGTGTCTAGTAACACATCTCACAAAGACTGACATTCAGTATCCCTAGGAGAATTTTTGACAGCTCCTTAAAGTTGGGGTACCCACCATAACCTTGGTTAAAAAAAAATCCCCAAAAAAATCCAAATTTAATTCTGTTTTAAGTAGCATGTGAGGTGTCAAACTAGGGTGTTTTTATGATTCTGAATCCATTGCAATCATTTGTTTTGCACCAAAACCACTCCTTGGGCTAAAAACGGCCATAGCCAAGCCATGTATACTTTTTGTGTAAAAAGCCCATTGAGATTGGGCCGTTTTTAGCCCAAGGAGTGGTTTTGGTGCAAAATAAAATGGTTGAGAATCACTGCTAGAGAGCCGTAAAAATCTTCTCTTATGGGGGTCCCTGGCTTATCTTTTCAAATGGGGGTCCGCGGGCTAATAAGTGTCAATTTGGGGGTCCTTGACATGAAAAAGTTTGAGAACCACTGCTTTAGAGGAGCTTGTATAGTAAAGTATTCTTCCATGTACTGTTACCATGTCTTTATAAATAAACTATTCAATCAATCAATCAATCAATCAATCGATAAGTACAGTACTTGAGTAAATGTACCTAGTTACTTAGTTCAAAGGTGAATATAATGAGAAATACAGGTATGGTCACAATAATAACAACAACAAGAATAACAATAATAATAATAATAAAAACAATAAATATCAATGTCATTCAGCTGAATGTCAACTATACCTACAATGACATTTAATGACGTCAAACCCTGTCACGTGATCGATTAATTTGATCGATTTACAACAAGTACACAACAACGGAAGTGATCAGAAACACACACACACACACACACACACACACACACACACACACACACACACACACACACACACACACACACACACACACACAGCTAGCTTAGCTTAATTAGCACGTTAGCCTAGCTTAAAGCTAACGCTCCAGGCTATAGCAGCCAGAACCATGACCATCCATCCATGGGACCGACCGCTGCTAGCTTGTTGTGGCCGGGCTCTGAGCCTCTCTGCCCGGCGTGACTCGGCCCTGTGGCACCGCTAAAGTGTAGCCCCTACGGAACCTCTCCCTCCGCTGTGTAGCTCAGAGATGAGGTTCCTCGTTTCTCTCTGCCGTTTGAGCAGGACGTTGTCGCACATTTTACACTTTTACATGTTTCTGACCCCTTTCTGCACATCCTATCCACAAAGTAAAGCTTTTCCGACATTCTCTCAGATGTTTTAAGTTCTAGCGCTCCATAAAATCTATCCAACGAGTTGAAGTATTTAATTCGCTTCTGTCCTCAGCCGCTTCCATGTTTTTAAGACATTGCGCAAGAGTTGCGCCCCGTAGAGATAACATTACTGACTCCCCTACTGGTCAAATGTTGAATTGCATCTTCTAATGCAAAAATATTATGGAAGCGGCTGAGGACAGAGGCGAATTAAATACTTTCTTTAACTCGTTGGATAGATTTTATGGTGCGCTAGAACTTAAAACACCTGAGAGAATGTCGGAAAAGCTTTACTTTTAGGATACGATGTGCAGAAAGGGGTCAGAAACATGTAAAAGTGTAAAATGTGCGACAACGTCCTGCTCAAACGGCAGAGGGAAACGAGGAACCTCATCTCTGAGCTACACAGCGGAGGGAGAGGTTCCGTGTGTGTGTGTGTGTGTGTGTGTGTGTGTGTGTGTGTGTAGGGGGTCCGCGCGGTGGGGTGGGGGTCCCTACCTGCACCAGGACCTTGATGTACATGAGGGGGTGAGAGAGGACGGTGAGGCCGGAGCCCAGGAGAACCTGACCACACGTGTCCGCCATGACGATCTACACACTCTGAACTACACACACACTACACACTGTGACCTACACACACACTCTGCTGTGTGACGTCATCAACCACAGCGCGTCAAAATACATCACTTCCGGCGGAAGATCTCTTCAGAATAAGAGTACACTCATGCCAAGGACCCCTAAATTGATAAACACTTGGGCGCGTACCCCCATCTGAAAATGTTTTGTGCCAGGGGCCCCCTAAAGAAGCAAAGATTTGAGTTTAAAAAATGTACGGAATGTATTGTAAATATATTCAAAGATTTGCACACATTTTCAAGATTTTTCCAAAAATAGCAGATCTACAGCGCGGCACTCAGTGCCGCGCTATGAGCTTGTAGATCTGCTATTTTTGAATAGCCAAAACTAAGTGGTTAAAATGATTGTGACGCTATGTTAACTCATTTTGCTACCCCCCCCCCCCCCCCCCCCCCAAGGACCCCTGGGGGTCCCCGGACCACTGGTTGAGAACCAATGCTCTAGACTATAAAGAAGCCATTGAAACCATGATTGAAACACAATTCATTCGCACATTACAACTATAACCTGATTAGCAACATGAATATTACAAAGACATACAAAATAATCATAATTCTTTTGTTCTTATTTTGAACGCAGCCAGAGATATTTTATTTTGATAGCTCAAGAACCGGATGTCCTGTAGTTGATGACGGAACCCATTCTAGACGGAACCCTAGAATAAAAAAGAAGGATGGATTACAGGGGCGTGTCCCAGCGTAGTACCGGGGTATTGCACATGCGCAGTGTTATCACGGAGTGTTCCAGCAGAGGCGCTACATTAAAACCCCCAGGATCCCTTCTCAGTCGGTCGAGGTGTGTGTTTGTTGTTCTCTCCACTCAGCACCTAAACAGCTGGAGGTTTGTAATTCTAATACACAAGTGGACTAAATGACTTACATAGTTACAAAGAACAACAACAAAGTGACATAAACCCCCATATCCAAGTTATTAATATGCATATCTATTGTGTTTATGTCCCTACTGTTTATTATTGCTTTCATTGTTGTTGACCCACTGTTTGACTGAATTAAAGTTTTGATATAATTCATGCAGGTCTCCGTGGCTACTGAAGTGACACAAAACAAACACTACCGTTTAAGGGTCACACGCTGCCATCTACTGAGCCTTTTTGTATGTTCAGGCAGGATTTTACTGCGCATGTGCAATACCCCGGTACTACGCTGGGACACGCCCCTGTAATCCATCCTTCTTTTTTATTCTAGACGGAACCACGGAACTGTGCCGCTGAGGGCCCGCCCCCCGCGGGGGGGTTGCCACGTTCTGACACAGAGAGAGAGACAAATAAGGAACCAAGTCGGTCCGCTGGCCTTCAAATTATTGTCTTAGGAATGAGACAAAAACTAAAAGAATAAGACTAATTGATGGAGAGAAAAATGTGAACTAACCCTTTGAGTGACTATATATAAGTCCAAATAAACTGCACTTTATAAACAAGACAAATAAACACAACCCGCAATTATCAATATTTACAAGACATTTTTTACCGAAAAAAAGCCCAAAGTCGCTTATAATAAGCAGACATGGCAACGCCATGTTATGGGGTTACTGTATATGCCACGGCACGGAGCACTAGCGCCACCTGTTGCTCTGGAGGGGAGCAGCAGGGCAGCCTTAAAGATAGCTTAACGTTTTTTTTCTATTCGATTAGTCACTTACTCACTTTTGATTGATTGATTGATTGATTGATTGATTGATTGATTGATTGATTGAACACTTTATTTAGAAAGACATGGTAACAGTACATGGAAGTACAAATCACTGGATCGCTCATAAAAGCACTTGTCTTATTTAAAGTGAGATCCCCATGCACTATAAATAATGTCATGTTTACTTAATGAACATCTCTCTCTCTCACACCACTGTGTGTCTGTTCTTTTGCTCTTTGCATGATGGGTAGTGTAGTGCAGTGAGACATGATGCATGATGGGTAGTGTAGTGCAGTGAGACATGATGCATGATGGGTAGTGTAGTGCAGTGAGACATTGTGTTGTAGGCAGAACCAGCTCTGTAATGTTACAATACAAAGCCCTGGTACACAGATTGCATTGTTTATTTCTGTGTTTGACACCCCTATTGACAGTGGTGGAAAGTAACTAAGTACATTTACTTAAGTACTCTACTTAAGTACAATTTTGAGGTATTTGTACTTTACTTGAGTATTTCAAATTTCTTATACTTTTACTTCTACTCCACTACATCTCAGAGGCAAATATTGTAATTTTACTCCACTACAATTATATGAAAGCTATAGTTACTAGTTACTTTTCATATATAAATGATTATATTATGAGCTCACAACGCGTCGCATCGGGACGCGTTGTGAGCTTGTAGATCTGCTATTTTCAAATATTTAGTACTTTTACTTTTGGTACTTGAAGTACATTTTGATGCCAATACTTTTGTACTTTTACTCAAGTACATTTTGAATTCTGGACTTTTACTTGTAACAGAGTCTTTTTATATTGCAGTATTGGTACTTTTACTTAAGTAAAGAATTTGAGTACTTTCTCCACCACTGCCTGTTGATGACATCATACACACATAAATAATATTCAGCAGAACCATGATGTTTGTCTAAACTTCTGCTTTTTGTTGCAAAATGATTGAAAACACTGAAAGAGCTTCTGTTTTCTGTGTGAATATTATGAAACACATTGAGACACAATGATGACCAAACAGTGTCTCTAGGCTCTGTTTAGTAACATGTATGTTGTGTCAACATTATAATTGTTTCCTGCAGATAATATTCATGTTTTTGCTTTAATAAATCACCTTTAAAAACAACTCTCATTGACAGAATTATCTGTTGGCAGTTCAACTCACAAATACCCTATAAAACAGTGGTCCGGGGACCACCAGTGGTCCTTGAGGGGGTTCCAGGGGGTCCCCAGCCAAATTAATAGTTAGAAACCAAATGGACCCTTACAGGTCTGTAACTCTGAGAGTGTACAAATGGAACCAAATGGACCCTAACGGGTCCATTTGGTTCCATTTGTACACTCTCAGAGTTAAATGAACACTAATGATGGTGATACAGTGTAGATTGGGACCCCCAAGAAATCAAAATGGTTGAGTCCCTGGCATATCTTTTCACATGGGGGTCCCTGGGCTAATATGTGTCAATGTGGGGGTCCTTGACGCGGAAAAAGGTTGAAACCCACTGCCCTAAAACAATAGACATAAACAACAACACATACATAAAGGCAGAAATAAACAACCTGCAATAAAACACATAAAAATGTGTTTTATTGTATTGTGAGGGGAACATTCACCACCGATCTACACATAGATAGTCTTTGGTCATTCAGGTATAGATTTAAGGGTGGCGCTAAGGTAGTGGCTGGCTGGCTGGCAGGCAGGCAGGCAGGCAGGCAGACTCACTCACTCACTCACTCACTCACTCACTCACTCACACACACACACACACACACACACACACACACACACACACACACACACACACACACACACACACACACACACACACACACACACACACACACACACACACACACACACACACACACACACACACACACACACACACACACACACACACTTCCTCCCTCTCTCTCTCTCTCTCTCTCTCTCTCTCTCTCTCTCTCTCTCTCTGTGTAACGGTGGATACCGACGTTTACTCCTTAGACGAAAAATGGAAAATACTCCAGTAAAGTAAAAAAAAAAAAGTAGCTCAAAATTGTACTTAAGTGCAGTACTTGAGTAAAATTCACTTAGTTACTTTACACCTCTGACAACAGCAAATTCTGTCAATGAGAGTTGTTTTTAAAGGTGATTTATTAAAGCAAAAACATGAATATTATCTGCAGGAAACAATTATAAAGTTGACACAACATACATGTTACTAAACAGAGCCTAGAGACACTGTTTGGTCATCATTGTGTCTCAATGTGTTTCATAATATTCACACAGAAAACAGAAGCTCTTTCAGTGTTTTCAATCATTTTGCAACAAAAAGCAGAAGTTTAGACGAACATCATGGTTCTGCTGTCAGACAGTAAACCTTGTTTCTTCATATTTAAACTTTGTGTTTATTTTTTTTAGCGGCCTTCTTCGTCCATGTATAAGAGAGTTGCACAAAAAGTATCGTGAAAATAGCAGATCTACAAGCTCACAATGCATCGCACGCCACTGCATTGTGAGCTTGTAGATCGGCTATTCTTTTGTCGTGCAATGAGGTATGAAACAGCTGAAAGGGTTGAAGTTTAAGTTAAAGTGGTTAAGAGTGTGTGTTGTGTGTGTGTGTGTGTGTGTGTGTGTGTGTGTGTGTGTGTGTGTGTGTGTGTGTGTGTGTGTGTGTGTGTGTGTGTGTGTGTGTGTGTGTGTGTGTGTGTATTGGATCCACTGGAACACAGACTTTTTTTTATTATTAAATCCCCCCCCCCATTTTCTTTAAAGTAACGGTTGTGGAGTTCCAAGGTTTCTGTCAAACAGATGATTGATTGATTGAATTTTTTATTAGGCAACAAAATATTTTTAGATGGGGGTCCGCGGCCAAATACATATCATTTTGGGGGTCCTTGACATGAAAAAGTTTGGTCTAGTATCATACCATAATAAGCTTTAGAGGAAGTCATCATAACCACGTGTATTGCATATGAATGGGTTGAAACAAACTCAGCGGGTTGAGCAACAGAAAGCAACTGTCGGCCGAGCTTTCACAACCTTTACTATGACGTAATATCATTCATTCATTATGAAGTGAAGTGGTGTAAATAGTAGCCTATACTCACATGTTTGACTTCATTAAAAGCATCAATACTGCAATGTAGAAATACTCTGTTACAAGTAGGCCTAAAAGTCCGGAATTCAAAATTGAGTAAAAGTACAAAAGTATTGGTATCAAAATGCACTTAAAGTACCAAAAGTAGAAAGTATACTCATTATGCAGAATGTCCCATTTCACAGGTTTTCTAAGGTATAAAATGTATACAAATATTTTGAAAATAGCCGATCTACAAGCTCACAATGCGTCGCGATGCGACACATTGTGAGCTTGTAGATCTGCTATTTTCAAATGGCCGAAATGTAAATAGCACTGAAGTGGTTGAAGCATGTTTTGTAATAATAATCCAAATCTATAAAGTAACTAGTGACTTAAGTTTGCAAACAATTGCAGTGGAGTAAAATTACAATATTTGCCTCTGAGATGTAGTGGAGTAGAAGTAAAAGTACTGAAAATTGCAAATACTCCAGTAACGTAAATAAATACCTTAAAACTGTACTTAAGTACAGCACTTGAGTAAATGTACTCCACCACTGATAAAGCTCAATGATATTAATCTCAATAAAACCCATAACCCAGGGGTCTTCAGCAGGGGGTCCGGGACCCCTAGGGGGTCCTCAGAGTTACTACAGGGGGGGGGGGGGGGGGGGGGAGTTGTCAGATCTTCACATTGACCACTTGAACCCCAGCATCCCTGCATTGTGAGGGGAACATTCACCACCGATCTACAAGCTCACAACATGTCGCAGCGCAATGCATTGTGAGCTTGTAGATCGGCTATTTTCACCGTAGAGGTTTGGTGTTTGGAGAGAAAATTATATATATATATATATATATATGGAGCAGTATGGGTTGGCGCCCCAGCCTGTGTCTTCCGTGAGGAAGAAGCCCAACAAATCCACTGTGAGGCCTTTAAGGACGGCCATTCAAGCAAGCCCACAAGTGGAGCCTGCAGTATACCACCACGGCCCAAGACACCATCACGCCAGAATGAAATGTTTGGAGCGGGGGGGGGGGGGGGGGGGGGGCATCCACAGAGCCTAGTCCATAGACCATCCACAGAGCCCTAGTCCATAGGCCATCCACAGAGCCTAGTCCATAGGCCATCCACAGAGCCCTAGTCCATAGGCCATCCACAGAGCCCTAGTCCATAGGCCATTCACAGAGCCTAGTCCATAGGCCATCCACAGAGCCCTAGTCCATAGGCCATCCACAGAGCCTAGTCCATAGACCATCCACAGAGCCCTAGTCCATAGACCATCCACAGAGCCCTAGTCCATAGGCCACCCACAGAGCCTAGTCCATAGGCCATCCACAGAGCCTAGTCCATAGACTATCCACAGAGCCCTAGTCCATAGGCCATCCACAGAGCCCTAGTCCATAGGCCACCCACAGAGCCTAGTCCATAGACCATCCACAGAGCCCTAGTCCATAGACCATCCACAGAGTCCTAGTCCATAGGCCACCCACAGAGCCTAGTCCATAGGCCATCCACAGAGCCTAGTCCATAGACCATCCACAGAGCCCTAGTCCATAGACCATCCACAGAGCCCTAGTCCATAGGCCACCCACAGAGTCTAGTCCATAGACCATCCACAGAGCCTAGTCCATAGACCATCCACAGAGCCTAGTCCATAGACCATCCACAGAGTCTAGTCCATAGACCATCCACAGAGCCTAGTCCATAGACCATCCACAGAGCCCTAGTCCATAGGCCACCCACAGAGCCTAGTCCATAGACCATCCACAGAGCCTAGTCCATAGACCATCCACAGAGCCTAGTCCATAGGCCATCCACAGAGCCTAGTCCATAGACCATCCACAGAGCCCTAGTCCATAGACCATCCACAGAGTCCTAGTCCATAGGCCACCCACAGAGCCTAGTCCATAGGCCATCCACAGAGCCTAGTCCATAGACCATCCACAGAGCCCTAGTCCATAGACCATCCACAGAGCCCTAGTCCATAGGCCACCCACAGAGTCTAGTCCATAGACCATCCACAGAGCCTAGTCCATAGACCATCCACAGAGCCTAGTCCATAGACCATCCACAGAGTCTAGTCCATAGACCATCCACAGAGCCTAGTCCATAGACCATCCACAGAGCCCTAGTCCATAGGCCACCCACAGAGCCTAGTCCATAGACCATCCACAGAGCCTAGTCCATAGACCATCCACAGAGCCTAGTCCATAGGCCATCCACAGAGCCTAGTCCATAGGCCATCCACAGAGTCTAGTCCATAGGCCATCCACAGAGTCTAGTCCATAGGCCATCCACAGAGTCTAGTCCATAGATCATCCACAGAGCCCTAGTCCATAGACCATCCACAGAGCCTAGTCCATAGACCATCCACAGAGCCTAGTCCATAGGCCATCCACAGAGCCCTAGTCCATAGACCATCCACAGAGCCTAGTCCATAGACCATCCACAGAGCCTAGTCCATAGGCCATCCGAGCCTAGTCCATAGGCCATCCACAGAGCCTAGTCCATAGACCATCCACAGAGCCCTAGTCCATAGGCCATCCACAGAGCCTAGTCCATAGACCATCCACAGAGCCTAGTCCATAGGCCATCCACAGAGCCCTAGTCCATAGGCCATCCACAGAGCCTAGTCCATAGGCCATCCACAGAGCCTAGTCCATAGGCCATCCACAGAGCCCTAGTCCATAGACCATCCACAGAGCCTAGTCCATAGACCATCCACAGAGCCTAGTCCATAGACCATCCACAGAGCCTAGTCCATAGGCCATCCACAGAGCCTAGTCCATAGACCATCCACAGAGCCTATAGTCCATCCACCTGTCAGAGCCTCTCTTCTCCCCCAGTCCCGGCAGAGTAGTTCCGGAGAAGCTGACTGAGTGGCCCTGTCTTTCCCTAAGAGCAGTGGTTCTCAAACTTTTTCATGTCAAGGACCCCTAAAATGATATGTATTTGGCCGCGGACCCCCATCTAAAAATATTTTGTTCCATGCAGGGTCCCCCCCAGAAGCAAAGATTTGAGTTACAAATGTTTGCTTTAAAAAACAAGCTCATAGCGCGGCACTCGGTGCCGCGCTATGAGCTTGTAGATCTGCTATTTTTGAATAGCCATGGTATAAAAGGTTAAAATTATTCTGATGCTATGTTTACACATTTTGCTGGGTACCCCCTGGAACCCCCTCAAGTACCCCTGGGGGTCCCCGGACCCCACCTTGAGAACCAAGGCCTAAGAGGACTGACCGTGGGTACAGTAGCTACTGGGACGTAAGTCGGGGGCTTGATCAACCCCGGCTGGGTCACCTGGGCGAGGGTGTATGTCGTTGTGAGACCCCAAACACCCGTCGACCCCAGGCTACAACACTGATGATACGTCCCGGGTGCATCCTTGTGATTTTTTATTTTCATTTATTGAATCAAACACATTCATAGAAAAGATCATGTTTAAACAAGCAAGCATTAATTGACACAACACTGATTATATTTGAGAGGGGGGGGCATAGCTGAATGGTTAGTGAG
>NC_139962.1:2630728-2648228 GCF_963454915.1 Gymnoscopelus microlampas
CAAAATGTTACTCGAGTAAAAGTACAAAATATACCAAGTACCTTTTAGTACTTTTACTTTTGGTACTTTCGGTATTTAATACCAAAAGTAAAAGTACTAAAAATGATTGAAAATAGCAGATCTACAAGCTCTCAAGGCTTCATTGGGTGATTTGGGTCACTAATTGATAGTTTTGTGCAAACTATATTGTACGAGTTCAACTCAAATCTTATGGGGGTCCCTGGGTGGTCCCTGGGGTCTTCCACTCCACTACATCTCAGAGGCAAATATTGTACTTTTACTCCACTACAATTGTTTGAAAACTTTAGTTACTTTGTAGATTTTGATATTACAAAACGTAACCACTTCAGCCCTATACAATATATATACATTTCGGCTTTTTTTTAAAATAGCAGATCTACAAGCTTGTAGATCTGCTATTTTAAAAAGATGTTTCATACACTCGAAAGCTTGTGAAATGGGACATTTTTTGCATAACAAGTACTTTTACTTTTGCTGCTTTAAGTACATTTTGATGCCAATACTTTTGTACTTTTACTCGAGTACATTTTGAATTCCGGACTTTTTTTTTTTTTTTTACTTACGTAACAGAGTATTTCTACATTGCAGTCTCGATACTTTTACTTAAGTAAAAACATATGAGTACTTTTTCCCAACCACTGATATTAACTCCTTATATGGTCTCTTCCACAGATAACTCCACCCTGGTTGAGGAGGAGGAGTCGGCGTCCTCCAGGATTGAGAAGGCCAACGCTAACATCGGTACGTTTCTCCTTCAATCAGGGGGTCCAGGGACCCCCTAGGGCAGTGGTTCTCAAACTTTTTCATGTCAAGGACCCCCAAATTGACACTTATTAGCCCGCGGACCCCCATCAGAGAATTTTTTTTTTACGGCTCTAGCAGTGATTCTCAACCATTTCAAATTCAAGGACCCCCAATTTCACATGCATTAGGGCTACGGACCCTCATTTAAAGGCATTTATACCTCTGGGACCCCCATTTATATTGTAAAATCAATGCTAATTTAACTCTGAGAGTGTACAAATGGAACCAAATGGACCCGTTAGGGTCCATTTGGTTCCAAGTGTACACTCTCAGAGTTACAGACCCATAAGGCTCCATTTGGTGCCTAATCTATCATTTAGCTGGGGACCCCCTGGAACCCCCTCAAGTACCCCTGGGGGTCCCCGGACCCCACTTTGAGAACCAAGGCCCTAGGGCACCGCTTCTCAAAGTGGGGTCCGGGGACCCCCGCACCAGGGCAACTTGGGGGGGTTCCAGCTAGGGGGTCCCCAGCTAAATGTGTTTAATATAGCATCGCAATCATTTTAACCACTTTAACCTTTTATACTTTGGGCTATTCAAAAAATAGCAGATCTACAAGCTCATAGCGCGGCACCGAGTGCCGCGCTATGAGCTTGTAGATCTGCTATTTTTGAAAAACTTGGTGAAAATGTGTGCACATTTTTAAGCGGACATTTGTAACTCAAATCTTTGCTTCATGGGGGGTCCCTGGAACAACATATTTTGAGATGGGGGGGGGGCCCGTATGATAGGATAATTTTCTTACATTAAAGGGATAGTTCACCCCCAAAATGACATTTGGTTCCATTTGTCAGGGTGGGTCAGGGTGGGGGGTCTCCAGTTCAAATCTGATTATTTTGGGGGGTCGTGGAATGAAAAGTAGTTTGGGAACCCTTGCTCTAGAGGTACTGAAGGCTTTCAGGCTGTTTTTATTTGTGTCTCTGGATTAGAATGAATTCATGGATATTTTTGAAGTTTTTGTCTCATTCCTAAGACAATAATTTGATGACCGGCGACCTTTCCACAGGAGCAGCTTTTTCATATTTATCACACATTTTGTTATTTTCCCCATACAGTACGTACATGACAGGTGAAAAAAAAAACATTTAAAAAAATAGTTATCATAATGAAACTTCCCCAGTTGATTACTTACATGAAGACAATGATTTATCGTATTATACGGTTTCTGAAATTGTATATTTAAATATGCAAATTGAATTCCGTACTTTTTACTTGTAACAGAGTATATTTCTGCATTGCAGTATCGACACTGTTACTCGAGTAAAACAAGTACTTTTTTCCCACCAATGACAGACTATGTGTTTTTCTTTTGTCCAAAACAATGCTGTCAAAAAACAAACTGAACTGATCGTTGTGCTGACACTGACAGAACATTTATGTTTCTCCCCGTGTGTCCCCAGGAGACTACGAGGACGAGGAGATGAGGATCGTGGACATGGACATCGCCGTGCCGACGGGCCTGGGGAACGCTGACCCGTGTACCGGACGAACGCGCAGCTGTCTGTGGCCCAAAGCTACCGACGGACGCGTCTACGTTCCCTTCACCATCTCCAACCAGTACGGTACGGATATACGCTAATGCAGTGGTTCTCAAAGTGGGGTCTGCCGGGGACCCCCAGGGGTACTTGAGGAGGGGGTTCCAGGGGGTCCCCGCAGCTAAATGATAGATTAGGCACCAAATGGACCCTTATGGGTCTGTAACTCTGAGAGCGTACAAATGGAACCAAATGGACCCGTTAGGGTCCATTTGGTTCCATTTGTACACTCTCAGAGTTAAATCAACATTGATTTTACAATATAAGTGGGGGTCCCAGAGGTATAAATGCCTTTAAATGAGGGTCTGTAGCCCTAATGCATGTCAATCTGGGGGTCCTTGAATTTGAAATGGTTGAGAATCACTGCTAGAGAGCCGTAAAAACAATCTTCTCTTATATGGGGGGTCCCTGGCTTATCTTTTCAAATGGAGGTCCGCGGGCTAATAAGTGTCAATTTGGGGGTATTCAAAATGTACTCGAGTAAAAGTCCAAAAGTGTTGGTATCATATTTATCACACATTTTGTTATTTTCCCCATACGTACATGACAGGTCAAAGGACAAAATTGAATGCCTTACTTTTACTTGTAACAGAGTATTTCTATATTGCAGTATTTGAGTGCTTTTTCCATCACTGCATTGTTATGAGATTATTACAGTAGTAATAACCTTGTAATCAGATTATTAAAGTTGTAATGACATTGTAATAAGAGTATTACAGTTTTAAAGACATTGTAATAAGAGTACTAAAGTAGTAATACCATTGTGTAATTATTAAAGTAGTAATAACATTGTAATCAGATTATTACAGTAGTAATAACATTGTAATCAGATTATTAAAGTTGTAATAACATGTAATAAAACCTTTCCAGCGGCCAACGAGAGGAACGTGATCCTCCAGGGTCTGAACTCCTTCACTCAGACGACCTGCGTCCGTTTCTACCAGCGAAGAAACGAGAGAGCCTTCCTGAACATCCAGTCTCGCCAAGGGTACACACACACACACACACACACACACACACACACACACACACACACACACACACACACACACACACACACACACACACACACACACACACACACACACACACACACAGACACACACACACACACACACAGTGTAGTTACCTTGCCATGATGTAACTCCAAAGGTGAACAAGAAATCTCAACTAATTGCTCCATTGATTAGAAATTGATAGTTCAAAAATATGCTCCTCATTGACATACATTGTACGGTGAAACAGCTCTCAAAGTCACTCTTTTAGCACGTAAACGAACACAAACAAAGTTGATTCAGACAATATAGAACATCACCAAACCCACTACTGTTTGTTTTTTTCATAAAAAATGTTAACTATCTGTTGATTTTTCTATTTTTATCAAGAAGAAAAGCCCCTGAGCAAATATTGTACTTTTTACTCCACTACAATTATTTGAAAACTTTAGTTACTTTGTAGATTTTGATTATTATTACAAAACACACATTAACCACTTCAACCCTATATACATTTTGGCCATTTGAAAATAGCAGATCTACAAGCTCACAATGCGTCGCGACGCGACGCATTGTGAGCTTGTAGATCTGCTATTCTCAAATGATTCTTTTATACATTTGAAAAGTTAACATGGGACATTCTGCATAATGAGTAGCTTCTACTTTTAGTACTTTAAGTACATTTTGATGCCAATGCTTTCGTACTTTTACTCAAGTAAATGTTTTAATTCCAGACTTTTCACTTGTAAACAGAGTATTTCTACATGACTGGTATTGATGTGTGAGTACTTTCTCCATCCCATCCCATACCTCAGGTGCTCCTCCTTCGTGGGTCGCCAGGGCAACGGGCAGCCGGTGTCCCTCCAGAGGCGGGGATGCATCTTCCTGGGAACCATCCAGCACGAGCTGCTCCACGCGCTGGGCTTTGACCACGAGCAGACCCGCTCTGACCGAGACCAGAACGTACGCATCCTGCTGCAGAACGTCCAGCCTGGTGGGTCCTGCACACACACACACACACACACACACACACACACACACACACACACACACACACACACACACACACACACACACACACACACACACACACACACACACACACACACACACAGGGGGTCCCCACAGGATTAGCTTTAATGTTTAACATAGTTTTCTCTCTCAACACAGTAGATAATTCCTTTCATTTTAACAGGTCGTTCATGAAAGTCCTTGCGGTCTTGTTTCCAATGAGAACCTGTGAGCAATTAGGGGTTAAGAGTCTTGCTCAGGGACAAATTTCATTTCATCGTCACATATGCTGGCCTGGCCTGGAATCGAACCTGGGGCAACCAGGGCCTCTGGCCCCCCAGGCGGGCTCACTAACCACTCAGCTATGGCCGCCCCCAGTAAACAAACCAACATACAGTATGAGTACAGGGTTTCTGTACATTTATAAAAGTTACAATTTAATGACTTTTGTCAAATATTACGTAAGAAAGAGGCAAACATTCCAAGGGGGTTCCAGGGGGTCCCCAGCTAAATGATAGATTAGGCACCAAATGGACCCTTATGGGTCTGTAACTCTGAGAGTGTACAAATGGACCCGTTAGGGTCCATTTGGTTCCATTGGTCAGGGTGGGTCAGGGTGGGGGGTCCCCAGTTCAAATATGATTCTTTTTTGGGGTCTCCAGTTCAAATCTGATTATTTTGGGGGGTCGTGGAATGAAAAGTACTGTAAGGTACTGAAGGCTTTCAGGCTGTTTTTATTTGTGTTTCATCATTAGTCTCACTGGATTAGAACTACAAGAGGACCGGAACAAATCTAAACACTAAATCAAACAAAATATACACCTACATCTCTTTCTGATACTTTGTTTGGATGGCACTTGCACGGCGTGTGTGTGTGTGTGTGTGTGCGTGTGCGTGTGCGTGTGCGTGTGCGTGTGCGTGTGCGTGTGCGTGTGCGTGTACGTCTGTGAATTCTAATCGATCTCATGTCTCCTCCAGGAACGGAGTTTAATTTCCGCAAGATCCAGACCAGGAACCTGAACACTCCGTACAACTACAGATCTGTCATGCACTATTCAGGGTAAACCGCACAATACATTTTATACATTATTTCACTGTCAAACATGTTTGGGGTCATTGTAACGTCTACTCAGGCTTTATGTTTCACCCAGACCGTTTATAAGTTGCTTGATTCAATATTAATACTTAGATATTTGATATTCATTTTATCAGACACACCCCCTTCCTATACAAACCCATTGTAACTTCAAACTCCATTTTTAACATGTTAGATTCATCAGAAACACCCGTCCTTGTTTCTGGTGACTCATACTGCCCTCCTAATACGTGAGGGGCCGTGTTTTTGGACCTTTTTCATTATTTTTAAAATATATTTGTCGGGAAAAAAAAAAAATACAATAAAACATTGCTCCGCCATTTCTCAGCCATTTCGTGATTATTCCTGTCTTACCTCACTTTGAAAGAGACACAGACTCTTTCAAAGTGACACATCTATTTATAGGCCGCTATACATCATGCGTCTCACTAGCCAATCCGAGCACACTCTTTCAACGTATTGTCACGTGTCACGTGAGGCTTGACCAATGTTAGCTTGGCCGAGGGGGGGGGCGGAAAGTGAAAACATAGTCTCCTGGCGGAGACAATGAAAAACATAATCGAAAAAAAACACGTATCACGTATTAGGAGGGCAGTATGAGTCACCAGAACCATGGACGAGTGTTTTTGATTAATCTAACAAGATCAAAATGGAGTTTGAAGGAAGGGTAAAATTAATATCAAATGATATCAGATATCTAAATACTGAATAAATCAACTTATAAACTGTCTGCAGGTGAAACACAAAAGCCTGAGCAGACGTTAAAATGAGCCCACACACATGTTAAGCTTTTAGTGTAGGCCTATAACAGGGCTGATGAAACTCTGATGATGCAGAGGGCCGCTATATTTCCACACTCACTCCAGAGGGACAATTATTTGTATGACAATTAAACGTCAACTTAAAATGTTGTAACGGAGACAGCTCTATTAAGAATCGCTGTTCTATAATGCATTGGTTCTCATAGTGGGGTCCGGGGACCCCCAGGGGTCCTTGTGGGGGGGGGGGGCTCCAGGGGGGTCCGCAGCAAAATGTGTTTAATATAGCATCACAATTTTAACCAATTTAACCTTTTATACTTAGGGCTATTCAAAAATAGCAGATCTACAAGCTCATAGCGCGGCACTCGGTGAGGCACTCGGTGAGCTTGTAGATCTGCTATTTTTGAAAAATCGGGAAAATGTGTGCAAATCTTTGAATATAACATTTCTTTAAGCGAAGGTTCGTAACTCAAATCTTTGCTTCCTGGGGGAGGGGGGGGAGGGTCCCTGAAACAAAATATTTTGACATGGGGGGGTCCCCGACCACCAAATACATATCATTTTGGGGGTCCTTGACATGAAAAAGTCTGGAAAAAACGCCGCTATAATCTCCTCAGCCGACAGTAAACGTCATGTGACTCTGTGTGTGTGTGTGTGTGTGTGTGTGTGTGTGTGTGTGTGTGTGTGTGTGTGTGTGTGTGTGTGTGTGTGTGTGTGTGTGTGTGTGTGTTGTGTGTGTGTGTGTGTGTGTGTGTGTGTGTGTGTGTGTGTGTGTGTGTGTGTGTGTGCGCGTGCGTGTGTGTGTGTTTTTTGTTTTTCTCCACGGTTTTAGCACCGCCTTCTCCCGGAACGGCCGTCCCACCATCGTGCCGATCCCCAACCCCAACGTCCGCCTGGGCAACAGCCAGATCGACCCCACCGACATTCTGAGGGTCAACCGCCTCTACCAATGCAGTACGTATTATTATAGCTACTGTTCTGTCAGCCTGGGACCAATAATGATGATAATAATAATAATACACTGGATTTTAGTCAGGGGATATTAAAAAAGTCTTGGAATAAATTCCTTACCAAAACAAATCTTCACCAATGTGTTTGTAAAGGTGTCTAGTAACACATCTCACAAAGACTGAAATGCAGTTTCCCTAGGAGAATTTCTGACAGCTCTTTAAAGTTGGGGTACCCACCATAACCTTGGTTAAAAAAAAAATCCCCCCCAAATAAATCTGAATTTAATTTTGTTTTAAGTAGCATGTGAGGTGTCAAACTAGGGTGTTTTTATGATTCTGAATCCATTGCAATCATTTGTTTTGCACCAAAACCACTCCTTGGGCTAAAAACGGCCCAATCTCAATGGGCTTTTTACACAAAAAGTATACGCTATGGCCGTTTTTAGCCCCAGGAGTGGTTTTGGTGCAAAAAAAAATGATTACAATGGATTCAAAATCATAAAAACACCCTAGTTTGACACCTCACATGCTACTTAAAACAGAATTAAATTTGGATTTTTTTTTTTAGATTTGTTTTTAACCAAAAATTCTCCTAGGGAAACTGAATTTCAGTCTTTGTGAGATGTGTTACTAGACACCTTTACAAACACATTGGTGAAGATTTTTTTTGGTAAGGAATTTATTCCAAGATTGGAAAATATTCTGCTAATATCCCCTGACTATTTATATAGCAGCCCCTTTCATGACATAAATGCAGCTCGAAGGGCTTTACGCCAGTGGTTCTCAAACTTTTTCATGTCAAGGACCCCCAAATTGACACTTATTAGCCCGCGGACCCCCATTTGAAAAGATAAGCCAGGGACCCCCATAAGAGAAGTTTTTTTTTTTTACGGCTCTAGCAGTGATTCTCAACCATTTCATTTTCAAGGACCCCCCAGTTTGACATGCATTAGGTCTACAGACCCTCATTTTAAAGGCATTTATACCTCTGGGACCACAATTTATATTGTAAAATCAATGTTAATTTAACTCCTGAGAGTGTACAAATGGAACCAAATGGACCCGTTAGGGTCCATTTGGTTCCATTTGTACACTCTCAGAGTTACAGACCCATAAGGGTCCATTTGGTTCCATTTGTACACTCAGAGTTACAGACCCATAACCATTTTCTGATCTGGTCAGGAGCGGAAATAACTTAAAGGAGTAGTTCACCCAAATAATGACTTATTCTCTATCAATTACTCACCCCATGAAGCCTTGAATTCACAAGGATTTTTTCGTTTTTGTGGCATTCCTGAGACAATAATTTGATTACCGGCGGAAAGTTGCTATAAGACTCAAAGGAGTCTCCTACCGGAGAGACCACCGCAATGGCTTAGGAATGCGACAAAAACTAAAAAAAATCTCCATGAATTCAATGCTTCATGGGGCGTGTAATTGATAGGAAATAAGTCATATTTTGGGTGAACTCCTCCTTTAATGTCATCAGGCGGCCGGAGCCAACAGCCAGAACCAAGGGTGCCGGTGTCACCCAAAATAATTCCCCGCGATCAAGGGCATCATCATTGTTAGGGCTCTATCCAATAAGGGGTGCAGTACGTTAGTCCGACAGCGCATTCCTCCGACAGCGCAGCGCTCCGACGTTTCCAATACTAAACCCGAACCAAACCCGCACCCTAACCCTAACCGCATGCGGATGCCACATAGTCGGAGAAAAGGTCTGTCGGATTAACGCATGCCTCCCCCCAATAAGACCCTTGACGCGGTGTAGCTTTAGCTCATAGGAATAGTTGGTTTGGTATGTCCGTCTTTTATTATACAACTCGTAGCGACTGGCGAGACTAAACCAGTAGTTATCGATTCAGCATTTAAATGGGGATTGGGGAAACTATGGTGATATATGATGGAGAAATTAAGGAAATATTGGGAAATATGATGCTATGAGGCTAACGCTATGATGCTATGAGGCTAACGCTATCATGAGCTAACGCGGCTAACAAGGTCTGCTTTGTGATTGGTTGCTCCTCGGCAGACACGTTTGAACCCATGATCCCCCCGAAGGAGGTGCTGGACCAGATATGAAACACTGATGATGCAATCAAAGGTAAGGAACTGACATTATTTATTCATTTAACCCGTTAAAACCGGGAAAGTATCCGTGTCATTGTATTGTGGGATCGCTTTAGCGATCACACACTAATGTTAACTTCACTATTTACTAATTATTATTATTATTCCCCCCCGTTTATTGGGTCATTTCAATGGAGAAATGCCATTTAGAGCAGTGGTTCTCAAACTTTTTCATGTCAAGGACCCCCAAATTGACACTTATTAGCCCGCGGACCCCCATTTCAAAAGATATGCCAGAGACCCCCCATAAGATTAGATTTTTTACGGCTCTCTAGCAGTGATTCTCAACCATCTTAATTTCAAGGACCCCCATTTTGACATGCATTAAGGCTACGGACCCCCATTTAATGGCATTTACCTCTGGGACCCCAATTCATATTGTAAAATCAATGTTAATGTAACTCTGAGAGTGTACAAATGGAACCAAATGGACCCGTTAGGGTCCATTTGGTTCCATTTGTACACTCTCAGAGTTACAGACCCATAACGGGTCCATTTGGTTCCTGTCCATCATTTAGCTGGGGACCCCCTGGAACCCCCTCAAGGACCCCTGGGGGTCCCCGGACCCCACTTTGAGAACCAACGATTTAGTGACGTCATAATGCATAATGCCATTCTAGTGACGTCATAATACTGATGTCATTGTATTATGACCCTACTATAACACTACTAACACTATCAATACTCAATACCAGCTCAACAGTCTTAGCGATCCCACACTGTATCTTCAGGAGCAGTACTTTATAGTTATATTATATATGTTGTTTTTCAGAAAACTCGTAGAACATTTTGTTTAAAACTAGTGATTCTCAAAATGTGCAGCTCACGGCACGTCACTGCTATTTTTGAATATTTTTGAAAAATCTCTTTTATGCCTGGCACAAAACATTTTCAGATGGGGGTCCATGGCCAAATTCATTTCATTTTGGGGGTCGTTGGCACTTGTCTTAAAGGGTTAAATGGTTCTATTTGTGGGTCTCTATCTTGGGCACCACCGTACCACTTATGCCTAAACACTGCTTGTTGCACTATTTTGAAAAACATTGTAAAATAGTTCAAATAGCCGAGAATACATCCACACGTTATGAGCTTGTAGATCGGCTATTTTAACTATTTTAAAATATTTTCCAAAATAGTAAAACATGCCTAAAGGTTTTGGCATAATATGTTTAAAGTAGAGTAATGGGATTACTAGCGGGTGTAGAGTAGAGTAATGGGATTACTAGCGGGTGTAGAGTAGAGTAATGGGATTACTAGCGGGTGTAGAGTAGAGTAATGGGATTACTAGCGGGTGTAGAGTAGAGTAATGGGATTACTAGCGGGTGTAGAGTAGAGTAATGGGATTACCAGCGGGTGTAGAGTAGAAACATTTTGTGTTGTTCATATTTAAAGCCAGTTCTTTAGTATTTTTTATGTTTTCACTTTCCTTAAAGAAGTGGTTCTCAAAGTGGGGTCTGGGGACCCTTGAGGGCCTTTATAGGGCAGTGGTTCTCAACCTTTTGCAGGCCGTGACCCCCCCAAATAATCATAAATTAACTGGGGAGGGACCCCCCACCCTGACAAGCACTTGGAATGGTGGGGGAATGGTTGAGGCATTATATTTTCAGTTAGATTAAAATTGTGAAAATAGCAGATCTGCTATTTTCCCAATTTTTGCCTCTTTCTTATATTATTTGATACTACACATTTGCACTATAGCAGATCTACAAGCTCAGCTTATAATGTGTGCCTATTTTTGTCCCCCTACACAGATGTCTTTCCTGTTGTCTCCAGCAGAGGGAGCTGTAGGAGGAGGACGAGAAGAAAGAACATGTTAGTCTGATGGGATACGCTCTGATGTAATCCATATTTACTTTGTTTTCACTTTACTTGATTATTATGCTTAGATTTGAGCAAACATAAAAAAAAACAATAAAAAAAAAAGACTGTGGCATTATATATCAACCTGTTAATGTATATTTATTTATGTCTCCAGTGTTAAATATCATCATCTGTTGGGCATTTACTCAAGTACTGTACTTAAGTAACATTTTGAGGTATTTTTTTTACTTTACTGGAGTATTTCCAGTACTTTTACTTGTACTCCACTACATCTCAGAGGCAAATATTGTACTTTTACGGCCTCCAGGTGGCGCTATAACAGGCCCATGTGAAAATCTTAAGGCAGATGTTCTGAATTGGCATCCAGGGAGTGTGTAGAAAGTAGTCATTCTGCAGAATGTCCCAGTTCAGTTTTCAGATGTATAAAAATCTTTTGAAAATAGCAGATCTACAAGCTCACAATGCGTCCATTGTGCGTCCAAGCTCACAATGCGTCCATTGTGCGTCCAAGCTCACAATGCGTCCAGGAGGCTGAACGACTTGAACCCCAGCATTCATACTCTGGGGGAGAACGTTCACATTGTGAACTTGTAGATCGGCTATTTTTTGGCAAAGAGATGTGGTGTAGACAGGACAGGGGGGGGGGAAAGCAGTTCAAGTACAAGTAGCCTAAAGCTCTAACTCAGGTCTGGTTTAGGTACTCACTCTATCAGTCAGTGGTGTAAAGTAACTAAGTACATTTACTTAAGTACTGTACTTAAGTAAAATGTTGAGGTATTGTTTACTTTACTGGATAATTTCCAATTTCCAATTTCCAATACTTTTACTTTTACTCCACTACAATTGTTTGAAAACTTTAGTTACTAGTTACTTTGTAGATTTAAATTATGATATTATGAAACATACATTAACCACTTCAGCCCTATTTTATACATTGGCTATTGAGGACCCCCAGTTTGGAATGCATTAGGCTGAGGACCCCCATTAATGACATTTCAATCTCAGGGACCCCAATTTATATTGTAAAATCAATGTTAATTTAACTTTGAGAGTGTACAAATGGAACCAAATGGACCCGTTAAGGGTCCATTTGGTTACATTTGTACACTCTCAGAGTTACAGACCTGTAAGGGTCCATTTGGTTCCTAACCATCCATCATTTAGCTGGGGACCCCCTGGAACTCCCTCAAGGACCCCTTGGGGGTCCCCACTTTGAGAACCAATGCTTTAGAGCAGTGGTTTTCAACCTCTTTCATACCAAGGACCCCTAACATTGATATACATTTGGCCGCGGACCCCCATCTGAAAAGGTTTTGTGCCAGGGACCCCCAGAAGATATTTGTGTTTTAAAAAAAAATGCAAAATTCTACAAAATTCTTCAAACACTTTCAAGATTTCTTTTTCGAGAATGTTCAAAAAATAGCAGATCTACCAGCTCGCTGGGAGCTTGTATATCTGCTATTTTTTTGAATAGCCGACGTATTCACCTGTTTCCTGTGTGTTTTCCACTTCCTGTCGATTTCCAATCCAATGAAATCCAATGAAACTGGTCAGATGACCAATGATATCCAATAAAATCGACAGGAAGTGGAAAACACACATCCTAGGAAACAGGTGAAGACAATATGGATAAAAGGGGGGGGGGGGGGGTGTATTAACACCTTTTGCTGGGGACCCCCTGGAACCCCCTCCTCGATGACCACTGGTGGTCCCCGGACCACTTGTTGAGAACCACTGCTTTATAGGCGATTTTAATATAGGATCAAGACAGTAAAAAAAAATGTAAACACCCCTTTTTTTCTCCCCAATTTAGTGGTTAAGCCAAACCACACCCATGTCTTGTGTTGTCAGCGTTGCTGTACCACCCCCAGACTCCGCTGGGCGGGCATTTTGCCACCACCGCGCCAGCACCCGAGAGAAAGCTCAAATTAAAATAAAACAGAAGCGTAAGGAAGTATAAATTACAGTACAGCAGAAACCCTCAATGAAAGCCAAAGCTTTCAAACAGAAAGTCTTTAGATGTGATTTAAATGAGCTGAGAGCTTGTTCCACATGTGGACAGTGGTGGAACAAGCTACTCACGCGTTTTACTTAAGTAAAAGTATCAATACTGAAATGTAGAAATACTCTGTAACAAAGGAAAAGTCCTGTGTTCAAAATGTCACTTGAGTAAAAGTACAAAAGTATTGGCATGAAAATGTACCTAAAGAACCAAAAGTAAATGTACTCATTATGCAGAAGTTTTCAAATGTATAAAAATCATTTGAAAATAGCCGATCTACAAGCTCACAATGCGTCGCATCGCGACGCATTGTGAGCTTGTAGATCTGCTATTTTCAAACGGCCGAAATGTATATATATAGGGCTGAAGTGGTTAATGTATGTTTTGTAATAATAATCAAAATCTACAAAGTACGTTTTCAAATAATTGTAGTGGAGTAAAAGTATGATATTTGGATCCGAGACGTAGTGGAGTAGAAGTAAAAAGTACTGGACATTTGAAATGCTCCAGTAAAGTAAAACATACCTCAAAATTGTACTTAAGTACAGTACTTGAGTACATGTACTTAGTTACTTTCCAACACTGTGGAGCATAAAAAAAACCCTGAACACTGCGTCTAAAGCACCTCTAAAGTGCTGCCAGTTGAAAACCCCATAGCCCGTATAGCCCACGAGCAGCCAGTCTGTAATCTATGTAGCAGAGCCAGGCGGTACGCCCGCCTGCCCGCCCGACAATAAAACCCTAGAACAACCAGTTACTTTCACCACATTACTGAGGTTTAGGAACGCATCTGTGTCAATGTTAAGGTTTCTTTGGCTATTCCAAAAAATAGCAGATCTACAAGCTCATAGCGCGGCACCGAGTGCCGCGCTATGAGCTTGTAGATCTGCTATTTTTTGTGGAGAAAAAACGTGACAAAGATTTTGCAAATCTTTGAATATATATGTATTCTTTTTTTTAAAGCGAACATTTTAACTCAAATCTTTGCTTCTGTGGGGGTCCCTGGAACAACATACTTTGAGATGGGGGGGTCGGCGGCCAAACCCATATAATTTAGGGGGTCCTTGATGTGAAAAAGTTTGAGAACCACTGGTCTAAAGCGAGGAAGGTTTTGAAAAGAAAAAGACGCCGACGTCATTTTCTCTATCATGCAAAATTCCAGCGGGCAGATTGGTCTCACTGGGTGACAGACTCATAACATTGGAGTCTATGAGAGCCGGCTGGACAGCTTATGAACAAACACTATTTCTGAACGACTGTGAAGGTTGGCCGATGGCTCAAGGCTCCAAAAAGGTTGACAATTAAAGTCCAGAATGTAGATTTGGGTATATATTCATTTCTCCCAAAACAACAAACACCAACAGTCCTGTGCAGTATTTACAGTGCAGGCCTAGGCAAAATTCATAGGTTAACCGAAAGGAATCAAAAATAATAAAGACGTCTACATGTAGACGTAGAAAAAATGGATAACTGCAGACAAAAAGACAAAACAACTCAGGCAGTGCTATAACAGGCCATACCTTACTACAACTAAGGCCCTGAAGGCTCTCTCCCCTGACTGGTGTCTGTTGCCAGGCCAAACACACACAGTCAACTTGGCTCATCCCAACCTGCCCTTTATACCAGGTGGATCCTACCAAGACAATGACCTGTAATTGATAATCAATTAACTCCAATAAAGCCACATTATGGGCCATGAGTTACTTACACAATTACATAAGGAATTTACCAACAATTCAAATACATTTCCTAAGCACCAATGAATTCCCAAACTTAAAACAGAGTACTCTTAAACATGGACAAACACCCCTCGTCCTCTACAGTACTTGGCACCTCCCAAGCAAGCAGGATTGCCAGTACTGCAGAGGAGAGACAGGTGACAAACAATCACTCATTTCACACAGTTTTCAAATATATACTCGAAAAGCTTAAAACCATTGAATCAGTGGCGTGCACAGACATTTTGAGGGGCAGGCGCTCAAGTAAATTATACTTTTTCTTGTTTACTTGGTCTGCTCTTTTTTTCCCTCTACAGTGTAGAGGGAAAAAAAGAGCAGACCAAGTAAACCAAAAACATTTTTTTGGCAAAGAGCTATAGGTGTACACTGTAGAGTCTACACCTATAGCTCTTTGCCAAAAATAGCAGATCTACAAGCCCACAACGCCTCGCAGCGCGAGGCGTTGTGGGCTTGTAGATCTGCTATTTTTGGCTAAAGTTCTCCTCAGAAAAGGGATGCTAGGTTTCGAGTGGTTAGGTAAAAAGAAAAATAATATCACATAAAGGATTTGGCGGACCCCCTGTAGTAACTCTTGAGGACCCCCTAGGGGTCCCGGACCCCCTGTTGAAGACCCCTGCTGTAGACTTCTTTTTTTTCAAAAGGGCACTTCTGGTCAAGAGGGCAAAGGGCAGGTGCTCTAGCACCACCTAGAGTCTATCTGTGCACGTCCCTGCATCTGTGCACGTCCTTGTGATCGTTATCAATGCACAGATGTCCATGATGATTGTAAGAAAGCATGCAATACAAAACTGAGACACTTCCAAGCCGGCTTGATGTTAAACTGGAAGCAGTTATATAGTTTGTGTGCATGCAAAGTTACTGTTCTTGTCTATAGGGCACGGCTTGCCCCGTGACAGAGGCCTTTATATAAACTAGACCATACCCGGTCGACGCATCCGTGGGGGGATATGCGCACATGATCTGGCAACCCGGGAGGCAGTTCGTCCCATAGCTGGGCAGCCCCGTAACCATGGCGACAGTGTTTGACACAAAAACGCTAATAAGAAGCTGAGATTTGATGAAATTGAAAAACGGGCTTCACAGTTAAGTTCAGATGGTAATGGTCAATGGCTGTGTGCAAAATCAGAGCAATTGGTCCAGCCAGTGAGGAGAACCGGGTATCTTCACCTACTCACTCACTCACTCACTCACTCACCACTACAGACGGACAGAGGTTACTAGAATTATAGTAGGATACTCGGCTCAGGAAAATAAAAGAAGACATAATATCACACATTGTTTTCTGCTGTGTTGCTTTTCGACGTGAACACTGTATAATCTTATAGAGGTATCTAAAGAGCACAAAGTATGTTTCTGAACGGCCAAAGTATAGTGAGACTCTCAACCATTTCCTGTCTGGCGAGTCAAATCTCTCGATACCTCCGAGACAGAAACGAGACCTGCCGCTGTTTAGATGCCTCAATGAAACTATGTTCTGTGCACGTGGAAAAGCAAGTGATAATATATAGTGAAGCTAGCTGGCCGTTTGTGTGAGAGAATGAGAGAGGGTTAGGGTTAGATAAAAGCTCTCTCTCTCTCTCTGTGTGTGTGTGTGTGTGTGTGTGTGTGTGTGTGTGTGTGTGTGTGTGTGTGTGTGTGTGTGAGACGCAGTCAGTGGGGCAAACGCAGTCCCCACGAAAAATATTTACGATTCTGTCCCTATCGGTACATAACTCGGACGGCGCGTAGTCGACTAGCAGGACCATCGGCTGGTCACCTGATTCGGATGCTATCAATGCATAGAATGGGAGATTATCACATTCTATCAGACCATTGAATGGGCGAAGTAGGCGACCTACTGTCTACCCCGCGATTTATCAGACCATTCATTGGGCGTAATCAGGAGCTACTGACCTACCGACGGAGATGACTTAAATACTTCAGTTTCGGTTTTGGTTTTGGTTGTTTCGGTTTCGGACCATGACGGAGGCGCGCAGTCTCAGGCGAGCTGGAGCCCCGCGACGGGCCACCGAAGGAGCTAAGGCGACTGAGTTGCCGTCCGGAGCGGTGCGACGCTCACCTGTGCCTACTCAGCGCCGTTCGAGTTATGTACCGATACGGACAGAATCGTAAATATTGTTGTGGGGACTGCTCCGCCTCCGTCGGTAGGTCAGTAGCTCCTGATTACGCCCAATGAATGGTCTGACAAATCGCGGGGTAGACGGTAGCTCGCCTACTTCGCCCATTCAATGGTCTGATAAAACGTGATAATCTCCCATTCAATGCATTGATAGCATTCGAAGCCGGTGGGCTGGTCGTTGCGGGCACTCGCGCCTGGAGGCGCTCGGGCGCAACTCCTCAGCCTCAAGGTCTGCTGAGTCGGCGCGCCTCCGTCATGGTCCAAAACTATACTTTATCGGCGAAAAAAAGTAGTCCGCGGATGACTGAAAATTCCCCTCTTAAATAAAGCCATTTATAATGAACCTCGCACAACTGATTGATTATATATTTATAATGAATGTCGGGCGAAATGTCTGGGCGAAACGTCTGGGGGTGGGTGGGCGAAATGTATGGGCGAAATGTCTGGGGGTGGGCGAAATGTCCGCTCAAAAACACGGGCGAAATGGATTTAAGGCGAAATGTCTGGTTACCTTCC
>NC_139962.1:2653228-2705728 GCF_963454915.1 Gymnoscopelus microlampas
TTGTTTATCTGAGAGAGAGCCAACACTGAAACCTTTGCCCTGAAATTACAAACACAATAATCCCTGTAAACCAGGGGTCTTCAACGTTTTTCAGGCCAAGGACCACCTAGCTGAGAGAGAGATGAAGCAGGGACCCCCTCCTCTATATCGTATAAAATTGTGTTTCAGATTCAACATTTTTTGTTTACGTGGTCTGCTGATCTACAAGCTCACAACGCCTCGCGCTGCGAGGCGTTGTGAGCTTGTAGATCGGCTATTTTTGGCCAAAGTTCTCCTCAGAAAAGGGATGCTAGGGTTCAAGTGGTTAAGGTAAAATAAAAAGATCCTATCACACAAAGATTTGGCGGACCCCCTGTAGTAACTCTGAGGACCCCCCCCGCTGTTGAAGACCCCTGTTGTAAACTAATGTTGCATCAATAATTGGCGACTTTAATGACTGTAATGAATGGTAACCTCTCATATTATATGTTTATTCCATGAAAACGCAGATGAAAGCAGTATAGCAGTTAAAGCTTGTTGTATACGCTTTAGGACTAGTGGACCCTTAAAGGACAACTTTGTTTTTTTACAACCAAGGTTTATGTTTTAGATTGTAATTAAAGTAAATAAAAGATGATTTAAATGTACTGCTTTCTATAGTTTTAGCAATTTTCTCGATCTTTTTTTTACAGTGGGCCCATATTATTATTTACAGTAGCTTTTCTAGTCCCCAATTACTCACATCTGGACATCAAATAAAAAAGGCATATTTAGCCACCGGACAGAATGCCCACTGTAAAAAAAATATCGCGAATAATTGCTAAAACTATAGAAAGCAGTAAATGAAACAAAAATAACACTCATCTTTTATTTACTTTAATTACAAGCTAAAATATAAACCTTGGTTGTAAAAAAAAAACAAAGTTGTCCTTTAATTGACATTTGAATCTGCTTGCTAATTGGAAGCTAATTTCGACCACCCAACCCTAAACACCAATATGTATTGGTCTGTCTGTGTACACTAACATCCTCAGTGTTCATTTATTCATTCATTGTGTGAGTGTGAGTGTGCAAAACTCTCAGCGCTAGAATGATAGAGAGTAAAGATTATAGGAATAGGAGTAAACAGCTAGTATCATACAGTAATACTAATAAAATACCATTTACATGCACCAACTACATTTAAAGTCTGATCTGGAACAGAGGACTTTACTGTGTACTGAGAAAAAACATCTATCAGGTGAACCGTGGGGAGGTCAATGTAAATGCCCCTCAAAAGGATAATATTATATATATATATATATATATATATATATATACTGTATATATGTATATATGAAATAAACCTGTTGTTCTGTTATGTAAACAGAGAACGGGGATGAGGATGACTCTACGGAGCTGGCTGCCTCTGACCTCGGGGTCAGTGACCGTTTGGACCGAGTCAACAGCAACCGCAGTAAGAACACGCACGCGCACACACGCGCACGCACGCGCGCGCGCTCACACACACACACACACACACACACACACACACACACACACACACACACACACACACACACACACACACACACACACACACACACACACACACACACACACACACACACACACACACACACACACACACTTGTAATTCAACTAATCCTTCCAAGGAATGCTTAGTGCTTACATTATACGACATAATGAAGCAGACTTATAGAATGTCATGCATTTAGCGGTGAATGTATGGAGCTATAATAAACATAAGGCTATCATAAACATTCTTTATAATAAAACATAACGCTATCATAAAAATACTTCATGAGTTTGCCTGTATGTCACATACATTATACTACACTATAATAAACATAGCTTTGTGCTTCTCTAGACATTCTAGAAATATCCCTCAGGGAACCAAATGGTCTAAATGACATAATTGTCTCTGTGCGCTGTACATCATTATGTGTGTGTGTGAGCACATGCACATGCACGTGCACGTGCAGTCAAAAAAGGTCATAATTGAGGAGGTTGGCTTCATAAGTGAACAGTTAAACCAAACCTGTGTTTCACAACAATAAACTGTAGTAATGTTTTATGAAACAATATTATAGACATTTTCCTGCAGCTCATAATTAACCTAAAGATCTGCAGAGACGAGGAGATCCCTGTTACTGAACAAACACTTAGTGATTACTCTTATGTAGAGCTATAACTTCTTAACAAAGCACTAAAACACATCACTTCACCCTGTTATGACAGGGTGACCCATCATACAGAACTCTAAACTCAATGTACGACGTATTCATTTATCAGACACTCTTTATCCAGAGAGACTTACATTAAACAAGGTAAACACATACATAGAATACAGAGAGACAGCGTATAGTGTCTCATTCTGGACTACTGCAATAGAGTCCTGTTTGGGACTGGATAGGCTCCAATATGTCCAAATTCCGCATCCATTACAAACTCCTCCTTCTCACCTACAAACGTCAAAACCAATTTATATATTTACGATAAGCCCAACACGGAAGCTTATGAATGGCCAGAGTGAGGCACTGTTTTACCCTGCGCCGACCTGCGGTGTCAAAAATAATTTATTTTAACGCAAGTGAATGGGTTTTTTGACAAACTTTAGACTAGATTTTTCTTACCGTAATAAAAATTGTCATAAATCCTATATGCTTCCAGTCGCTAGTTTAAAGTCTCCTTTCACACAACCAATAGCATTCATTCCCCGCCCCGCTCTTGATTGACAAGCTACCCAACCAATAGCATTCTTTGGGGGTTGTTTTCCGGTTCCCTGGTCACATGTCTGGTCTCAACCAATAGCGCTTGAGTTCCGGCGTGGCCAACTGTATATAGTAAAGATGGGAGGATACACGTTCCTGAACTATCGGCTTCATTTTCGGTCTGTAGAAAGCAGGGGAGTGGCTTCGTCCATTCCTTTTTTACAGTCTATCAAAACGCCCTGTAAACTCCACAGAACCTCTCAGGCCCCCTCCATAAACTACCCCAACACACACACACACACACACACACACACACACACACACACACACACACACACACACACACACACACACACACACACACACACACACACACACACACACACACACACACACACACACACACACACACACACACCCTGTTGAACTCCCTCCTAATAGGGATTGGCTATGCTCCAACACTGGACTCTTTTAACGGTGGCTTGGGTAGCGCAGTGGTAAAGTCCCTGCCCACCAAACCCACAACCTCGGAGGTTGAGGGTTCGAATCCATCCGTGGTGCATCCGGCTTTGTCGAGCGTCTACGCGAACACAATTGGGCCGTGTTCAGGGGGAGGGAAGCCGGGTGAGGAGGAGGAGGAGGAGGGTGATATTGGTCATACTCCTGAGTGCTGGGGGGGGGGGGCACCTGTCAGTGGGGAGTGTTGGGCGGGAGGAGTAGAACGAAGGCTCTACGTCCTCCTGGTGGGGGCTCCTCACTGACAGGCGAGTCAGTAGGATATGACAGCAGTGACAACACAGACATGTGTGTGGGGGAGGAGTTAATTGGCATAACGACTAAATTGGGGAGAAAATTACGGTACAAAATAATTGACTACTCTGTCTTGAAAAGACACCTATTCTCTCAGGCTTATGGCATATAGTTGTTTGTCTGTTAGTTGTTCATTGTTTTTGATTTAAGGCGTCCTTGGGATCACAGGTAAACCATGAACCTAGCATCAGTCTAATCTAAACAATATGCTATCCTACTATAATTCTAGTAACCTCTGTAGTGGTGTCACCACCCGGTTCTCCTCAGTGGCTGGACCAATTGCTCTGATTTTGCACACAGCCATTGACTATTACCATCTGAACTTAACTGTGAAGCCCGTTTTTCAATTTCATCAAATCTCAGCTTCTTATTAGCGTTTATGTGTCAAACAATGTCGCCTCCCGGGTTGCCAGATCATGTGCGCATATCCCCCCACGGATGCGTCGACCGGGTATGGTCTAGTCAAAATAATAATCATAGAAACTAAAGGATACCAGGTAAACAATGAACAATGAACTCAGCATTAAATAACAACACATCTAAATGACATTCTAACCTTGTGGTCAGGAAAAGAACACAAAGTGTGCTTGGTCGTTATAACTATAAGGTCAGGTGTTTGTTTCTAAGCTTTTGTTGTCTTTTTACGTCTCGTCCTTTTCAGTCCCCGCCTTCCACGACCCCATCCTGATTGGAGGAGACATCGCCGTGGATACGGAGGCAGAGAAAGACAGTGATCTGTGCTCTACGATTGGCTGCCTGTGGGGGAAGTGGAACGACGGGAGAGTCTACATCCCTTATCACATCTCTAACCAATTCTGTAAGTACATACCACACACACACACACACACACACACACACACACACACACACACACACACACACACACACACACACACACACACACACACACACACACACACACACATCCCTTATCACATCTATAACCAATTATGTAAGTATATACCTGTATATACATATATCTGTATGCAGTGCCGGCTGCAGACAGTAATAAGCAGGGGGGCATTAATTATTCTAGGGGGGGCACCTGTCTGTCCCTCACGCGCGCGCAGCGCGCGTGCGTGAGGGACCCGTGCGCGCCCACGCTTTCGGTTATTGGATGGATATTTTACTTTTTTGGGGTGTTTTGTAACTCTATTTCGGTTAATTCGGTTCATTTACCTTGCCCCTATATGCACCAACAACAAATACAATTATAGCATTATAATGTCTTTAATGTAATGTCGGCATTGCATCTCCACAGGCACAGACTCCACAGCGGGAGAAAAAAAAGGCAGGCTATACTGCGCTGCGCTGAGCTGCGCTGCGCTGCTTAATTTTTTTTTTTTTAATTAAAAAATCTGGCCAATCTGAACTGGGGGGGCACAAAGTCTAATCTGGGGGGGCATTGCCCCCCAATGCCCCCCCATAGGGCCGACACTGTCTGTATACAAATCATTTGAAAATAGCCGATCTACAAGCTCACTGCGACGCATTGTGAGCTTGTAGATCTGCTATTTTCAAATGGCTGAAATGTATATATAGGGCTGAAGTGGTTTTCAAAATCAAAATATACAAAGTAACTATTAACTAAAGTTGTCAAATAATTGTAGTGGAGTAAAAGTACAAATGTGCCTCTGAGATGTAGTGGAGTAGAAGGAAACGTATTGGAAATTGGAAATTCTCCAGTAAAGTACAAATACCTCAAAAGTGTACTTAATTACATTTACTTTCCACCACTGTGTATATGTTCTATATCATAATGAGTATGTTAATACATTATAACTGCTACAGTTGGGGTGGTTGTATTTGGTCACCCTGCTCTTCTATTGACACCATCCTGTTTCTGGATTGACACACATTTTGAAGACTCAATTTCTCCCCAGAGCAAGCAGGCAGGCTCTATTAGTTCAGCGGTTAAAAACCGTCAGCTCTTTGCGGCAGGAGAGCCGCGGGTTCAAATCCGGGGTAGATAGTTACACAGAGGAGCTTTAAGCCGGTAGATGTTGTGTGTTCCCTCTGTCTGCATTCCTGTGGCTCACAGACCCATGTTTACGTCTCATTAAAACAGACCCATGTTTATGTCTCATTAAAATGTCTGAGACACAAACACAGCCTCTAACCACACTATGGTTGTGTTAATCAGCACTTCTTTACCAATTAGACCTTTCTATGGGTGTGGATCCTTATGGGAGGCAGAGCTGTCTAGAAGAGTGTGTGCGTTTGCGAGTGTGAGTGTGCGTGTGAGTGTGTGCATGCAAGTGTGCGAGTGTGTGGGTGGGTGCGTGCGCACGTGTTTTTGATGTTTTTATGTGTGTGTGTTTGTGTTTTTGTGTGCGTGCGTGCGTGTTTTTGTGTGTGTGTGTGTGTGTGCAAATTTGTGCGTGTGTTTTTGTGTGCGTGTATGTGTTTTTGTTTGTGTGTGTGTGTGCATTCGTGTGTGCGTTTTTGTGTGTGTGCGTGTTTTTTTGTGAGTGCGTGCGTTTTTGTGTGTGTGCCTGCGTGCTTCCGTGCGTTTTTGTGTGCGTGATGATTGTAAATAAACATACTATTTTCAGTGTATAAATTGAACTACAAATAAGGCTTAGTGTGTGTGTGTGTGTGTGTGTGTGTGTGTGTGTGTGTGTGTGTGTGTGTGTGTGTGTGTGCGCGCGCGCGCGCGTGCGTGTGTGTGTGTGTGTCCTGCCAGCCTCCACTCAGAAGGCCATCATCACCAGAGGTCTGGACTCATTCTCCACCGTGTCCTGTGTCCGCTTCAGACCCAACCGCAGACTGGACAAGGACTGGCTCAACATTGAGTCTGGGAGCGGGTACAGCACATTACTCACACGCTACAACACGCTACAACACACTACAACACGCTGCAACACGCTACAACACACTACAACACGCTACAACACGCTACAACACGCTACAACATGCTACAACATACTACAACACGGTGTTCACTCTCCATTCCGACATCTCACCACTCCGACTAGTGGCTTCCGCGTGCGGTTAAGGTTAGGGTTAGGGTTAGGTATAGGGTTCGTCAACGTCGGAAAGGCGACATGTCGGAAAAGAGAAATGCACCCCTACAACACGCTAGCTACAACACACTACAACACGCTACAACACACTACAACACACTACAACACGCTACAACACGCTAGCTACAACACACTACAACACGCTACAACACACTACAACACACTACAACACACTACAACACACTACAACACGCTACAACACGCTAGCTACAACACACTACAACACGCTACAACACGCTAGCTACAACACACTACAACACGCTACAACACACTACAACACACTACAACACGCTACAACACGCTAGCTACAACACACTACAACACGCTACAACACACTACAACACGCTACAACACGCTACAACACGCTAGCTACAACACACTACAACACACTACAACACGCTACAACGCGCTACAACACGCTACAATGTGCTACAACACGGTACAACAGTATAACACGCTATACAACATGCTACAACATGCTACAATGCGCTACAACACGCTACTATACAATACTATGTTCAACGCGTCGCGATGCGACGCGTTGTGAGCTTGTAGATCTGCTATTTTCAAATAGCCTAGGTATAAAATAGGGTTGAAGTGGTTAATGTATGTTTCATTATATCATAGTTTATATCTGAAAAGTAACTAGTTTTCAAATAATTGTAGTGGAGTAAAAGTACAATATTTGCCTCTGAGATGCAGTGGAGTAGAAGTAAAAGTATTGGAAATTGGAAATACTCAAGTAAAGTACAGATACCTCAAAATTGTACTTAAGTACAGTACTTAAGTAAATGTACTTAGTTACTTTCCACCACTGCTGTCATACAATTTACATATTGCATCCTTAATACTCAGTAATTTTTTTTATCATGTTTACACATAATATCTGTGTCGTCCCGTCCCATACAGCTGCTACTCGTACATCGGGCGTCGGGGTGGCATGCAGCTGGTGTCTCTGTCCACTAGGGGGTGTCTGCACCACGGGACCATCCAGCACGAGCTGCTCCACGCGCTGGGGTTCAACCACGAGCAGACCCGGGCGGACCGGGACACACACATCCAAGTTCTGGTGCAGAACATACTGGGTGGTCAGTGCTCATCTACATGTACTCAAATACTGTGTGTACAATTTACAATGTAGGCATTTAGCAGACGCTCTTAAAGACGCACTGCAGTGACATTTTCGGTCATTTTATTTTGAAGGTTCAGTCTGAAACGTCGGCTCAACCGACTCTAAACCAATCAGAAGGTCCCATCCCTTCAGGCTATGGGACGTTTGATCTCAATCACTTCAGCTGTGCGCAACACGGCTAGTGTTTGTTTACAAGTGAGAGAGAGACGGCCAGTGAAGCACGTTTGCTACCACCTGGCTTATTTCTAACCTATAATGTTTTCAGATACGTATTTTAGTGTGCAGATGAAGTTTAAAATGAGTAATACACTCATCTTCAATTAGATTAAAAACGGAGTATCTCTGTAATTAAAATCAGCTGTGTTTGAAGAACGTGCAGCTATGGGAATGAAACAGGTGCATGTACTGTAATCAAGATTCATTTATTTTCATGAAGGCTGCGTTATGTCATCACGCAGCACGTTTTCGTTTACAGGAAGTAATTGGCTTTTTAGGGACTTTAGATATAAAAATACACAAAAATGGGTTTTACTTTTTTTTTTTGGCATCTATTGTTAGGTATGCCCATATGATGACCACGGATATGCTCTAAAAGTGTGAAAAACATATTTTTCATACCTGCCATTGACGAGATTTCTCGTTTTTCTCCGCATGGCTCAGCCAGCCGTCGACGAGATTGGACGAGATTTTTGAATTTTTGAAAAAAAAAAATGCTTTTTACATTTTTTGTTTATCACAAAGGAAGCAAGAGATAACGCGATGCGAAGATTTTCTGCTCCATTCACTTCAATGTTAAAAAATAAACGGAGACAAAATTCACATTTTACCTATTTTTGCAATGTTATTCTATGGCAGGGAAGGGGGTAGATTGTGTATATACTCTGGCAGTTAAAGAGTACAGAGCTACTTACACTATAAAGGAAAACACGAGGTAATACATCTAGGCCAAGGACCCCTTAGCTGACAGAGAGATGTTGTATAAAATCATGTTGCATATTAAACATGTTCATAGATAGCGTCGTACTATTCATAGACGTGTGTATTTTCAGACAGTTTAATCACTTGAACCCTCAATACTTAGAAAACGTGTACTTGGTCTGCTCTTTCCCCCCCCCCTACCCCAAACTTCTTTGCTTGAAAATAGCCGATCTACAAGCTCACAACGCCTCGCAGCGCGAGGCGTTGTGAGCTTGTAGATCGGCTATTTTCGGCTAACGTTCCCTTCAGAATAAAGTGGGGGAAAAAAAGTTCCTATCACATAAAGATTTGGCGGCCCCCCTGTAGTAACTATGAGGGACCCCCTAGGGGTCCCGGACCCCCGTTGAAGACCCCTGATCTAATGCATAGAAACAGTAATCTAGGATCATAGGTAAACCAAGAACCTATCATCAGGCTAAACAGTATAATATATAGGAAGCATGAGCTCAGTGCAGGGCTCTCCCCATGCTGGCAGAGGGAGAGTAGCGCCCAGGATTACAGCTTGGGCACTGGGTGGAAAAATGGGTTCCAAAACTTGTGGGATAAACATTTTAAAAAATCTGTACATTGAACCTATACACGCTATAGAATGCCATATCTACAAATGAACCTGGCATCTGTACCTAACCACTTGAACCCTATAACCTCACTGTTCCGGGTTGAACATTAAGGTGTAAATTAATCTATCCCTCGTCTATTTTCACCAAAGATATCTAGGTCTCATTTCTCAAACGTTTTAATCTCAAGGAGCACCGTAACACTGAGAGTGTGGAACCAAATGGACCCTAAATGTATAAGGGTTCATTTGGTTCCAGTTGTACTCTCTCAGAACAATATAACAGCAATAACAGAATACCCGCACACCGGCAAAGATAGCCGATCCACAAGCTGTGAGCTTGTAAAAGTATAAAACAATCAAACCCAAAGTATTCTTTGGCACCCCTGGACTTAGTCACAGCAGCATTGAGAACCACTATAGACCTACGTCAGGCATGCGGAATGAGGCTATGTGACCGAAACGTTGCTTGTTAAAATGATTCACGTACTGTGCAAGTTGGCAGTGTGCGGGTAATCTTTTTTTTGTTGGGGTCCTGGGTTTTTAAAATACTTTTTTTTCATCGCCCCCTACAGGAATGGAGCACAACTTCAGGAAGGCTGTCACCAAGAACCAGGTGACACCATATGACTACAACTCTGTCATGCAGTACCACAGGTTAGTAGGACTACAACTACCATCATTCAATATTAATACTACAGATTAGTAGGATGACAACTACCCTCATGCAATAGTAATACCACATGTTAGTAGAATGCAATACCACGGGTTAGTATGCCTACAACTATGTCATGCAGTACCATACATTAGTGGGACTACATATCCCAGAATGCAATAGGTTAGTAGGACTACAAGTATGTCATGCAGTATCCCAGTATGCCACATGGGTTAGTAGTATGACTCCAGTTCCCATCATGCAGTAGTACAGATCAGGACCATTCAGTTCATTATGACTCCAGTTCCCATCATGCAGTAGTACAGCTACAGCACCATTCAGTTCACCTTTCAACCACACAACCTATATAGCTTGTATCATGGATTTTGTCTTTAGCTTTGTTAGACCCCTACTGCCATCTAGAGGAGAGAGAGGGGAGTAACACAGTAAGTAACGTAGTGTAAAAAGAGATATTTACTGGTCACACACCTAAATCAGCTTTACAAAAACTAATCAGGAAATCACAGGAATCTTAAAAGCTCAGGTTGACCCAAGGCTAAAATAACAAGACAAAACGTCATGCACACACATGGCTGAAAATGAAACAAGTTCCCCTACACACCAAACCTCTACCCTCCCTGCATGGATACAAGGTAAACAGAGGGTAAACAAAGGTACCACAACTTCATCTCTTTAAGACATTGATATTGGTTCTCAAAGTGGGGGTCCTTGGGGAATGGGGATGGTACCAGGGGGTCCCCAGCAAAATTAGCGTCACAATCATTTTAACCACTTTGAAAAAAAAACATATTTTATACTTTGGGCTATTAAAAAATAGCAGATCTACAAGCTCAGGTTAATATCGGAATACTGATAAATTATTGATTTTAGCTACAATTGCAAACATGACCCGCTTTGATTACTTCAGTCTATATTATAGTGGCTTCATGACTAGTATTTAAATATTGTCTTTTTTAGGTACAATGTATTTGTATTTAAGTTCATAAAGTTAACATAAGTATAACTAAATGCATTTGAAATTAAATACAAATGTTGCTTTTCAGGATTCAAATTTAAAAAAAAAAAAAAAAAAATCTGGATTCCAATTCAAAAGCAGCACAAATAGCAGATCTACAAGCTCAAAACGTGTCGCTATTTGTGCTGCTTTTATGTGACACAGAATGGTCTGACAGTATATGCATTGTGTCCCTCTGCCTCTGGAGTGAGTGTGGAAAAACAGTGGCCCTCTGCATCATCAAAGTTGCATCACCCCTGGTCTAATGCGTGAGGGGGGCCGGGGTTTTTTAACCACTTTTTTAATTCATTTGTGTGTGTGTGCGCGTGTGTGTGTGTGTGTGTGTGTGTGTGTGTGTGTGTGTGTGTGTGTGTGTGTGTGTGTGTGTGTGTGTGTGTGTGTGTGTGTGTGTGTGTGTGTGCGTGTGTGTGTGCGTGTCCACACAGGTATGCCTTCTCTAAGAACGGTCAGCCCACTATGATCCCCACCCCGGACCCCAACGTGGCCTTAGGCAACGCCAAGGAGATGAGTCACAATGACATCACCAGACTCAACATCCTCTACAAGTGTGGTGAGTGTACGCGCGCACGCACACGCACACGCACACACACACACACACACACACACACACACACACACACACACACACACACACACACACACACACACACACACACACACACACACACACAGTGATAGGTCAGACTTTCTTGGTATAAATTAGGGCTGGGACTGATTAATTTAGATTAATTAATTACAGAAAATTAACGCGATTAAAAAAATGTATCGCATTTTGATCGCACTTAGTTTTTGCACCTTCTCACTGGACGAGTTTCAGGCGTACCAGTGCACCAACCAACAGACAACAAACCCCAGTGCACACAATGGCAGAAGAAGTGGATCAGACTGCTTTGCTTGGCCCAGTGAATAGGAAATTTAGATTTAAAAAACTCTGATAAAAGCGTGGACCTGAATCTCTGAATATATTCCTAAAATTGCTGCACTTTATGGTAAAACTTGCACTGATCTGTTGGTCTGTTTAGAACCACCTTGATAAAAAAAACAGCTATATTATGTTGCTTAAACTTATGTATTCACTCATTGATTCATTCGTATACCAAAATCAGTTTGAACTGAAAAAAAATTGCTTCTCAGGTCAAATATTGATATGCGATTAAAATGCGATTAATTTAGATTAATTAATTACAAAGCTTCTAATTAATTAGATTATTTTTTTTAATCAAGTCCCAGCCCTAGTATAAATGTATAATTGTCTGACGTAATGTTTCTGTGTCGTTACAGGGAGTCTGTCCATGTGAGGAACTTCAACAACCTCATGGAATCATCATGTTTCTGCAGCATCATTAGAATGATAGTAATAGAATCATGTTTAGTATAATTAATAATAGCAATAGAATCAGTATGTTTCTATCTAGTCCATAAATAAGCTCCATTACTCTCTGATCTCTGCTCTCATGAAATGTGTGTTACTGCAGGTCACTGTATTACAAAACACAAGAAAAATATTACAGATTTTTGTTTTTTGCTTCCTATGTAAATATTCCATGCAATATATTGTCTTTTTGTTTTTCTGCTCTGAAACCATACATTACATTGATTCATGAACCACTTTCAACCCCTGTACTTATTTTGGGACATGTAGGCATTATAGACCATTTATTAAAATGTACAATTTAGGTATTTATCAGACGCTCTTCATCCAGAGTGACTTACAGCGTCGGTTCTCAAAGTGGGGTCCGGGGACCCCCAGGGGTACTTGAGGGGGTTCCAGGGGGTCCCCAGCTAAATGATGGATAGGAACCAAATATGGGTCTGTAACTCTGAGTGTACAAATGGAACCAAATGGACCCTTATGGGTCTGTAACTCTGAGAGTGTACAAATGGAACCAAATGGACCCTTATGGGTCTGTAACTCTAAGAGTGTACAAATGGAACCAAATGGACCCTAACGGGGAAGTGAAACACACACACAGCCTAGGAAACAGGTGAATAGGATCACAGGTAAACCATGAACCTAGCGTCAGTTTAAATAACCTGGTATCTACTAGGGGTGTCACGATTCACTTACCTCACGATTCGATTCAAAATCGATTCCTAGTGTGCCGATTCGATTAAAATTGCGATTCTGCGATTAATTGATATTCGATTCTGCGATCTATTGTGATTTATTGCGATTTATTGCGATTTATTTTCGATTTTCTACCCCAAATCACTTTGCTTTAATTATACTAGAACATTTTAAAACAATTCTGAACAATATAAACCATGAAAAGTTGAATCATACACTTCAATGAAGCCAGATCATGTCAGTCAGTCTTTCTGACATTGATGTCAGACAAAGTGCCAGTGAAAAAGGTACTACCTTATTAAAAAAAAAAAATCGATTTTGAACATTTTGAATCGATTTTAAAATCGTGGCATTAAGAATCGCGATTTATTCATGAATCGATTTTTTTTGACAGGCCTTGTATCTACAGTAAATGACACGTTAACCGTTGCATAAGTCTGCAAGGTCGTCACAACTAGGCAAAACTATTTAATTCTTAGGCCTATTCTTTAAAAAAAAGAAAAGAAATAGGGCTTAAAGGGATAGTTCACCCAAAAAACAAAACCCCCCCCGATGTATTAGTCACCCCACGGAGACTTGAATTCATGGATATTGATGAGTTTTTGTCGCATTACTAAACCAATAATTTGATGACCAGCGGACCCGGTAGACGGCGGTTCCGGTAGGAGAGATACATATAATACATATAATTTTGGGGGTCCTTGACGTGAAAAAGATTGAGCACCACTGATATAGAAACATACGTTTTTCAGAAAACTGTTGAGATTTAGGAGACATGTAGAATCGGCTTCAGGTCTCAATGGGTTAAGTGTCTTCATATATACTGTGGTCTACCTTCCCGTGGGACAGACACGTGTTTCTAGTCCTTGTGAAGGATCCAGATTGAACCTGAACGGTCTCAAGGTGTTCATGTTCCCATGCGTTCACTGCACACAATCTGTACTGTACCGTACAGCCGCGGCAACACTGTACTGTGGGACATAATGCTGATACTACAGAGCAGGGGTCTTCAACAGGGGGTCCGGGACCCCTAGGGGGTCCTCAGAGCTACTAAAGGGGGCCGCAAAATGTGTATGTGATAGGATTTGTTTTTTGTTGCATTAACCACTTGAACCCTATACAGTATCCCTTTCCTGAGGAGAACTTTAGCCAAAAAATAGCAGATCTACAAGCTCACAACGCCTCGCGCTGCGAGGCGTTGTGAGCTTGTAGATCTGCTATTTTTTTGGCAAAGAGGTGTAGGTGTATGTGGGAAAAAAGAGAAAAAAAAGGTTTAATCTGAAACGCAATTTTATACAATATAGAGGGGGGTCCCTGCTTCATCTCTCTCTCTCTTGCTAGGGGGTCCTTGGCCTGAAAAACGTACAAGAAGATCATGATCATCATATTGAAAGAAAGAAAAAAAACAGCGAAAATATTATGCATATTGTCACTGAAACCTTGTCTCTCCATATTTCATCTATTGTTATGTTTTTGTTGTCTCTAAAGCGTTCTCAGGGACCCCCAGGGGTCCTTGGGGGGGGGAGGTTCCAGGGGGCACCCAGCTAAATGGGTTAGTATCGCATGAAAAATTTTAACCACTTTAACCTTTTAATACTTTGGTTATTTTTGAAAAATGTTGAACATTTTTGCAAATCTTTAAATATGATAGTTTTTTAAAAAGCGAACATTTGTAACTCAAATCTTTGCTTCTGGGGGGCGGGGGGGGGGGGGGGGGGTCCCTGGAACAACATATTTTGACGTGGGGGTCCGTGGCCAAATACATATCATTTTGGGGGGGGTCCTCCTTGACATGAAAAAGTTTGAGAACCACTGCTCTAAAGATCTACTTTTTCCAATTATTTCTGCCGGTAATGACATTCTGATAACAGGGACATGAGGTTGAAAGTGGTGAAGTGTTGGATTTGGTTTTGTAGCTGGAACATAAGAAGTGAATGTGGTCCCTTTATTAAACACAAAGCTTAATAAAGCTTTGATTCCGTATCTATTGTCATTATTATTAGGCTAATTCTCTGCTCATGTACGGTGGAAAATAACTAACAGGGTCTTTATAAAGTTCACGTCTGAATCAAGATGCCATTAAAGGGGAATTTTAACTTCAGAAAAAAAAAAAAAAAAAAAAGCATTATTTTACACTTTGGGCTATTCAAAAATAGCAGATCTACAAGCTCATAGCGCGGCACTCGGTGCCGCGCTATGAGCTTGTAGATCTGCTATTTCTGAAAAACCATGAAAATGTGTGCAAATCTTTGAACATTACTCTTTTAAAGCGAACTGAAATCTTTGCTTCTGGGGGGTCCCTGGAACAAAATATTTGGAGATGGGGGTCCGCGGCCAAATACTGTACATAATTTTTAGGGGTCCTTGACATGAAAAAGTTTGAGAACCACTGATATAGAAACATATGTTTTTTTTTTTCAGAATACTGTCAGGATTTAGAAGACATTTTGTAGAATTGGCTTCAGGTCTTACTTTACGTTATGTGTTTATTTAATGCATATTAATGAACGTCACATGAACGTAAATACACCGGAATTAGCAAAGATGCTAATTTTCATCCGCAGTCCTCACACAAAACTCAGAAAAACAGACGGACAAACGGTGGAATACATTTACATTAACATTACATAGCCTACAAATAAACCTAAAACATGATCACAAAATGGTTGCAGCTTTGGTTTTCAAGCAAACCATCTTTTCACGTTGAATTTAAAAGATGTAAATGTAGCACAATCCCTTATACGTAGAGGAAGACCATTCCATGCTACACAACCCTGTACTGAGAGGACATTTTGACCCAAAGTTGTTTGCCGGTGCGGCACTTCACAATCTCCTCGAGCGGTTGCTCTGGTACTGACTCCTTAATGGGTTAACCGAGAGAGAGAGAGAGAGAACGCACAGCTGGTCACCGTACAGGAATATGGACACACGCCCCCACACACACACACACACACACACACACACACACACACACACACACACACACACACACACACACACACACACACACACACACACACACACACACACACACACACACACACACACACACACACACACACACACACACATACTTGTGCAGTTCCCTCGCAATAATGGCCTTGCGCTAGATCACATATTTTGATAGGTTTTTTTTTTGAGAGAGAAAGAGAGATAGAGACAGAACACTATGTTATAGAGAGAAAGAGAGATAGAGACAGAACACTATGTTATAGAGAGAAAGAGAGATAGAGACAGAACACTATGTTATAGAGAGAAAGAGAGATAGAGACAGAACACTATGCAACGTTATTGTCTTGAATGCTCCCCACTGGAAGTTTCGCTAGACGAGATTTCAATCTCGAGATTAAGAAACACTTATTAAGAGAAAATGAAAAGATTTATTCTCAGTCCTGTTTTTAAATATCATAGTTTAAACCTTTTTATTCTTATTTTCATATTCTTTTGCATCACTTTTCAAATGTGATACGTTATCATAATATCTAATTGTTGTTTTTTAAGGGATATTTGATTGCTTTCTTGCAACAAAAAAAAAGGAATAGAATGTGCATTTAATAAAAAACAATGGGGGCAAAATACAAAGTAATAAGTGAATGTAGACAAATCATTTGAAACATGTGACTGTATCTCTGTTTACATTTGGCCCAAAGGAAATAAAACATGTCTTCACAAAATATACTTGAAAAAAAGTGAAACGTATGTTGCATTATGAGTGAGTGAGTGAGTGAGTGAGTGTGTGTGTGTGTGTGTGTGTGTGTGAGTGAGTGAGTGAGTGAGTGAGTGAGTGAGTGAGTGAGTGAGTGAGTGAGTGAGTGAGTGCACGTGCACGTGCACGTGCGCGTGCGCGTGCGCGTGCGCGTGCGCGTGCGTGCGTGCGTGCGTGCGTGCGTGCGTGCGTGCGTGCGTGTGTAGTGATAAGGTTTTCAGCAGGTCAACACTCAAGGCCACAGTCTCAACATGCTGCTCTTAGAAAACACTTTGCTTTAAACCTCCTACAAGGCCCTCAACAACCCCGCGACCTCTCTGACCTCCTCCAAAGCCACGCCCCCCTCCCTGAGACAAAGGTCCTGGTGGGCCCTGAGACAAAGGTCCTGGTGGGCCCTGAGACAAAGGAACAAACCTGGGGTGACACTGGGGGTGTAGCACTCGGCCTAGCCTCGGCGACATTGTAGACTTATGCCAAAGGTTCAAATGTCATTTAGATATCATGTTACTGTATGTAGACAGATGTTACATGTAGGTTCATTTGTAGATCTGGCATCTGATCCTATAGTGTGTATAGTTTCAATGTACACATTATAGATTATTTTGATATTCTACTGTTTAGACTGATGATGACAGGTTATTGGTTTAACTATGATCCTAGATTATACTATTTCTATGTATTTGATGTATTACCTCGTGTTGTCCTTGCTTACTGTAAATCACTCTGGATTAAGAGCGTCTGATAATAAATGCCTAAACTGTAAATAGTGACAGAGCCTGGATGTCCCCAAGACCAAGAGAAATGAACGTGGGGCGAACCTGACAGAGCCGTCTGTTCAGTTGCCTTCTCATGTCAAAGCTGGGGTTCAAATCACACTCAGAACCCAGACTTCTTCAGACTCATCTCTACCTAATAATTTGAATTCCCTTGAGACCTGAAGCCGATTCTACATGTCTCCTAAATCCCAACAGTATTCTGAAAAACGTATGTTTCTATATCAGTGGTGCTCAATCTTTTTCATGTCAAGGATCCCCAAAATGTATATTGGCCGCGGACCCCCATCAAAATATTTTGTTCCAGGGACCCCCAGAGGCAAAGATTTGAGTTAAAAATGTTTGCTTTAAAAATATATATATATTCAAAGATTTGCACACATTTTCACAATTTTTCAAAAATAGCAGATCTACAAGCTCGTGGCGCGGCACTTGAATAGCCCAAAGTGTAAAATAATGCTTTTTAGCTCAAATCTAAAAATGACACAGTTCAAGGTCTTAATGGGTTAAATGGCAACTTTTTTGCGTTGCTTACTCTTACTTTAAAAATAAATGATAAATTGCATGTATTATTACCATAATGACATGTTTTCAACATGGCTGCTTGTTGTTACTTTATAACTTTGATGTGAAAATGGACACCGTCCTGTTAACAACGCTAGATCAGTTATAACATGTAGTAACATTATTAACAATATAAAGTGACCAACTTACTATTTTGGTAAGTATTTCTTTATGCTGAGCTTGTAGCTTGTAGATCTGCTATTTTCATGGGAGAGGTTTGGTGTAGACTTTTCCCTCTACATTGTGAAGGGTAGAGGGAAAAAAGAGCAGGCCAAGTACAGAGGCCAAAGGTCAAGTTGAGTAAGTAATGAGGGTTTAAGAGGTTAAATGTCTGACAACAAACATTAACATAAAATCCAACATATTAATAAAAAACATGAATTTACACAAAACTGAGGACAGTGTCTGTCAAACAATGACATGTACTGTATGAAAAAGTTTAATCTCTCAGCTAAGGGGTCCCTGCTTCATCTCTCTCTCAGCTAAGGGGTCCCTGCTTCATCTGTCTCTCAGCTAAGGGGTCCCTGCTTCATCTGTCTCTCTCAGCTAAGGGGTCCCTGCTTCATCTGTCTCTCTCAGCTAAGGGGTCCCTGCTTCATCTGTCTCTCTCAGCTAAGGGGTCCCTGCTTCATCTGTCTCTCTCAGCTAAGGGGTCCCTGCTTCATCTCTCTCTCTCAGCTAAGGGGTCCCTGCTTCATCTCTCTCTCAGCTAGGGGGGTCCTTGGCCTGAAAAACATTGAAGACCCCTCTGGAACATGTTGATAAACTCTCACCTGGAAAAACAAACAAACGGAGGTGGTTATGAGTACGAGAAACACACCACCTGCTCTACACTGCCAAGTTCACTGTGTGTGTGTGTGTGTGTGTGTGTGTGTGTGTGTGTGTGTGTGTGTGTGTGTGTGTGTGTGTGTGTGTGTGTGTGTGTGTGTGTGTGTGTGTGTGTGTGTGTGTGTGTGTGTATTACTATAGTTGCGAGGACCAAGTACAGTAGAATTTGAAAAAATCTACATTGTGAGGACCGTTTTCCTCACAAGACAAATGGTTGTTTTATAGTTAAAAAAAAACATTTTTTAGAGATACGTTTACAATTAGAAAAACAGTCAGGTCAGGATTAGACATTTAGGTGTCTTAGAGGTTTAGGTTTAGGGATTGGAATTAAGAGTTAAACATGATTTATACTTAGTTGCGCGCCAGTTCATGCACCGAAAAACAGCTGATCTATAAGCTCACAACGCGTCGCAGCGCGACGCGTAGTGGGCTTGTAGATCAGCTGTTTTTCGGCTTTAGGCTTACGGTTAAAAATGTCAATTATTATTTTTAAATGGCATTCATAACATGGCTGTCCTAAATTGTTGATGTCCTCACAAGTATAGTAATACAAACCTGTGTGTGTGTGTGTGTGTGTGTGTGTGTGTGTGTGTGTGTGTGTGTGTGTGTGTGTGTGTGTGTGTGTGTGTGTGTGTGTGTGTGTGTGTGTGTGTGTGTGTGTGTGCGTGCGTGCGTGCGTGCGTGCGTGCGTGCGTGCGTGCGTGCGTGCGTGCGTGCGTGCGTGCGTGCGTGCGTGTGTGTGTATGTGTGTGTGTGTGTGTGTGTGTGTGTGTGTGTGCTATGAGACCTGTGGGGGCAGAGATAAGGTGAGAAGGAAAAATCTAATGCAGAGGTCTTCAACAGGGGGTCCGGGACCCCTAAGGGGTCCTCAGAGTTACTACACGGGGGTCTGCCACATCTTTGTGTGATAGGATTAAAAACATTTTTTTTTTACATTAACCACTTGAACCGTAGCATCCCTTTTCTGAGGAGACTTTAACAAAAATAGCCGATCTACAAGCTCACAACGTAGAGTTGTAGTAGTTGTAAGGTGGATATATGTTGTAAAGTGAACATTTTTAGGGGGGGGGGGGGGGGGGCAAATGTTCGTGTGATAAGAACCTTTTTCTTTTTTTTCTCCATGAACCACTCGAACCCTAGCTTCTCTATTCTGACTCCTGACGATTTATTTTAGATCGGCTATTTTCTGCAAAAATGTTTTATTTTATTTAGGGCTAAAGAACAGAACAAAGGTCAAGTTTACTAAGTATATTTACTAAGTACATTTACTAAGTGGTTAAATGTCTGAAAATACACATTAACATGAATCCAACATATAAATAAATAGCAAAGATAATAAACAAACACAAAAAAAAAAAGAATTGTCACAACACTGACGATGAAAAAAGGTTGAATCTGTAACATAATTTTGTACAATATGTAGTGGGGGGTCCCTGCTTCATCTGTCTCTCAGCTAAGGGGTCCCTGCTTCATCTGTCTCTCAGCTAAGGGGTCCCTGCTTCATCTGTCTCTCAGCTAAGGGGTCCCTGCTTCAGAGACAGATGAAGCAGGGACCCCTTAGCTGAGAGAGAGATGAAGCAGGGACCCTCACTACATTGTATAAAACTGTGTTGCAGATTGCTGCTCTCTTTTGCGCTTGTTGTGAGCTTGTAGATCTGCTGTTTTTGGCTAAAGTTCTCCTCAGAAAAGGGTGTTAGGGTTCAAGTAGTTAATGTGAAAAAAAGAAAAAAAAAAGAAATCCTATCACGCAAAGATTTGGCAGACCCCCCTGTAGTAACCCTGAGGGCCCCCTAGGGGTCCCGGACCCCCTGTTGAAGAGCCCTTGCATTAGAGTTTCCCCTCTCACCTTATCTTTACTGTATGTAAGCACATAGCAGTGTTGCCAGGTTTTGCAAGACAAACAAGCGACTATCTATGAAAACAAGGCCAAAAAAAATGCAACTGGGCCACAATGATCACACAACACACGTTGCAAATTGATCAGCCGGTTGAAAAAAAAAAGCTGATTGTTGCGTTGTGAGCTTGTAGATCTGCTACTTTAAAAGATCTTGACAAAAGTGTGAAATAAATCTTGTATGGGGCACAAAATGTAATTATTCAGATGACCGTATCATTTTGGAGGTGTGGAGGGGGTTCTTTGACATGAAAAACATTTGAAAACCACTGGTTTCAAACAACATGAGGAAGTAAGACCAAATAAGCAACTACACTTACCAATATTTACAACTGGCAATATTTACAAGCAACTTTTCAAAAAAAGTGGCTTATAATAAGCGGACATGGCAACACTGGTGCAGGCAGAGTATTTAAAGGGTTGGTGTGAACATCAAACAGACACCTGTTCCTTCTGGAAGCATCGAGGTAAGAACTCTGCTCTTTGTCTTTGTTTCTAGTTAACCCATTAAAGGGATATTTCACTTTCAAAAAAACTTTTTGTCATTTTATCATCTACTCAGGCCTTTGTGAGCCCCCCAGACAGTTTTTAAGTTGCTCGATTCAGTATTTAGATATTTGATATTCATTTTATCAGACACGCCCCCTTCCTATACAAACCCATTGTAAATTCAAACTCCATTTTAACCATGTTAGATTCATCAACAACACCCGTCCTTGGTTCTGGTGACTCACCCTACCCTCCTAATGCGTGAGGGGGGCGTGTTTTTCCGATTTGTTTTTTCATTTATTTTATTTAATTTTCAAAAAAATATATTTAAAATAAATGAAAAAAGTAATTGAAAAAACACGGCCCCCTCACGTATTAGGGGGGCAGGGTGAGTCACCAGAACCAAGGACGGGTGTTTTTGATGAATCTTATCTAACATGTTAAAATGGAGTTTGAAGTTACAATGGGTTTGTATAGGAAGGGGGCGTGTCTGATAAAATGAATATCAAATATCTAAATACTGAATCGAGCAACTTAGAAACTGTCTGGGGGCGGGGCTCACAAAAGCCTGAGTAGACGATAAAATGACCAAACGTTTTTTTGAAAGTGAAATATCCCTTTAAGACCGGGAACGCATCCGTGTCATTTTAAGATCTCTTTGGCTATTCAAAAAAATAGCAGATCTACAAGCTCATCGCGCGTAGATCAGCTATTTTTTTGAAAAATCGTGGAAAATGTGTGCAAATCTTTGAATATATAACATATGTTTTGAGGTGAAACATTTTAACTCTGATCTGTGCTTCTGGGGGGTCCCTGGAACAACATTTTTTGAGATGGGGGTCCGCAGCCAAGTACATGTCATGTTGGTGGTCCTTGACATGGAAAAGTTGGATCACCACCATAGCAACACACTGTTAGGATTCAGAAAACATGTTTAGATATATGTATTTGGCCTCGGACCCCCATCTCAAAATGTGTTGTTCCAGGGACCCCCCAGAGGCAAAGATTTGAGTTACAAATGTTCGCTTTGAAACATTTATATTCAAAGATTTGCACACATTTTTCAAAAATAGCAGACATACAAGCTTAAATAAAGAAAAAATAGCAGACCTACAAGCTCATAGCGCGGCACCGAGTGCCGCGCAATGAGCTTGTAGATCTGCTATTTTTTTAATCCTGAATGTGCAATGATGTTTTCTAATGAAGCTGAAACTTTGAAACTCTGTTCATGGCTGTTAGGCCTGTCTGTCTGCTAGGCCTGTCTGTCTGCTAGGCCTGTCTGTTTGTCTGCCTGTCTGCCTGTCTGCCTGTCTGCCTGCCTGCCTGCCTGCCTGCCTGCCTGCCTGTCTGTCTGTCTGTCTGTCTGTTAGGCCTGTCTGTACTCATAGCGCGGCACCGAGTGCCGCGCTATGAGCTTGTCTACTCCACACTGCAGAAACAAGACGAGACGTTTATAATAAATGTTATAATACATACAAATCTGTAAAATATAATACAATAATAGTAGGTAAAGCATTGGTTCTCAAAGTGGGGTCCGGGGACCCCCAGGGGTACTTGAGGGGGTTCCAGGGGGTCCCCAGCTAAATGATGGATAGGAACCAAATGGACCCTTATGGGTCTGTAACTCTGAGAGTGTACAAATGGAACCAAATGGACCCTTACGGGTCCATTTGGTTCCATTTGCACACTTTCAGAGTTAAATTGACATAGATTTTGCAATATAAATTGGGGTCCCAGAGATGGAAATGCCATTACATGGGGGTCCGCAGCCCTAATACATGTCAAATTGGGGGTCCTTGAAATTAAAAGTGGTTGAGAATCACTGCTAGAGAGCCGTAAAAATCTTCTCTTATGGGGGTCCCTGGCTTATCTTTTCAAATGGGGGTCGGCGGGGTAATAAGTGTCAATTTGGGGGTCCTTGACGTGAAAAAGTTTGAGAACCACTGAGGTAAAGGACCAAATACTATAAATATGATCATTGTCAGGAGGAAACCTTGTCCACGTCCAAAACACTTACCTTTCAGGACAGAAAGGACCCTGTCTATTAGTTAAACAGCAGATCTACAAGCTCACAATGTCGGGACACGATGTCACGCACAGAATAATTAAAGGAGACATCCGTTCATTTTAAGTGTTATCTTTGATATGTGGCAAATCCCTCACCGACGTAGAAATGCCCATTGAGTTACTCCACAAATCCCCCTGTAGACCCCCACCGTTGGCATAATACGAGGCGCGAGCATAGCCCAAATTCGCCTATTTCAAAGTCTGTTTTTTTTCTCCTAGCACTCATTGTGGAGCCCCATGAGACCCTTACAGGCGATGAAAGTCCCGACAAGCTAACCGCTAATAACAGAAAGAGCTAACGCTGGCTGCTTATCTCTCTGCCTGGCAACACCAGGTTGCCAGGTTTTGGAGAGAAACAAGCAACGAGTGCTAGGAGAAAAAAAACAGACTTTGCATTTGTTAAAATAGGCGAATTTGGGTTATCCTCACGCCTCCTATTATGCCAACGGTGGGGGTCTACAGGGGGATTTGTGGAGTAACTCAATGGGCATTTCTACGTTGGTGAGTGATTTGCCACATATCAAAGATAACACTAAAAATGAACGGATGTCTCCTTTAAGTACGAAATGTGAGTACTTACTCAGCCACTGGCTCTCTGAAGGCGTTTCCAACAATCTGTCTTTTTGTCTGTGTGTGTGTGTGTGTGTGTGTGTGTGTGTGTGTGTGTGTGTGTGTGTGTGTGTGTGTGTGTGTGTGTGTGTGTGTAGGTCTGTTCCAGTCATGCTTGTGTTGAGGTTCTCCTGGGCCGTGTTGGCCCTGCTGCTGGTCTCCTCTGTCAGGGCTGAAGAGGTTAACACACACACACACACACACACACACACACACACACACACACACACACACACACACACACACACACACACACACACACACACACACACACACACACACACACACACACACACACACACACACACACACACACACAATTACATTAACTTTGACTTTTAACGACAACATTTCATTCATGTATTTCTCTTTTTCTCCACCGGGGGTCACTGTGGCTGTTTACAGGAAGGTAAGACACAAAGATTATATTTACATTTAAATATCAGATCTTCATCCAGAGCCACTTTAAATAAACACAGTGTTTTATGTCACCCAGAAAAAAACACATTAATACGTCAGACTTATAAAGCGCTTTTCTCAGTAAAATAAACAACTTTATGATTAACAAATTCAGCCATTTTTAACCCATTAAGACCTGGAACTGTCTCATTTTTAAGCAATTATTAATTTGTTTCTTTCTTTACTCCCCGTTGTACATTTATCTCCCTAGTTCCTTTAATTGTTTGTGACACTTTAATTGACCTGGTTTTCTTTGTATGTACAACGTATTAACACATTCACTGCCAGAATTTTTTCAGATTTTTTTGCAGTTTTATGCCAAGAGATTTTTCATTGAAAAAAAAAAGTAAACAGGAGCCGAGATACAGAATTTTTAAGTTTTAAGTTAACAAGGAAGTGGATGGGAGTCTAAATCTTCGAAAAATCATATCTCCTTTGTCTTTGGGTCAAAATAATAAAAAAAAAAATGAAATTTTTATTTTTATCTTTTTGCTAAAATCGAGTTAATTCGATCTAGGAAATCAATGTATTAATATGAAGTCATTAAAGTGTTGTCATTGTGTAACTGTTGTGTTTGTGCAGATGTCGCTGAGATTGAAGAAGATACGACCAGAGAACTGTCTGTAGGAGAGCTACTAGAGAGAGCTAACAGAGACCGTAGTATGTACACACATCTACACACTGTAACACACACTAATACAAAGAAATACACAACTACAACACAACACTGTCTGTAGGAGAGCTACTAGAGAGAGCTAACAGAGACCGTAGTATGTACTACACACATCTACACACTGTAACACACACCAATACAATGAAATACACAACTACAACACAACACTGTCTGTAGGAGAGCTACTAGAGAGAGCTAACAGAGACCGTAGTATGTACTACACACATCTACACACTGTAACACACACTAATACAAAGAAATACACAACTACACACTGTCTGTAGGAGAGCTACTAGAGAGAGCTAACAGAGACCGTAGTATGAACTACACACATCTACACACTGTAACACACACTAATACAAAGAAATACACAACACTGTCTGTAGGAGAGCTACTAGAGAGAGCTAACAGAGACCGTAGTATGAACTACACACATCTACACACTGTAAGGGCAGGTACACACTACAAGACATTAGGTCCGATATTGCTGTCGCCGACATTTTTTGGCGCTCGCCGACAAAACCTCCCGACCTGACGCAGATCGGCCTTTGATCGGCGAGAAAATGCTCTGTGTGTGTGAAAGGCTCTGCGACCCGATGTGGCCGCGATTCTCCGCTCTGCGACGGCTTTTCAGATATCTAAATTGTTAGATATTCATCTCTGTCTGGGACAGGACAAGAGACAATATCATACAGTGTGAAAGGAGCCGAGACCATTCTGCGAGCAAATCCACGCTGCAGCCAATGAGAGCACATTACAGCAACCGTGGCTAGGGGAGCGTCGCTGGATCTGACCACAACAAACAGTCCCTACCACAATATTACCTTCCAGTCCTGTATTAAGTTAACATTATAAAACTAAATGAGAAAGTGAGCGAGCCTGGTGGGCTGTTTAATTTAGAGGAATTGTACAGAGAGACAGAGACAGAGCGAGAGCTCTCTCTCTCTCTGTGTGTGTGTGTGTGTGTGTGTGTGTGTGTGTGTGTGTGTGTGTGTGTGTGTGTGTGTGTGTCTGTGAGTGCAGCATGCCTGTGACACACGCTGTGTCTGAACAGCGTTGCCAGATGTTGCGAGAGAAATAAGCAACCAGGTCTATGAAAACAAGCCCAAGAAAAGGCCACTTGAGCACTTTAAACCTATTTACAAATACATTGGATATTTGAAAATAGCCAATCTACAAGCTCACGTTGTAGATAGGCTATTTTTAAAGAAGACATTGGGGGGGGGGGGGGGTTGTGGAGTATTTTCCAAATCCACACAGATCTTGTACGGGGGTCTATGGCACAACATATTTTCAGAAGGGGGAGGTCTGCGCATCTGCGGACAAATATTAATTTGGGGGTCCTTGCCATGAAAATGTTTGAGAACAACTGGTTCAAACAACATTAGGAAACAAGGCCAAAAAAGCAACTACACTTTCAAGCAACTTTACAGAAAAATAATCCCAAAGTCGCTTATAATAAGCGGACATGGCAACTGTCACAGCGGAATTAGCGCACTTGCCGAGAGAGAGAGAGAGAGAGAGAGAGAGAGAGAGAGAGAGAGAGAGAGAGAGAGAGAGAGAGAGAGAGAGAGAGAGAGAGAGAGAGAGAGAGAGAGAGAGAGAGAGAGAGAGAGAGAGAGAGAGAGAGAGAGAGAGAGAGAGAGAGAGGGGGGGGGGGGATATCGGCATATCACGGGATACCTCGATTAAAATGAATTGGAATAAACAAAAATGTATGTATTGGGTCTGACTCTGGAGATAGCATCCTAGTGAACTATCCTACAGTGTGTCAGCCCTTGTCGGGGATCAATCGTGCTGTGAAGACCACAACGATATTATGACAGCCGATTTCAAGGAATAAACTCCTGCAGTGTGTTATGCTTAACGATCAGATGACCCCCCGACAACTTTAAGGTCCTGCAGTGTGTACTTGCCCTACCACACACTAATACAAAGAAATACACAACACTGTCTGTAGGAGAGCTACTAGAGAGAGCTAACAGAGACCGCAGTATGTACACACATCTACACACTGTAACAAACACTAATACAATGAAATACACAACTACAACACAACACTGTCTGTAGGAGAGCTACTAGAGAGAGCTAACAGCAGTACTATGTACACAAATCTACACACTGTAACAAACACCAATAGAGGCCGTAGTACAGCATATACACACTATAACTACACACCAGATCAGTGGTTCTCAAACCTCTTTTTGTCTCAGGTCATCTCTGTAAATGACTGTTTATTATTCATTATTATTTTATTTTCATCTCTGTAAATAGCTTTTTCATCCACTTCAACCCTGAATGACATGGTTTCTTTACAGCACCTTAAAGGGCAAGACCACTTTGGTAGAGGTTTGGGTTGTGTAGTTACCTTGCCATGATGTAACTCCAAAGGTGGGCAAGAAATAAACAGGGGGTCCGAACCCCTAGGGGTATCGGACCCCCTGTTGAAGACCCCTGCTGTAAATTATAAATTGATAATTCAAAGTATGCTCCTCATTGACTTACATTGTACGGTAAAACTGCTCTCAAAGTCACTCTTTTAGCACATAAATGAACCCAAACATAGCTGATTCAGACAATATAGAGCATCACCAAACCCACTACTGTTTATTTTTTTAAATAAAAATGTCAACTTCCTGTTGATTTTACTATTTGAAGATCTGGATCCGGATCCGCCGATCCAGTCTGGGTTTTCTACTTATTAAAAATGGCAAAATCAACAGGAAGTTGACATTTTTATTAAAAAAAAAAAACAGTACTGGGTTTGGTGATGTTCTATATTGTCTAAATTAACTTTGTTTGCATTCATTTTTGTGCTAAAAGAGTGACTTTGAGAGCAGTTTTACCGTACAATGTAAGTCAATGAGGAGCATATTTTGAATTATCAATTTCTAATCAATGGAGCAATTATTTTTGATTTCTTGCCCACCTTTGGAGTTACATCATGGCAAGGTAACTACACAACCCAAACCTCTACCAAAGTGGTCTTGCCCTTTAACAATTGTGTCATATTAGGCTATATAAATATATACATTTTTCCCCCTAAGATACAGTATGTCACAAGGAAAACTTAGTTTTTTTTTAACGTCAGACATTTTTATGCAACAAAAATGTCACCAGAACCAATGATACAATGGAGTTTGAAGTTACAATGGGTTTGTATAGGAAGGGGGCGTGTCTGATAAAATTAATATCAAATATCTAAATACTGAATCAAACAACTTATAAGCTGTCTGAGGTGAAACACTAAAGCCTGACTAGTAGTCCATGGGCCCAGGTCAGAATTTTCACTAATCAGGGACACTCAAGGTGGCAAATTCTAGTTTGGTATTTTGAAAAGGTCTATATCCCTAGATAATATTTCAACATGATAACCCTTCCCAAGTAGTAGCTTAGTCCTAGTTATCAGCCTTCAATGACACCAACCATAGATCCAAAGAATGAAAAAATCGCCTAACCTTTTTTGAACAGAACATGTCATACAGAGGGAAAAAAACATTATTCAATCTCTTACATTCACTTATTTAACCACATGAACCCTAGCATGCCTATTCTGGGGCAAACATTCAGCAAATGGCATGTCTACAAGCTCACAACACTTCACGTTGTGATACGATGTGAACAGCATTTTCACTAATCGGGGTCACTCAAGTGCAACATTTGCAAAATCTAGTTTTGTATTTTGAATAGGTCTATATCCCTAGATGATATTTGATCATGATAGCCTTTCCCAAGTGGTAGATTAGTCACAGTTATCAGTCTTCAAAGACACCAACCATATATTCAAATAATGAAGAAAGCGCGCCACTTTTTTTGAACATAATATGTGATACAGAGGGGGGGGGGGGAATAATTTTCTCTCTTTCATTCACTTTAATAATAATAAAATAATAATAATAATAGTAGCTTGAATGTATATGGCGCCTTTCAAAAACAATGAACAACCAACAGCCAAACTAACAAAACAACAAACAACTATATGCCATAAGCCTGAGAGAATAGGTGTCTTTTCAAGACACACAGCCTTAAGAGTCCAGTGTTGCATGAGCATGGAGCAGGAGCATGACCAATCCCTATTGGGAGAGAGTTGCACAGGGTGGGGGCTCCCACACTGAAGGCTCTGTCCCCGACAGAGCCTTCAGAACAAGGTTCAGAACATGGTTCACTTGTTTGCCTTAGGGACAGAGAGGAGGTCCAAGTCTGTGGACCACAGGGTCCGTGACAGAGTCGGTTTATGGAGTAGGCTTGAGAGGTACTTTAATCAATGATCATCATCATCATCATCATCATCATAACTGTCATACCAATATCAATTCTTCAGTATTCGTCATCGTCATCATTATCATTATCATAATCAATCAGTTCCACTTCATCTTCCTCCTCTTCCTTCTGATTGCTGCAGGTTTGTAGCTTGCACATTTCTGTGCACTTTAATTTGTTGGCAAGGCAGGAACAGTCTGGAAGCTTGCAGGTCCGTACACACTTGCAGGCCATAAGTTCCAGGACAGCCATTGGTGCTGAGGCTGACAGGCTGGTGGTAAATGCTAAATGGTGCATTTATATAGCGTTTTTATCCAAAGCGCTTTACATAGATTGTACGTTACATTCACCCATTCACACACCGATGGCGGAGGAAACCATGCAAGGCACCAAACTGCTCAGAGAAATTATAGGGGTTCAATGTCTTGCTCAAGGACACTTCGACACTAACTCTGGGGGAGCCCGGGATCGAACTAGGAACCTTGCGGTTTCCAGTTCACTCTACCCGGCCACTCTACCCCTGAGCCACTGCCGCCCCATGGTGGTGCATGTGGAGTGGGCTGTTCATGTGAAACAGTGTAAGAGAGTTGTCATAGTCTCCAATGACACACACACCTTCACATTACTGCTATACTACACCCCATATACTTACTTCCAAGCACTGAGGAGGAAGGAGATCTGGCACTGATGAGAAGCATTCTCCCACTGCATCAAGCAGCACCACTAGCCAAGACAGTGATCAAGGCACATATCCTGACTGGAGATGACTGCATGAGTAAGGTGGGGACCAAACATGCAGCTATGACTTTTGACTCAGTGCAATATCTGACAATCTTTGGAGAGGCAGACACCTTGACTGAACAAGACACAGCGTTGACAGAGAAGTACTTGGTGCGTGTCTGGGCAGGGTCCAGTTCAAGTACAACAGCAAGACATTTGATGACCTCAGGGTAGAAAACTATACCTGTGCCAGTGCTGGAATGGATGCTCTCCCTCCCACAAGTAGTGTGATCAGAGGCCACATCCAAGGTGTCTTTCTGGTGCATAGGGCTTGCGACCTGTTGCGACAGCCAAGGAACCTCAGGCAAGACTAGCACCAATGGAACATGGATGGGAGGAGCACTTTGGTACACTCCTGCCATCTAAGTGTCTGAAGGCCTTACCACCAAGTCTGCTCACAGCATGCAAGTATTCAGGCAAGTGTGACACTCGCCGATGTTGGTGCCGTGCTGCTAGAGTTCCATGCATCATATTCTGCCATGGAAACATTTAAAATCCATCCTGTAAAAGTCCATCACACTAACCAGCATGCACACATATGATGCACTTTGAGAGGAATTGTTATTTGATTTTGAGTTACGATTTTATTTGTATGTCTTTTGTTAGAAATAAAACAAATCATTATTGAAAAAAAAAATACAATGAAAGTTATTGAGTTATTGAAAAATTGCATTGACTTACATATTTCAATGACAAGATGCTCCTTAATGGTCAAAACAATATCAGAAAGGAATTATAAATGCCAGAATTAGTTTAATTAGTCTTATTACACCTGTTTTTAGTCCTAACAATGGCCAAGTTATGGCCAAGGTCTTCGAAATAGCAAGATGACCTTGACCATGACCTTTCAAGGTCAACATCACCCAAAGTGGTCATAACAGAAATGAATTCCCCACCCCACAATTAGTCAACATGGAGGTATTGCATGTGTATATACACTCAGAAACAAAAAAAGTTGGATTTTCATCATAGGCGATGGCGGCCATTTTTTATTTGGCCATTGCGCCATTCGTGGCACTATGGCGGATGAGAACCTCTGTGATTTTTCATGTCTAGGTACCCATTGACTCAGTTCAAGTGAGAAATTCTCCTAACACCAAATTGCGAACGGTTCTATTGGCCAGGTACAGAACTACTGTGCAGATAATGTGGGGAGATAATGGCAAAAACATGAATGTCCTAAAAAAGTATTAAAGCTACTCATTTGAAAAGGTTATCATGTTTCAAAGTACTTATATGGACCCTACAAACAAAATGGTGCCAAAGAGATTTTGCCACCTTACGTGTCCCTGACTTCTCGTCTGGCCCATGGACTATAGACGTTAAAATGACCACAAACACGTTAGAAAGTGAAATATCCTTTTAACACATCGGGTGCCGAACACGGTCTGAACCGTGTGTTTACATAGTGGCGCTTCCGCTGCTTCGGTGCCGAACACGGTCTGAACCGTGAGTTTAGTCTTTTTGTTTTTTTCCTTTTTCTCCGCGCGGGCGGGGCTAGAGCAGCTCTGGGAGCACCCATTGTAATCCTGTGAAGGAAGTGCCAGATCGCTCACCGGAAACACATTTTTTCCCCCATCCGCTTCCTGTCTATTTCCTACTTTGAAACGCCTATATCTCCAAATCTGTTTCCTGTGGGGAAAACCGGTCATGCGCGATGCGCGATCCCCCCCCGTTGTAACTCGCCAGGGTAATGTTATGGTTCCAGCCTGTAGCCAGGCTCATGGCACAACATGAATCGATGCTTTTTTTGCGTGGATTTGCTTGTAACGCACGCGGAAGCTTTAAACAGCAAAGCGCAGTCAATGGGGAGAATGCTGGCACCCACGGTAAGTTGTTATGAAAAAATGCTGGCACCCGATGTGTTAAGAATAGAGGGGACCCAGAGGAGGCGGAGCCATAGACCTGCTGCTGTAGTAGTTTACACCTACAGGAGCTCATAATCCTATTCAGTATCACCTCATGTTTTTTGCACCGTCCAATGACACACGTTCTCCCCCGGGGTCACGTGACACAGCCCCCGACTTCGACGAGCCCGCCCTGATTGGAGGAGACATCGCCGTCAAGTCCGAGGCGGAGAAGAACGCCGATCCCTGCACGTCCCGGGGATGTCTGTGGGAGAAATGGACCGACGGGAAGGTCTACATCCCTTACTACATCCAGAACCACTACTGTATGTATACTAACTCTATTACTACATCCAGAACCACTACTGTATGTATACTAACTCTATTACTACATCCAGAACCACTACTGTATGTATACTAACTCTATTACTACATCCAGAACCACTACTGTATGTATACTAACTCTATTACTACATCCAGAACCACTACTGTATGTATACTAACTCTATTACTACATCCAGAACCACTACTGTATGTATACTAACTCTATTACTACATCCAGAACCACTACTGTATGTATACTAACTCTATTACTACATCCAGAACCACTACTGTATGTATACTAACTCTATTACTACATCCAGAACCACTACTGTATGTATACTAACTCTATTACTACATCCAGAACCACTACTGTATGTATACTAACTCTATTACTACATCCAGAACCACTACTGTATGTATACTAACTCTATTACTACATCCAGAACCACTACTGTATGTATACTAACTCTATTACTACATCCAGAACCACTACTGTATGTATACTAACTCTATTACTACATCCAGAACCACTACTGTATGTGTACTAACTCTATTACTACATCCAGAACCACTACTGTATGTGTACTAACTCTATTACTACATCCAGAACCACTACTGTATGTATACTAACTCTATTACTACATCCAGAACCACTACTGTATGTGTACTAACTCTATTACTACATCCAGAACCACTACTGTATGTATACTAACTCTATTACTACATCCAGAACCACTACTGTATGTATACTAACTCTATTACTACATCCAGAACCACTACTGTATGTATACTAACTCTATTACTACATCCAGAACCACTACTGTATGTGTACTAACTCTATTACTACATCCAGAACCACTACTGTATGTATACTAACTCTATTACTACATCCAGAACCACTACTGTATGTATACTAACTCTATTACTACATCCAGAACCACTACTGTATGTATACTAACTCTATTACTACATCCAGAACCACTACTGTATGTATACTAACTCTATTACTACGTCTATTACCACATACTACACCAGCTAACTCCATTGGATCCAGGGACGTGCACAGATAGACTCTAGGTGGCGCTAGAGCACCTGCCCTTTGCCCTCTTGACCAGAAGTGCCCTTTTGAAAAAAAATGAAAAAACGTTTTTTTTTTTACAGCAGGGGTCTTCAACAGGGGGTCCGGGACCCCTAGGGGGTCCTCAGAGTTACTTACAGGGGGTCCGCCAAATCTTTACGTGATATGATTTTGTCTTTTTACCATAACCACTCGAAACCTAGCATCCCTTTTCTGACGAGAACTTTAGCCAAAAATAGCAGATCTACAAGCCCACAACGCCTCGCGCTGCGAGGCGTTGTGGGCTTGTAGATCGGCTATTTTTGGCAAAGAGGTATAGGTGTAGAGGGAAAAAAAAAGAGCAGACTAAGTAAACAAAAAAAAAGAATAATTTACTTGAGCACCTGCCCCTCAAAATGTCTGTGCACGCCACTGATTGGATCCTCAAACTTTCTGCTAAACCAGCTAAGTCCACCAAAGGGGGGTGGAGTTAGCTGGTTTTGCTGACTCCAGGCTCCACCCCCTTTTTGACCTCCAACCTCATTGTGAGCTTGGAGGTCCATTCTGCTGTTCCTACCAATGACGAACAAAACCTCATAACTCCACTTTTTGTTTTGTTTTCACTGAAAGAGTCTGTGTCTCTTTCAAAGTGAGGTAAGACAGGAATAATCACGAAATGGCTGAGAAATGGCGGAGCAATACATTATGTAGACACATAATGTATTCCAATATTTGCTGGCGGAGACTTGTGCTCCGAGGAGCACATTTTCTAGTTTTGTTTTTGTCATTTCCTGAAAAATTAACATTTTGGAGAAAGCAGGTTTCTGCCGGACAGCAGAGATATGCAATACCGATGCCTAACTTCTCTGGGTATAAAATAAGGGCCTTCTCACATCCCGTCCCGGTTTAAACGAACCGAACCGAGTCCTCTTCAAGCGGACCGAGACGCGGACCAACAGAAAATGGACTCGGTTGTTTTTGTGTTCACTGCTCGGGTCAAAAACATTCTACAGTGTTGTTTGTGATCGCCATGTTTTCCATTCCTTCTACAGCTGTCTCTCTGAGCAGACTGTGTGGTTTGGTGAAGCTCTCCATTGATGTGCAGAGTGTTACATGTTGAAGTGAGCGTCAGTGTAAACCATGCATGGTGTTCTTGTGGTCATCAGCCTCCAGGGAGAAGGCCATCATCGAGCGCGGTCTGGAGTCCTTCTCCTCCGTGTCCTGCATCCGCTTCAGACCTTACCAAAACGGAGACAACGAGTGGATCAGCATCGAGTCCAAGAGCGGGTAGGACACACCACCACCTGTTGCTTCTGGGCTCGGCCCTGCATGTGCTCCTTTGGTTTGGGCTTGGGCTCCAGATGTTGCTCTTCACACACACTTTGACACTGTTTAAGAATAGAGAGACATGAGAACTCTTCACACAAGATCTGGGGTTGTCAGTTTTCATTCAGGTCTCCAGGTATAACAGTAACCCCAGGATAAATGGACTCACAGTAAAGTGAGAGTGTTGATTCATAGAGCAACAAAGTCTGACGTAATGTACTCATCCTACCTGGGTCGCATTTTTTCCCTCCCATTCTGAATTCCCATAGACGTCTTTAATATCGCGTCAAATAAGAACCAGATTCCCTTTTAGACTCCATTTTAAAACTTCACCCGTGTTCCAAAGGGGTGATTGGGTCAGTTTACTCTCTATTAAACTCATTTAATTTGGAACCACTAACCTTATTTAAAAAATCAATGGGAGGGAGACTTGTGGACACAGATCTCTAATGATGTTTGGCGGGAGGCCTTGGATAGAATACACTCCTCTTCAATTTGTCTAAGACATACTATCATTCAGGTTAAGGTTATGCATCGCCTCCACTGGTCCAAAGTAAAACTAGCTAAATTTGTGCCTGACATGGATCCAATATGTGATCGTTGCAGACATGATCAAGCCACCCTTGCACATGCATTCTGGTTTTGTCCAAAGTTATTCACATTCTGGAAATTAATATTTAAAACTTTCTCAGACGTGTCTGCTTCTATTGCAGTATTTGGAGTTGTTCCACAAGAAAGAGATGATGTACAACTTAGTCGCCAAAAAAAGGAATATGATAGCCTTTGCATCCCTTTTGGCTAGGCGTCTGATACTGCTTAAATGGAAAGAAAAACTCCCACCAACTTTCAAATCATGGGTTAATGATGTTATGTATCATTTGACTTTGGAGAAAATTCGCTACTCCACAAGAGGGTGTGCTCTGGAATTTTACACCATCTGGCAACCTTTTTTTTAACATATATAGAGAGACTGAATGCTGCTGACATTAATGACCCATAAATTGACCCCACTGAATTTGTTTTTGTATTATATTTTTTGTGAATTATTATTATTATTATTACTTTTTAATTCAATTTAAATCCTTCTTTAATAATATATATATATCCTACTGTGTATACTTAATTTTTTTTTATTTTTTGTATATTTTTTGACTTGTTTGTATTGTCCTTTGTGTTAATGGTACAATAAGATACCAGGGTTGTGGCTCTTTCGAAGCGGGAACTTTGGGGGGGGGGGGGGGGTGGGAGGGGTAACATACATTCACTGTTTTTGTATGCCTTTTGTTATTGACCTGTATGTGAAAATATAAAATAAAAAAACCTTGAACAAAAAAAAAATAAGAACTGCGTTCCAAAAATAAACAAATGATGACGGTTTGGGAGGGTCGTCACGGTAACGTCTTTGTCTGTTTACAGGTGCTACTCCTACGTGGGTCGTCAGGGCAACGGTCAGACGGTGTCTCTGAGTCGTCAGGGCTGTTTGTACCACAGCACCGTGCAGCACGAGCTGCTCCACGCCCTGGGCTTCAACCACGAGCAGACACGCAACGACAGAGACGGCCACATCAGAGTGTACTGGGAGAACATCATCGACGGTAGGAACCAGTGTGGAAAGTAACTGTTCAACATCATGTTTCTCATTAGGTTATCTATTCCAGTGGTTGTCAGACATGTTTGGCTCAGGGCACCCCTCCCTGTAAACAACCTTTTCACCCACGCCACCCCTGAATTACATTGTTACTTTACAGCATCTGTCATATTACGGTATGTAAATCTTTCCCCCTAAAGATACAGTAGCCTAAGTCAGGAGGAAAACTTGAGAGAATGTCCGTTTCCATTATAGGACAGATTGAAAATAACTTTCTACTTGATGTCTAACCCCAGCATCCCCCCATTCTGAGGGGAAACATTCGCCAAAAAATAGCAGATCTACAAGCTCACAACGCGTCACGCGTTGTGAGCTTGTAGATCTGCTATTTTTTGGCGAAGAGATTGGGTGTAGAATGAAAAAGAACGCACCAAGTACAGTGCAACCTCAGGTTCCGTTTTACCAAGTCGAATATGATCAAAGTATTCTGCAGCGCCCCCCCTGGTCCTGTGTCACGGCACCTATAGTGTGCCACAACACCCACTTTGAGAAGAAATGTTTTATCTCAGTGAATTTTCTTTTTTTTTCCAGACATGAAATACAACTTCAACAAGATCGCCACTCTGAACCAGGGCACCGGATACGACTACAACTCTGTGATGCAGTACGAGAGGTCTGTGTTAATACCTTAGTTATTATTACACTATTTAAACTGTTAAACCTTACTTATTACACTATTTAAACTGTTAAACCTTACCTATAACACTATTTAAACTGTTAAACCTAGTTATTACAACTCTGTGATGCAGTACGAGAGGTCTGTGTTAATACCTTACTTATTATTACACTATTTAAACTGTTAAACCTTACTTATTACACTATTTAAACTGTTAAACCTTACCTATAACACTAATTAAACTGTTAAACCTAGTTACTACAACTCTGTGATGCAGTACGAGAGGTCTGCGTTAATACCTTACTTATTATTACACTATTTAAACTGTTAAACCTTACTTATTACACTATTTAAACTGTTAAACCTTACTTATTACACTATTTAAACTGTTAAACCTTACTTATTACACTATTTAAACTGTTAAACCTTACCTATAACACTATTTAAACTGTTAAACCTAGTTATTACAACTCTGTGATGCAGTACGAGAGGTCTGTGTTAATACCTTACTTATTATTACACTATTTAAACTGTTAAACCTTACTTATTACACTATTTAAAGGACAACTTTAGTTTTTTACAACCAAGGTTTATATTTTAGCTTGTAATTAAAGTAAATAAAAGATGAGTGTTATTTTTTTTTTATGTACTTTCTACAGTTTTGGCAATTTTTGCGATATTTTTTACAGTGGGCGGGGGCATTCTGTCCGGCGGCTAAATATGCCTTTTTTACACAATAAAAAAGGTCCTGTGGTCTTTGATGGCCAGATGTGAGTTATTGGGGGCTAGAAGAGCTACTGTAAATAATAATAAAGAAAACACCAGGTTATTGTGTAAAAAAATACATATATAGTCACCGGACAGAATGCCCCCAACCACTGTAAAAAAGATCACGAAAATTGCTAAAACTATTTAGCAAGCGAACATTCGTAACTCAAATCTTTGATTCTGGGGGATTCTACTAATGTCCTAACAGTTTTTTGAAAAAAAAATATGTTGCTATAATATCAGTGGTTCTCAAACCTTTTCATGTCAAGGACCCCCAAATTAATATGCATTAGGTTGCGGGCTCCCCCATCTCAAAATATTTTGTTCCAGTGACCCCCAGAAGGAAAGATTTGAGTCAAAAACGTTCGCTTTAAAAATATACATATCCAAAGATTTACATTGTTTTCACGACTTTTCAAAAATAGCAGATCTACAAGCTCATAGCGCGGCACTCGGTGCCGCGCTATGAGCTTGTAGATCTGCTATTTTTTTGAATAGCACAAAGAATGAACTGGCTGCCTCCAGGCCCAAAACCATGAAGGTTTCCCCAACAACACAAAGTACAGAATGTGAATGACGATGACCACACTCGTTGTCCACCGTGTGGCGCTGTTGTACCATTGTCATCCCCCAGGTATGCCTTCTCTAAGAACAACCGCGCCACCATGGTGCCCACCCCCAACAGCAACGCCGTCCTGGGACAGGCCAGCCAGATGAGCAAGGCCGACATCGACAGACTCAACAGACTCTACAAGTGCTGTGAGTATATCACTGATCTATATATACACCATGCAGGCTCTATACACAGTGGCCCTCATTTATCAACGTGGTGCAGCCCGAATAATGAGCGTACGGCGTAATCACCGCACCTTTCGGCATTTATCAATATAGCCTGACGTGGGCTTCATCCTACGGTACGCTGAGATCTCACGTCTGGTCGAGACCAGTTGTTGACGTTGGCTGCACCCGTTTATTCCATCCTAGAGCTGCGGAGCACCATTGTCTGACTGTCTGACAGGCATCTGGACACATAATCCACTCCTAAATGTGTATATCTACACTAATAAATAATCCCTGTGAAAATATATCATTTTATAAAGTAATTTAAACAAACTGCTTTAACAGTCATTCAGATAAGATTGTGGATCTGTCTGTATTGAAAATAGCAGATCTACAAGCTCACAAGCCAGCTTGTAGATCTGCTATTTTCAAAAATATACGAGCGCTTTTGCGCCGGGAGTCCCGCGGTCGGGACGGCACCTTTTCATGGACAGTGAGGTCTACAAACTTACAGTAGCTTGTCCTATGTTATGGAGTTATGTCATAGAGAGTTATGTAGGCTACACAACCTGGCTGGGTTAAGGATATAAACCCGACGCTCCAATATTAACGTGGCGGCACGGAATCACTGCATTCCGCCCGAGTCTCATGTACCGCTACGGAAAGACGGAGTTGGGCGCGTGTGTGTGTGTGTGTGTGAGTGAGTGAGTGAGTGAGTGAGTGAGTGAGTGAGTGAGTGAGTGAGTGAGTGAGTGAGTGAGTGAGAGAGAAAGAGAGAGGGGCGTGTGCGTGTGTGGCGAGGCGAAACTATTTCTTATTGGCTTTTCATGTCTTTGGTCGTATTCTGGTTCGTCTTCATGTCGTAAAATCGGGCCGTTTTGAGAATATTTAAGGGGCGTGTTATTTAAATGACGCTCGTTTCAGCCGTGACATTTATCAACGCTGGGACCAAGTGTACGCTCAGATCAGCTGTGTAGGATGCGTTGATAAATGTGACTTCGACGTTGGTGCACGGCCGAATATATGGAAAAATATACGCCGGTTTATGCGCTGCGTTGATAAATGAGGGCCACTCTGTTTAAGTGGTGGGAAAAGTACTCACATCATTTTACTTAAAGGGATATTTCACTTTCAAAAAAACCTTTTGGTCATTTTATCGTCTACTCAAGTTTAAGTTGCTCGATTCAGTATTTAGATATACATTTTATCAGACACGCCCCCTTCCTATACAAACCCATTGTAACTTCAAACTCCATTTTTAACCTGTTAGATTCATCAAAAACACCCGTCCTTGGTTCTGGTGACTCACCCCGCCCTCCTAATGCGTGAGGGGGCCGTGTTTTTTCGATTACTTTTTTCATTTATTTTATTACATTTTTTAATGTATTCAATTTTTTACATTTTCCAAAAAAAATATTAAAAATAGATGAAAAGAAGTTATGGAAAAAACACGGCCCCCTCGCTTATTAGGAGGGATCCAAGGAGATCCAGAACCAAGGACGGGTGTTATATAGGGCTGAAGTGGTAAATGTGTGTTTTGTAATAATAATCAAAATCTACAAAGTAACTAGTAACTAAAGTTTTCAAATAATTGTAGTGGAGTAAAAGTACAATATTTGTCTCCGAGTTGTAATGGAGTAGAGGTAAAAGTAATGAACATTGGAAACATTGTAGATGTACTTAAGTACAGTTACTTTACAACACTGATGATTTGTGTTCCAGGAACAGGAGCGAACTTCTGACCCTCATCCATCAAGCATCCATCCATCTGACCTTCATCCATCAGAACGACCTGATGAAGATGAAGGAAGTCTTCATCATCACTGTAGTGTTGTATGAACAATAAAGCTGATGAACTGATGAAAAAGCATAAAACAAGATTCTTCTGTCTGATTATGTAATGGAATGAATTTATGAAGCAGTAGTACTACTGTCATCATTACACATTAACCCATTAAGACCTGGAACTGTGTCATTTTTAGATTTGAGCTAAAAAGCATTATTTTACACTTTGGGCTATTCAAAAATAGCAGATATACAATTTGATATAAATATAAATAAGTGCCATTTCATTTATGTTCTATACGCTGATACATATTTCAGGGAAATCTATCAATGTGCAAACCGGTCTGATAGGGACTGAAAAGGTTAATATTTCTCGCCATCAATAACAATATCTTTCAAATCAACTCAGGAATGTGTGCCTCTCATGCAGCAGGGCAATAGTTCAGATTTCTTCATCTTAAATCTTAAATAAACATTTATGTCTTGCTGAAATCAACATAATTTGAATTAAATCAAATATTTACTATTATTATCAGCTTAATTATAACATCAGTAACAGCACCTTGACCTTCATAACATCAGTAACAGCACCTTGACCTTCATAACATCAGTAACAGCACCTTGACCTTCATAACATCAGTAACAGCACCTTGACCTTCATAACATCAGTAACAGCACCTTGACCTTCATAACATCAGTAATAGTGAGGCCTCACACTTTGGCAGCGTTTTAATTGACATGAACATACAGCATCCAACCACTAGAGGTCACTCCAGTCCAGTGATGCTCAACCTTTTACAGTTCTAGTTTGATATGCATTAGACCAGTGGTTCTTCAAACGCATGTCAAGGACCCCTAAAATGATATGTATTTGGCTGCGGGCCCCCATCTCAAAACAGTTTGTTCCAGGGACCCCCCTGAAGCAAAGATTTGAGTTAGAAAATATATATATTCAAAGGTTTGCAAAAATCTTTAAGATTTTTCAAAAATAGCAGATCTACAAGCTCATAGCTATGAGCTTGTAGATCTGCTATTTTTCCAGTAGGAGTGAAAGGTTCCATCACACTACACTGTGTCACTTGCTCAAAGGCAGTTTTTTTTTTTTCCAGAAAGTGACACACTGTTGTACTATCAAAGTATAAATGAGTCTTTAAAGTGACTCTCCGCCAGTGGTGTAAAGTAACTAAGTACATTTACTCAAGTACTGTAGGCTACTTAAGTGCAGATAGCCGATCTACAAGCTCACAACGCGTCGCACCGCGGCGCGTTGTGAGCTTGTAGATCTGCTATTTCTAAACATTTTAGTAATTTTACTTAGGAGACACAAAGAGTCTCCTTTGTGTCTCCTACCGGAACAACTGCTCATCATATTATTGTCTTAGGAATGAGACAAAAACAAAAACATATCCATGAATTCAAGTCTCCATGAGGTGACTAATCCAGTCATTTTGGGGGTGAACTATCCCTTTAACATAAACGACTGATCACTCCTCCAAAGTGTTTCTTTTGCCCAATTTATTAACCCATTAAGAGCGGGAACGCATATGTGTCATTTTTAGATGTCTTTGGCTACTCAAAAATAGCAGATCTACAAGTTCAAAGCGTGGCAATATATCTGCAATCTTTTTGAAAAATGTGTGCAAATCTTTGAATATATATATTATTTTTTAACTCTTTGCTTCTGGGGGATTCTATGAATCCCAACAGTTTTTTTGGGGGACAAAAACTCATGTTGCTATAATCAGTGCTTCTCAAACTTTTTCGTGTATTTGGCCACGGACCCCCCCATCTCAAAATATTTTGTTCCAGGGACCCCCCTTCCCCCCCAGAAGCAAAGATTTGAGACACAAAATGTTCACTTTAAAAATAAATAAAAAGGAAAGATTTGCACACATTTTCACGATTTCTCCAAAAATAGCAGATCTACAAGCTCATAGCGCGGGTGAGCTTGTAGATCTGCTATTTTTGAATAGCCAAAGTAATCTTAAAAATGTCACAGATGCGTTCGCGGATTGAATGGGTCAAAATAGTGCAAACCTACAAGCTCACAAAACATCCACCCACCGCGGCTTTGTTGAGCTTGTAGGTCTGCACTATTTTAGGTATAAAAACCAGGCTTCATAGTGTTGTTTTTTTTTTAAGGTTTTCCCGTCCTGGTCGGTCACTGACCGTCGTCGGGCGGGACCGGTAGCAGTAGTAGTCGTCGTAGCTCCTCCTCCACTTTGTCGGCGGTGAGGTTCTGGTCGCAGGCCCTCAGAGCGTGGACCAGGACCTCTGCCCGGGGGGGCCCGGGGCCCCTGCGTCCTCCTCCTCCTCCACTCCTTCAGCAGCTCCAGCACCGTCTCCTCCATGTCGTAGGGATGCGTCTTGGCGATGGACTCCAGCTTCACCTCGCCCACACACCCAGCCGCCGGCCCAGCTTCCTCCACACCTTGTTACCCACACGCTCTGCCACCACCGCCGTGGGGCCACGCCCAGCCTGGCTGGAGGAGGAGAGGGAACAGAGAGAGAACATTTTTTCCTGACCTATAAAGCCCTAAACGGACTTGCCCCATCCTACATGTCCAGTTTAATAGAACCATACATCCCTGGACGTCCATTACGCTCCCAGGATGCTGGTCTCCTCACAGTCACAACGTATAATAAAGTAACAGTTGGGGGCAGAGCATTCACACATCGTGCCCCCTATCTCTGGAATTCTCTCCCTCAAGTTGTTAGAGATGCCGACTCTCTGGGCATTTTTAAATCTAGGCTAAAAACGTATCTTTTTTCCCTGCATTATGGCTCCCCCTAGTTTTATAGAATCGTAGTTTTATAGTAGTTTATAGTATAGTAGTTTTATTGAACTTATTGCTTGGTTTACTGCCACGTTCTTGCACTATGGTTTTAAATATTGTTCCAAATGTATTCTCCTTCTTTTCGTTTTTTTTTTCTTTCTTTGCTGTGTACTGCATGGTACCTTGTTTGACCATGCAGGCACATTTTACGGTGTGTTTCGACTACTATGTATTTTGTGTTGTGAAGTGCACAGAGACCCCTTGGGGTGATGTTGCACTATAAATAAAAATAAACTGAAAACTGAAACTGATTTTAACTATTTAATCCATTAAGAACCGGGAACGCAGTCGGTAGCGCTGTCGCCTCACAGCTAGAAGGTCCTGGGTTCGATTCCCGCAGGGGACGCTGTGGGCGTGTTCTCTCCTCCGCGTCATCAGTGCCCACACCCTATAGGTGGGGTTGGTGAAAGGGCCTACTCTGTGTGGAGTTTGCATGTTCTCCCCGTGTCTACTAGGGTAGTTAATACCCTCACAAAAAACATGCAGTAATCCTGGTCGGGATACTGCCTCCCCCTGGTCAGCCGGGGCGCCTGATGGAGGGGAAAGGAACTGGTTGGAATAACATGTTCCTTCCACGCGCTACGTCCTACCAGGGAAACTCCCCCCTGTCAGGTGACAAGAAGGTCAGTTGGCTCTCATGCATTGAAGGAGGCATGAGCTCGGCCCTGGCCTCCCTAGGGTGGCAGAGGGAAGGTAGTGCCCAGGATTACACGCTTAGGCATTGGCACCAGGGTGAAAAAATAGGGGTTACAAAATCGTGGGATAAAAATTTAAGAAAAAAAAAGAACCGGGAACGCGTCTGTGTGTCATTTTGGATTTCTTTGGCTATTCAAAAATAGCAGATATACAAGCTCATGGCTCAAGCTAAAAAAATCGTGAAAATGTGCGCAAATCTTTGAATATATATTTTTTTAAGTGAACATTTTTAACTCATGTTGCAACTTCTGGGGGGTCCCTGGAACAAAATATTTTGCGATGGGGGTCCACGGCCACATACATATAATTTTGGGTGGTCCTTGACATGAAAAGGTTTGAGAACCACTGACATTACAGCAAAATACATTTTGCTAGATTAGGGTTTAGAACAGGGGTCTTCAACGTTTTCAGGCCAAGGACCCCCTAGCTGAGAGAGAGATGAAGCAGGGACCCCCTACTCTATATTGTATAAAATTATGTTTCAGATTAAAGTTTTTTTTTACTTAGTCTGCTATTTTTTCCCTCTACACCTATAGCCTCTTTGCCAAAAATAGCCGATCTACAAGCTCTCAACGCCTTGCAGCGCGAAGCGCTGAGAGCTTGTACATCTGCTATTTTCGGCTAATGTTACCCTCAGAAAAGGAATTCAAATAATAATTGCATTCAAATCAAATCAAATCAAACTTTATTTGTATAGCACATTTACAACAGCTCAAAGCCGACCAAAGTGCTGAACATGGTTAAAATAAGGTAATTAGACACAAAGAAGCATCAACAAATAATATATGCACAGCAAAAAAATATACAAAACAAAAGAAAAACAAAAGAGAAACAAAACAATGCAAAGTTGGGACAGAGCAGGATAGCTAGGTGCGACTAAAAGCAAGAGAGAATAAATGAGTTTTTAGTAAATTTTTAAAAGCCCCAATCGACTGGGCAGATCTAATGGGGAGGGGCAACGAATTCCAGAGCCTGGGGCCCGCAGCCGCAAAAGCACGGTCACCCCTACTCCTCAAATTGGTCATAAGAGGGACCAGATGTAGCTTATCCGCAGACCTCAAGGCCCTAGTTGGAATATGGGGCTCAATTAGGTCAGAGAGATAGGAGGGGGACAGGCCGTGAATGGTTTTGAATACAAATAAAAGAACCTTAAATTCTATTCTAAAATGAACAGGGAGCCAATGAAGAGTGGCCAGGACTGGTGATATGTGGTCGCGTTTTTTAGTGCCGGTGAGGAGGCGGGCGGCTGCGTTCTGGACCAGCTGTAGGCGCCTAAGTGAAGCCTGATCAATGCCAGTGTATAGTGAGTTGCAGTAGTCTAATCTGGAGGTGATGAAAGCATGTATGACCATCTCCAGCTGTTTATGTGGGAGATACGGTTTGACTTTGGCTATGAGTCTTAACTGGAAGGGCATTGGGGTGATATTGTACTAATAGTGTGATACAGTAGGTCTAGGCGTGGGTCAGTCTTGTCACTGAATTTAGTTTATTGATAAAATACTGTTAATGTTAAACTAAATAAAAACATACAGTTGCACACTACTAGCAAAAGGGAAGAACACAAAAAAATGTGTTTTCATTGTGGTCCTTAATGTGCATTTATTCGCACAATAAAAAAACTGCACAAAGGTAATATAAAAAAACAGAAACACACACACACACACACACACACACACGAATCAAATTAAATCAAATATATATATATATATATATATATATATATATATATATATATATATATATATATAGATTAGTATATAGATATCTTCTTGAATAGATATATCTACCTATAAATTACCTTTTGTAAAAAAGAAAAAAAAAGTTGGTATTTTTCAAAGTTAAAGATCAATTGAAGACTTTCAGTTTCAATTTTTTTTGTTTTCACTCAAAAAAAAAATTGTATTTAATTTTTTGGCCTGGATTTGGCTCCATGAATGTGAACTAATACCCTGTATGTCCAAAACTGTTACTTTTCAGGAAATAGTTCCATTGGATCAAAATGTAGTTAGTTACAAACTACATGAACTAACTACTAACTGTTGTAGTTAGTTCATGTAGTTAGTTAGTTACTAACTACATGAACTAACTACTAACTGTTGTAGTTAGTTCATGTAGTTAGTTAGTTACTAACTACATGAACTAACTAACTGCTGTAGTTAGTTTATTTAGTTAAGCTACTCTCCATTGGTTCAACATTAGAAACCCCCCACAGACACTCAACAACTTTCACATTCACTTTAAAACATTTTCAAAAGTAGCCACAAAAGCCGATCTACAAGATCACATGTGCTACCTTTGTGTGACGGAGTATGTCATTAATACATTTACGGAAAAAACATGAAAAAGTAGTAATATTAATTGTAGCTCCATGGTCCAGAGAGTCAGTGAGTTCTCTGGTCCGCTCTGCCAGGACCAGTGTTATTCACATAGACTGAAACGTCTACTAACGTGTGAGGTCTAAACTTCAGTTAAAATGTGGAAAACTATTTCACTTCTCACTGAAACAAAGACAGGTTTATGATGATGAAATCCTATTCTCCAAGGTGGCAAACATCTCAGAACCCAAACTTGTATAAAACACACATTTTTGGACGGAAAATAAAAATATAAGTGCGCCACCTACAGATCTGGTCGATAGAAGATGCCATTGACCAGATCTGCAGGTGGCGCACTTGAAAGACTAAAAATAACGTCAACAATATTTCATTTTCTGGACAAAAAGGTGTATTTTACACCAACATTTGGGTTCTGGGATGTTTGCCACCGCAGAGAATATTCTTTCAACGTCATAAAAATGCCTTGGTTTCGGTGAGAAACGAAATAGTTGTCTTTATTTTGACTTAAGTTTAGACCTCACACGTTTAGTGGACGTTTCAGTCTATGGGAATAACGCTGTTAGTGGCAGAGCGGTAGAGAGAGAACTCACTATAACAGCTCGTGGTTCTCAAAACTTTTACATTTCAAGGTCTCCCCTTGACAGCAGGGCCGCATGAAGGGTGGTGCGAACGGTGCGGCCGCGCTGGGGGGGGCCTCGCAAAAAAACGGGATTTTTTTTTTTATTTTTTTTTTTAGTGAACAGAATCACGTTTTTTAAGAGTCCGTCCCAGACCTAAAATATTTTTTTTTCTTTTTTAAGTGAACAGAATCACGTTTATTAAAAGACCATCCCAGACCTAAAATCTGGACACATTGGCACATGGTGCTGGTGCTGGTGCAGTGGTGCCAGTGGTGCGCATGTGACATAATCAACCAAAGTCCTTACACCTGGTGGTTTCTTGTCTTGAATTTTCAAACAAACACACACACAATGTCGAGAGAAAGAGACCAAGGGAGGAAATATGAATCAGGCTCAGAAAAAAGGACAAAAGCTAAGAAAAAAGAAGAGTTCAATGCCTCGCTGAGAGGTTCATTTGACAAATTATTTAAAAAAAAAGATCCGATCGTGCCCGAAGCAGCCGCGGGGCCCCGCGTCGTGTCCGGGACGTCCGAACTTTATGTTTTGGAGGCGGGGGAGGAGGCTAGCAGCAGCTGCGCAACAACGAGCACCACCGCCACCGGCACAAGCAGGGCTGCCCACAGTGCCCAGCCCCAGGTGACAGTGACGGTCACAAGCAGTGAAGATGAGGAGGAGGAAGATCATACAATTCATAGTGAAGAAGAGGATGAGGAGGGCGAGGGCGAGGCCCCTATGCAGGAGGAGGAAGGTGACAGCAGCAGCAGCAACAGGGCTGAGAGTCCCTGTATGCCCATCATGTGTGATGATGATGATATTGGTAATTGGCCAGTAAATATGGACAGTAAAGTCAGAGATCGGATCATTAGAAGAGGTCCCAAAAACCTGAAACCAGGATTTTGTTATCCCAAAAACAAAGAAAATAAAAGACACTTTACTGAGGCTTTGTTCATCAGATATTTACCAAATGGGGAAAAAATGGAAAGAAAGTGGCTTACCTACTCTCAGACATTGGACAAAGCATTTTGCTTTTGCTGCAAACTATTCAGTGTGAATAAGAGTAGTAATGCAACATCAGGACTAGCTGATAAGGGCATCAATGATTGGATCCATATAAATGATAGACTAAAATCACACGAAACATCCCCAGATCACATCACAAATGCATGCAAATGGAGAGAAGCGACAACGCGACTCGAAACAAATACGGGCATCGATGCTGTGCAACAAAGGGAAATGGACAGAGAGAAAGCACATTGGCAGGCTGTGTTAACCCGTATTATCGCAGCCATTCAATATCTGGCAGAGCATAATTTGGCATTCAGAGGAACCAATTCTAAGCTTTATGCCAAAAGCAATGGTAACTTTTTAGGCCTCATAGAAATGGTCGCCAAATTTGACCCAACCATGCAAGAACATGTCAGACGAATTAAAGACCATGAAACCCATCAACATTATATGGGATCTGAAATTCAAAACGAACTCATAAGTATCTTGGCTGCAAATGTGAAAAACTCCATCATTAATGACACAAAGAGGGCAAAATATTTTTCCATTATTCTAGACTGCACTCCAGATATGAGCCATCAAGAGCAGATGTCGCTTGTATTGCGTTTTGTGAATATGAACTCCCTAGAGGTCAGTGTGGAAGAACATTTTGTTGATTTTATTGTGACAAGTGACCAAACTGGACAAGGACTGACAGATTCTGTCCTGGCTGAACTGGAGCAGCTTGGTCTCAATATAAGCGACTGCAGAGGACAAGGGTATGATAATGGTGCAAATATGAAAGGACAGAATAAAGGCGTACAGGCTCACATACTCCGTCTCAATCCCCGTGCCTATTTCATGCCATGTGGTTGTCACAGCCTGAATTTGATGCTAGGAGACATGGCAAAATGTTGCCCAAAAGCAATGACATTCTTTGGTGTTATACAACGTATATACACTATATTTGCCGCTTCAATTAAACGTTGGGAAATATTGAAAACGCACGTTTCTCTCAATGTTAAACCACTATCTGAAACCAGGTGGGAATGTCGGGTAGAGAGTGTGAAAGCAGTACGCTACCAAATTAATGATATTAAGGATGCTTTGCTTGAAGTGGCAGAGAGCTCTACTGACCCTAAAATTAAAAGTGAGGCTCAGTCCCTGGTCAAATATGAGCTACAGGATTTTGAATTCATTCTGGCCATGGTTATATGGTATGACATGTTGTTTGCTGTGAACACTGTGAGTAAAATGCTCCAGTCTAAGGATATGCAGCTGGACGTAGCCTTGTCTCAGATTAAGGGACTGATTGAATTCATGCAGAAATACAGAAATACCGGATTTACCTCTGCAAAAATAACAGCAAAGGAGATTGCTGCAGAGATGGATGTCGATGTTGTATTCACGGAGTCCCGCGTGAAACGGAGAAGAGACGCACAAAATATCCCACTATCTGCAGAGCGGGTATTCGAAACTGAATACTTTTATACAATAGTGGACCAAGCCCTCGTAGCATTAAGCTCCAGATTTAAACAAATGCAACAATTCGAGGACACATTTGGATTTCTTTTTAACCTATCCAAACTTCGTGAAATAGATGACACTGAACTGAAAAGAAAGTGTGAGGCGTTGAGCGTGTCTCTGACAGATGGAAAGTCTAACGACATAAAAGGAGAGGACCTGTTTGCTGAGCTGCGCATACTGTGCGTAACGGTTCCCGAGGGAGCGAAGACTGCGCTGGAAACACTGCAGTTTCTCCAAAAGAGGAACGGGACATTCCCTAACTGCGAAGTTGCCCTTCGGATTATACTGACAATCCCTGTCACAGTTGCATCTGGGGAGCGCAGTTTCTCCAAATTAAAACTAATAAAGAACTATTTACGCACTACAATGTCCCAGGAGAGACTGTGTGGACTTGCCATCCTTGCAATTGAACAGGACGTTGTATCTACACTGGATTATAAAGACATTATTTCTGAATTTGCTGCAAGGAAAGCCCGGAGGAGGAACATCCTCTAATTCTCTAGGTGCTTGTGTATAACGTCTGACGTCTGAGTGCTTACTGATTGTTGTCAATTCTGTGAAGTGGGTAGTATATACGTCACTGGGATTTCCCAGTGTGACTGTGTGCCCCTGGCCTCCCCGAGGCACATTATATACCCCCCCCCCCCACCAGCTGTTGTTGTTTAGCCTATGTTTGGGAATGCGTTGTTGTTTGTTGATGCTTTAAATTATGGGGGATTTTGTTTTGTGTGGAATCACACTCTCCACGCTCATCGTGCGTGCATTATGTGCTCATTATTGCGTGTGAACAATGTTGTAATAAACAACCATTACTATAAAAACTGTCATGTCATGTGAAAGCTTCATAATCCAACGTGTGTGTATACACACTGTATTGTGTGGAGTGTCACTGGGCCGTCAGGTTAGACAGGTAAGCTCCCCATGGCCATGGGCATATAATTCAGCACCAAGGACAGCGCAAATTCATGGTAAAGTTTACAAATTAATTAATTGGGGGGTTTTAAAAATTGGCCTATATTTCATTACGTTCCTGTCTGTTTATTTTAACCCAGTTAAAAATGTGGTGTTATAAATGAATATGATCATGCTCATGCATGCCATAATTAGTATTAAAACGTTTAAAAGGTTGTTAAAAGGGTATAAAACATTTAAAAAGTGTGATGTGTTATAATTTGTTTAAAAATACGATGTGAAATTCATGGTAGCTTATTTAATTCATTGGGAGTTTAATTTTAGTTTTGTTCAGGAGAGCTAAACCAGCAGAATTTAATATGGGGTTAACATGACACCCAACTTAATGTTTTGAGGGCAAAAATAACCGCAAATAACCACCCAAAACTCGGATATATCCGACAGAAACCGCAAAGAAATCGTGCTCGCCAACTCCGCACCGGGCCCCGCATTTCTCCCAGACGGCTCTGCTTGACAGGGTACACAATGGAACCAAATGGACCCGTTAGGGTCCATTTGGTTCCATGTGTACCCTGTCAGAGTTATACACACTTGTAAAGGTCCATTTAGAACCTTCTAAAGTCCCTGGAACCCACTTTGAGAAGCATTGAGCTATAGGATAATGTAACGTAGCCATGGATCGCACGACGCCCGTCCGTCCCGAAGCGTCATGGATGAACTTCAACCTGGTCTTTGCACTTTCTCCATTTACGGTCCGTACATCTACATAAACGTTCATATTTCAAACATAAAGTTATTACCGTCATGGCTACGGATGTTAAAATGATGTACGGATCCTCATAAGTACCCGTATCTTACATATTGTTCAATAAAAAAAAACATTTTAATCCGATCGGTGTCCATTTTCTTCGAATTTTCTATTATGGTTTTCAACCACGCAGCCCTATCGGTTGCGAGGTGTATTGCACTCTGATACATTATAACTCTATGAGACAAATGGCCGCCAATCGGATTAAAATACGTTTTTATAGGACAATACGGAAGATACGGGTACTTATAATGGCCCGTACATAATCGTAACATCCGTGGCCATGAGTTCAGCACTTTATATCTGAAATGTGAACGTTTATGTAGATGTACGGACCGTAAATGGAGAAAGCGCAAACAGCCAGGTTGAAGTTTCGTCATGACAGTCATATCTCAGGGCTAAAAAACGACGTGTTCCCCACACATACCTCTCTCCTTCTCGTCCAGAGGGTCGTCGGGGGGGGGTCCTCCTACCCTCGTACTGGTCCAGTCTCAGAGCCAGGTCTTCTCGTCCCGGCCCCGGTCAGCAGATCCCTCAGAAACACAGTGTTTTCTGGGTCTAACTTTCCCTTCTCGCTCAGACTGAGGAACAGCTTGTGTCCAGAGTCCATCTTCTCCCTCTGGTTCCTCTTGATCACATCTTTACACAGGAACTTCATGCTGTCCAGCTGATGGAGGTCCAGCTCGTTGGAGATCTGGAGCAGGACGGCGTTGAACTCCACAGACATGTTGGTTTGGTTTAGTTTAGTTTAGTTGGTCCTCATGAAGTCCTGATTGTATCTGAACTACAGGAAGAGGAAGGAACGTCTGACTAGCTTTCGGTTGGTTTTCTCAGCTGTCTGTCAACGTAGTCCCCGCCCACACTGAGCTGCTATAGGCTGTGGGCTCCGTTCAGCCCCAAACTAACAAACTGCAGATCCGGTCTGGGTTCCAGAGCGGATACGGAAACGGTGATTGAAATTAATGTGTAAATTTAACGGATATAGTAGGTTAAGGACGGGCTTTAGACCGGATCACGCTGGTTAATTCCTAATCAAGTAGTAAAAGCATCAATACTGCAGTATAGAAACTCTGTTGCAAGTTTACTCAAGTCAAAATTGACTTGAGTAAAAGTACAAAAGTATTGATATCCAAATGCATCAAAAGTAAAAATACTGAAATGTTTGGAAATAGCAGATCTACAAGCTCACAACGCGTCGTGTTGTGAGATCGGCTATTTTCAAATTGCCTAGGTATAAAATAGGGCTAAAGCGGTTAACGTATGTTTTGTAGATCGGCTATTTGAACTATTTGAAATCGTTGGACCGTCTTCTGGCAAAAGTCTGTTTAAGTGAAATATCACAGTAAGTTTTGCTAGAACGTTCCTGGTAGTTCACTTGATTGTGGCGCCGATTCTTTTTTTTTTACATTCTTTTTTTTTTTTCGACCCAAAGACCAAGGAGATACGATTTTTCGAAGATCTAGACTCCTATCCACTTCCTTGTTAACTTAAAACTTAAAAATTCTGTATCTCGGCTACTGAGTACTTTTGTTTTTTCAATGAAAAATCTCTGGCAGAAAACCTGAAATAATTA
>NC_139962.1:2708228-2868054 GCF_963454915.1 Gymnoscopelus microlampas
CGTAGCACGTGGAAGGAACACGTTATTCCATCCAGTTGTTTTCCCCTCCATCAGGCGCCCCTGATACTTAGGATGGTTAAAGGGATTTCACTTTCAAAAAAACGATGGACATTTTATCGTCTACTCAGGCTTTTGTGAGCCCCCCAGACCGTTTTTAAGTTGCTTGATTCAGTATTTAGATATTTGATATTAATTTTATCAGACACGCCCCCTTCCTACAAACTCATTATAACTTCAAACTCCATTTTTAACATGTTAGATTCATCAAAAACACCCGTCCTTGGTTCTGGTGACTGATATTGGCCTTCTAATATGTGAGGGGTCCGTGTTTTTTTCAATTACTTATCATACGGTCTCCTCACGTATTAGAAGGACACTTTCAGTCACCAGAACCAAGGACGGGTGTTTCCGATTAATCTAACATGGTTAAAATGGAGTTTGAAGTTACAATGGGTTTGTATAGGAAGGGGGCGTGTCTGATATAATTAATATCAGATATCTAAATACTGAATCAAGCAACTTAAAAACGGTCTGGGGGGCTCAACAAAGCCTGAGTAGACGATAAAATGACCCAAATTTTTTTTGAAAGTGAAATATCCCTTTAAAAAGATTTCCCCCCCCCCTCTCCCATATACAGTATTATATGTGCATATCGTTGCTGTCGGGCAGCTCTTATCTCCATATTTTAACTTTTTGTGTTTTTTTCCCCCGTAATTTAATGCCCTACTACTTGATCACACTACAGTGTCACACTACAGTATCCAAAATACCAGATCTACAAGCTCGAAACGCGGTGCAAAGCACGTGTTTTTAGCTTGTCGATCTGCTATTTTTTATTTAGAATCCTGAAAAGTAAAAGTTTATTATATTATACTGTGTATATATATATATATATATATATATATATATATATATATATATATATATATACACACACACATTATTATTCAGTGTAATCATACTGATGAAAAATAGACCTATATCCAGTTGTGCAATCTAGTGTATAGAAACCATAATGAAGGTGCAACAGCATCAATATAAAGAGGCTTTATGGTGCACAGCCCAAAAATATAACGACAAGAGGAAGAAGACAACATTGTAAAGGCCTAGTGTTGGTTTCTTCCTCTTGTCATAATCTACTGTATTGTGGGCAAACTGTCAATTAGAAGCCGGCTCCTGTCTTCCCCACCACACCCCACATGCATGAGCATGGCTGCATAATGCACACATGTCCAAACATTAATAACTTGTATAACCATATACAGCAAGGTTAAAGTGATATGCATGTTTGAAATGTAACATTAAAGTTGATGTAAAAATCTTTACCATTTAAGGAAGTGAATGTACTGCATTTTGGTGGCTTCTGAGAGGCTAGCTATAATAAGATATACCGTAATAAAGCTACTGTATGTCCTATTTGTTAAGCCAAATTATCACCTATTTCCTCATGTCATATACACACTCTTGATGTCATGTTCAGCATTTTGATGGATTTTGTAAGAGCATGAACATGGTGTTTACTTTTAGCCTAAATTAGTCAAAGTGTATTGGAAACAGATGTTAGAATAACATACCTTTGATGTAGTGTACCTCTGGAAAGATATTACAATATTGTACTTTTTACTCCACTACAATGATTACCAAAAAAAAAGTATAGTTAATGTAATTTACTAGTTTTATATTAATATTACAAAACATGCATTAACAAAATAAGACCGATTTTAGACTATTCAAATAGATATTTTAGAAAGTAGCAGATCTACAAGCTCACACTACACAATACAATGTGTCGCAACATGACACTTTGTGAGCTTGTAGATCTGCTATTTTCTTATTTTTTTTTGTTTGAAACTTTTGATACTTTAAGTATGCTTATTCTCTAACACGTTTATACTTCTACTTGTGTAAAATATTGAATACAGGACTTCATTAATGAACCAGACAGATTAACAAGATTAATACAAATCTTTATTAGTTAACCAGGTATAATTTACATCTGGCTTTGTTTGACTGAGGGAGACATTTCAAAATGTATCTAATCTAATCTAATCTAATCTAATCCCAAACTGTTCAAATGCAGACAGTAAAACAACAGGCAGTACAGTGATGTAAAATACAATGAACAAAATCATGTGATTGACTGATTTTAAATGCTTACATCATGTTTTTCTCGTGTTTCTCGTGTTTTTTCCTCTTTCCTGATCAAATTATGTCTCTTCTCTCTTCTTCTTTCTGTCTTTCTTGCCAACATCCTCTTCTTTCCTTCATCTTGTTGGTTTCCCCTCTCTTTCTCTATCCCTCCTCTCTCTCTCTATCCCTCCTCTCTCTCTCTCTCTCTCTCTCTCTCTCTCTCTCTCTCTCTCTCTCTCTCTCTCTCTCTCTCTCTCTCTCTCTCTCTCTCTCTCTCTCTCTCTCTCTCTCTCTCTCTCTCTCTCTCTCTCTCTCTCTCTCTCTCTCTCTCTCTCTCTCTCTCTCTCTCTCTCTCTCTCTCCCTCCCTCCCTCCCTCCCTCCAATTCTTTCTCTCTCTCACTCTCTCTAATCCTCATTTTCATGTTCTCATCTCTCTCATCTTTCTTCTCTTTTCAAACGTTCTCCTTTTGTTTCTGAGCCTGCTTTTCTCTCTTTGTGTTGTAACACCGCCCTCCATTCTTCTTCACCATCCTCTCAACCTTCATCAGCAGATCACTGACTTGTTCACGGTTGTTTTCATCACGGTTGCTGAAGACGTGGTACCTTCCTCCACAGTCAGCAATCAGCTTCTTAAATGAATCATCACAACTCTTACTGATGTAGTCCTCAATGGACCGTTCTTCATATAGTAATCTTTCTCCTCCTGTGAAAAGAATGATGGCGTAGTTCTTGGAATTGTTTCCAAAGATTTCCTGGATCAGCTTCAATGTCTCTTGATCCTCATCTGTGATTCGGCCAATAAGTACCACCACCAGGAACACATGAGGCCCCGGGGCCAGCATACTGATGCTTTTTGTGATCTCCTGATAAACCTCGTCCTGGGACAGACTTGTATCAAAAAAACCAATTGTATTAACTACAACAACAGGACGGCCGTCTACCACACCCCGTGCTCTCTGGCAATACCTGCTGACAGATGTTTGGCAGGATTTTGATTCAAACATGTTCTTTCCAAGAATAGTGTTTCCTGAGGCACTCGCTCCATTGCCAGTCTTCCCCAACAGCACCATCCTGAGTTGATCTCCAGTCTGAAAGTCATCATCACCTGGAATATCAAGAGACTTTGAATTAGTTCGACCATTTTCTTTTATATAGTTACACATTTTAGCGGAATGTGCGGCACGAACGCGCTGCAAGCTTGTATATCTGCTATTTTTTAATAGCCAAGGTAACAGATTTTGCTGGGGACCCCCTGGAACCCCTCCAAGGACCCCTGGGGGTCCCCGGACCCCACTTTGAGAACCAATGCTCGATAACAATTAAAACATTCATATTTTTCGATGATATTTTAATTTACAATAATATTACTTGTAATACATTTTCTTTAAACTATTATTATTATTATTGTAAATCTTTTTTTAAAGATTCTTCAACCCCTTTGGAAAACCTCAATTCAATTAGATATAACATGTTACCTTCAGAAGCAACCTAATGAGTTGGTTGGTCTATAATTTACAATAATAATGTAAATCCAAATTTATGATCACACGTAAAAGCAATAAAATAAAATGCACCTGTTTTAGAGAGGACCCTCAGTTTGTTAAAGAAACATGAGGCAGATCGGGAACGCATCTGTGTAATTTTAAGATTTATTTTGCTATCCAGAAATAGCAGATCTACAAGCTAAGAAGATCTACAAGCAGATCTACACGCTCATCGGTGCCGCGCTATGAGCGTGTAGATCTGCTTGTAGATCTGCTTATAGATCTATCAAATGTTGAACATTTTTGCAAATATTTGAATATATATATTTTTAAAGCAAACATTTGTAACTCAAATCTTTGCTTCTGGGGTATTCTAGTACAAATGTCTTCTAAATCCTAACAGTGTTTTGAAAAAAAACTATGTTGCTATAATATCAGTGGTTCTCAAACTTGTCAAGGACCCCCAAAATTATTTGGCCACAGTCCCCCCATCTCAAAATATGTTGTTCCAGGGACCGCCCAGAAGCAACAATTTGAGTAAAAAATGTTAGTTAAATATATATATTCAAAGATGTGCAATTTCTTTTCAAAAATAGCAGATCTACAAGCTCATAGCGCGGCACTTGATGCCGCGCTATGAGCTTGTAGATCTGCTATTTTTTAATAGCCAAATAAATCTTAAAATGACACAGATGCGTTCCCGGTCTTAACGGGTTAAATAATCTAATAAGAGGAATACATTAATCCAAATACATTCATAACAATTTTAGGGAAGCAAACACATTGCATAGGCACCCTATTGTACTGTATCAGTTACTTTTATATTTCTTCCTTCTAATTCCTCTGCAGTTTTTTTTGCAGTTCTAACATTTACACTTTGCAGAATGCTAGAGGGTCATGCCCTGTTTAACTTACAGCAATGAAAACTGCTTTACTGACCCATAAAATGTGATTTTTATCCCATGATTTTGCAACCCCATGTTTTCACCCAGTGCCAAGGAGGCAGTATAGAGACCAGGATTACTGCAAGTATTTTTTGTGTGGGTACCACTACCTACCCTAATATGTGAATGTTATGTAACATATTTAACTACTAGACACTAGACACTACTGGACATTTACAAAGTAATTTACTTGAGTACTGTATTTATGTTAAGTTTTTGAATATCTGTAGGCTACTTTACTTTTTTTCTGGAAAAAAGGAAAAGAGAAAAAAGTACATTACGTATGAACCACGTAAGCTCTATTTCAAATATAGAGAAAATAGCAGATCTACAAGCTCACACCGCTTGTAGATCTGCTATTTTAACTATTAAATATATTTTCAGTTTTTTTTTTGGCATGGCAATGCATTAATATTGGAAAGAAAATATTCTTTGTAGTGTGTACTTTTAAATGCTTAAGCATTTTTAAAAGAAAGGACTCCAGTATAGAGCAACTATCTATCTCCGCTGCCTGCTGCATCTCTACCACAAACAGTTGATTAGATCAATGCACAACAGGTGTGTAGTAAAGCTCATGATTTGTCAAGGTTTGAAGCACAATCAAACAGCTTTTTTTGCATCATTTACATTAGAGATGCAACAGATCTATAAGGTTACAACTCTTTGCATCACCATTAAACTTGTTAGTTTGTAGATTTGATCTTTTTGGACATTCATGCATCAGCTCAAGTCTGGTTGCGCATCACGTTGCCGAGCGGCAGACACCGAAAGTAGCAAATCTACAAGCTCACAACATGTCATGGCATTACAGTAGGCTACATGTTTGTGTGAGCCTTTAGATCTGCTGCTTCACTATAACAAATCATACAGAATTACAAATCAATACAAAATTAATTAACTAGCTGCTCATCCTTGATCCATTTTAATAGGACAAGCAGCAACATGATGTCTCTCTCTGGTCTTGGAACCTGAGAGAGACAGACACTCTTCACACTTCATAACCCACCTGTCAGCACTCAGCTTGGGCACATACTGTATAAGAGCCATATAACCCGCCTGCAGTGGTGTGTTCTAGGTTTTTTCGGAGGGCATACTATAATTATTCGCTCCCACACGCACGGCACGTGCACTCACACGCACACATGTGCGCGTGGTCGCCGTATGAAAGAACCGCTCTATTGTTAAGTAGTTAATGTGTGAATTACTTCAAAACTCCAACGGCCAGCGGTCATTATCACCTCAAGACAATAGTCACACATAAGCCTTCACCTCAGACCCCACATTATCACATGACAAAGCCTATTTGAACTGAAGTGTTGCCACCCACAGCCCCTCCTCCTGCGTATCAGATACGCTTTCTCGGACGGTTTCTGGATGGCGACGCTTGGCTACGAAAATATTCTGCAGGTCACACTACGTACGTATAGCGTAACACGGTAGAACACACCACCGCTGCCACCTATAGATCAGTCTATAAAAATAAAAAGTGATTTATTTTTCAAGGATATAATGGCGACACATGCCGTGAGTGACCTGTCCTTGGTGATAATAATAATAAGAGATTCATGATGTATTGTTGATGCAGTCAGTTCTTCACTACATACAATTAAGCTTTCATTAGAGGTTCAAAATGAAATTGTCGTGTCATATCGGGTCCTGTGCTTATGAAATATGAAAATATTATGTTATTAATACATTATAACCCAGAAACCGTCAAAGTGTCCCATAACAAGCAGAGACCAAAAGGTTGCTAGTTTGGGGGTCAGTCTGTGACTAACAGCTGCAGTGGAGTTAATTACCTCCAGCCATCCTGTCCTATTGTTCTGAGTGTGAATCTATGACACCACACCCGGGCCGAATCTTTTGTTAACTTAAGTGAGCCTAATAATATGCAGGAGAGCCTGACGCCTGTTGTCTCTCCCAAATCAGTAGACTGACTCAAGAATCAAGTAGAATAAGCCTATAAAAGGTATAATAATCTCTTCTAAATTTACAGATGGATAGAACTAAGTTTTAGTAAAATAAAGATCGTTCTGTGTCTAAGCCGAGGTTAAGACGACATCATTGTGTAAGGGATTTTGACTCTCTCTCCAGAGTAGAGGAGCTGAGCTGGAGAAAAGCGTCTCTTTTAAAGTAACTTTTATCATTTAGAGCATTCATACAACGTCAGACATGTCACTGTTTAGATTCATTTCGAAGCTAATAAAATGTTGAATAATAATGTTATAATGTGAGCATGGGTAAAAGTACAGTTTGATAGATAAATGTTATATACTAAAACTAAGGCAGATTGTAACCCATTGTGTTAACTGAGAAGGCCCTGCCCAATGATTCTATTGTTCCTAGACACCTGTTTGGTGAAGGGTCAGGAGGAGGGTCCTGTTGTTTGCATATAATCTGATGTATGTGTGAGAAACGGGGCCCTGTAATCTGGACCCACGCAGAGGCCATGTTTAGCAAGAATTAACCAGGTTCTGTGAACAAGACGCGCCGTATGTTGAATTGACTTGGATGTATGGATTGCTGAGAACTTTGACAATAAAGTGAATTGTTTGAGAATGTAAACTCGGACTCTGAACGGTGATCTTCTTATTCCCCGCCTCCGGATATGGACGTGTATTTATGCCGGTCCGCTATGGACAGACACCACAAAATAAAAATGAAGAAAGTAGTATTGCCAGGCAATACTTGCTTGAAAAGTAGTGTTACCATGGCAATAGCGGCAATAATGACGGCGGCGGCCATGTGACCAGGAGTATCTATACTTCGGCTCAAGTACTGGAGTTGAGTACTTTGTCCACCACTGTACCCTAAATACTTTGTTGACAGGAGTCCCCCAGGGGTCTTCTAGTTCCCCTCCTTTATTACCTTTGAACCAAATAGCCAATCTACAAGCTCACAATGCGTCGCTTAGTGAGCTTGTAGATTGGTTATTTTTGCTACATGTCACCCCAGAATAAGGACGCTAGGGTTCAAGTGGATAAATCCTTACTCCTCCTAGGATATCTAATTTCCCTGCTGGAGACTTTGCTATGTAAAACATTTTTTAATAACAACTAAGCCTCCATGAGTCAATTAATCCAGGTATGTGAGGCACAACAGCAAAACACCATCTGTCTTTGATCAAATTTAATTTTAGGAGCCGTCCTGGCTTGTGGCTCATAAGAGCCTGTTAGTCCAGTGGTTCTCAAACTTTTCAGGCCGCAACCCCAATGAAATTATATTTGAACTGGGGACCCCCACCCTGACAAGCACTTTGAATTGTAATAATTACATTTTTTTTTTTACTCGGTTCCACAGATAAATATTGTGAAAATAGCTGATCGCGAGGAGTTGTGAGCTTGTAGATCGGCTATTTTCACAATTGTGCCTCTTTCTTGGGTCATATTTAGTCAATTTGGCAAATGTTTGAATTTTTTTATAGCATAATTTGTTGATTACTTTTGACACAGTAATGGTCTTTTTTAGCCATATTATAAATGTCTTAAAAGTCCTTAAATCCTAACTTTATAAATATGCAGATACCCTGTATACACTCATACTGTATGTTAGTTTGTTTACTGTTTAAGCGAGAAAACAATGTAGCACACATTAAGCCAATCATCTGGGGACCCCCCCAACATATCTCCATGGTCCATAATGGAGACAGATCACCTCAACATGCAAAACATGAGAAAGGATTGCTGTATAAATGGACCAATTCTGACCACAATGTTATGAATGTGTCATCTCTCCAAATGCCAAGATAGTTATGATGGAAAAGATCACTTTTGAATGTGAAAAAGTTATTATACTACGAGCCCTTTTTGCCAGTGCTTTACTCATTATCCCTAAACGTCTTTGCCATTTTTTACTATTTTTAAAAACATTTTCAACTAGTTCAAATAGCCAATTTACAAGCTCACACCGTGTCGATGTAGATCGGCTAGTTGAACTATTTGAAAATGTTTTTAAAAATAGTTAAAAAAATGTCAAAGAAGTTTAGGGATAATGGGTAAGGCACCGGCGAAAATAGGGCCCTACATACCATAATTTAATTAAACTGAATAACTCTTCCTTTACCTTCCAGTTCAATGTCTCCCTTCCAGACGTGGTTGTTGTCAGGTCCCAGTAATGTCAATGAGACAACTTCTGCCTTGAGACCCATGTCGACCTCAAACGTTGGAGGGTAATGTGGTCCGTAGTTCAGATGATAAGTCTTAGACTTAAAACAGGGATAAATATTAATATATTAATATTGTATTACTTCAGTAAACGTGGCCAGCCCTCCAATCTTGCTCCACTCTGGAGGCCTGGAGAAACTCTTATTGGAAACAGTGGATAGAATGAGCGACTAGTTCACATGTTGGGCCGTGGCTAAACTGACAGATTCTGTCTGTGTTTTTCTGACCGGATGGGAACCAAAAATAGATCAAACTGTTTAAATATATCAGCAAAAATGTATCAAAGTATTGCCCGAGATATGTGCACTGCACAAAAATAGCTTTTGTTGGCATAACGTTATTTGATGCAGTCTATGTTTGTTTCACCGAGTAGTAGTTTAATGGGGGCACTATTGATGCGCACACCTGGGTGAGCCCCTCCCGCTTGAATACCGCCAGCAGCCCCGCCCCCCTTCTATCCACTTTTCAGTTCAACGTTCCCCAGGCTTTCTTACTGAGAAAGCAAGCCTCGGATTCCAGGTTACTTCAGTAATGTTATGGATGTAGTTGTAGCAGTAGTAATGATACTAGTATTGGTAGTAGTTTTAGCAGTAGTACTTGCTGTAGTATTGGACAATTCCACACAATATCTGTTTTCCTGATTCACATTGTTAACATACGTTAAACTCAGGTTGTAGTTTTAATGTGTAATACCTCAGGATCTGCTTTGTATGAACTACACTGCAGACTGTAGGCTTGGTTTGGGATGAGAACACAGCTGGAGGCGGTCTGGATGAATTCACCCTTCTTGTGCTCTACCATCACCTACAATGACACCAACACAATTTGACCAGAACGTTTCATCATAATGCTCGGTATGAGTCAATTTAATGTTGAAGCATAATAAGTCTAAAGATATTCAAACTCTCTGATTTGCTAGGCCGTATATTATACCTCTTTGAGAAGCACATTGCTCGGCAGCAGCAATACACTCAGTTTCCGTATCTGACGCTTTGGTGGTTGGAGGAACAGCAGAACCTGACCACATGTTGGTTTCATGTAGTTGTCAGTCCTCCGCAGGAGCCCAAAGACAGATGGGTGGGTCACATTTACAACCACATGCGTCTGGGAAGTCTGGGAATCTCTGCTGGAACTGTTACCGCCACGACCCGACTCTGAATGAACGGATGAAGATGGATGGATGGATGGATGAGTCTGGTTCACTTCCTGTGGTTCTAAGAGTTTCATCCCTTCAACTGTGATGTGGGCCACAGACAGATCATCACCTGCGAAAGGTTTTTGAACCATAATTGATTTCATTTTATGGTAAACAAAACCTCTTATTTAATTAAATGTGTGATTCTCTATTAAACAACATGCATACACCAACTCCATGAGTTCCATGAGTCCATGCCTCAGAGACTTTGATCAAATACAATATATATATAGTACTGTCTGTTATACTGTATCAGTTTGAAAAATAATTATTGAATAATAAGAGCAGTTCCTCACTGGGTGTGACTTCACAGTGTGGCAGGTATAGCTGGCAGATATACTTCTGAGGACACTGGATGTCAAACAGAGGCCCTGCAGGAGTCCCTCCTGATGACTGGAGCCATTCCTCTCGCTGAACAGGACTGTAGACGACTTCTCCTTCCCTTGTTGTTTCAAACACCAACCCTGTCAGATTGCACTGGAACAGCCCCGCCCCGGGGACCTGGAACCTGTGACACAAAACAGATTTGTTTTATCAATGAATCAATCAATCAATAAATTAATCAATCAAGATTTCATAAAAAAAGGTTTCATAAAAAATGTCCACAGATTCAGAGACCTGCAAATCCCTTGGCAGGCTGTTTAAAAGGTTAGGACCATAATAGCTAAAAGCTGCTTCTCCATGCTTTTTTGTTCTAGCCTCCACAGACATCACAGACACTCTCCCGGTAGTTCTGGGAGTCTCTCGGGAATTAGCATCTGCTCCCGGACAACATCGTGCGGTCATAAATCTCCCACAAATGCCGACTATATGGTGGACTTGCGGGAGAACGTTTTTTATTTACTGATCAGTGCTCAGATCCGGTCTAGAGCCCGCCTACTGCCACTTTGTCATTGAACTGTCAATCTGGATTAATGGATTAATGTCATTCACTGTGGGAAATGTGGGGGTCTAATATAGTGACCCCAGCGTTTGGTCTTAGAAGTGTGAGGAAAAAAAAAATGCATGCGTAGAGGCAAGGAACCATGGCAGCCATGACAGCAATGGGTCCTGTGGCAGAGGGATTGGATGAGGCAGAGCATAAGCACCAGGCTGAAGCCGTAGGCTAGCATAGTTCCTGACGACCATACGTTCATAGCTGACAGTCAACCGGGGAGTGAGAGCAGCGCTTCTTTGATGTGAATTGCAGGAGTCACCTCCCGCCATGGCTCCGGAGAAGGTAAGGGTTCCAGTTCTTTGGAACAACACTGTCTTGATGGACGGCAAGAATCTCCACCAGAGCCCTGTGGCTCTGATGAGGGTTTCAGTTCTTTGGAACTAGTCACCGGGCCTTGATGAGGGTTCTGTTTCCTTTGAACAGAAGTGAGAGTAATCACTTTTTATTTTTTTAATTTTTCCTTCAAACCATGCCGACTATGCATGCACCTCATGGTACCATAGCACCACAAAGGCCTTAAAAACAAGGCTCCAGACATCCCAAAACAAACTGGTCAGGCTACTGCTTGGCCTTACATCTACAGCTCATTTAACCCCTGCTCATTTTGCTAAGGTCGGATGGCTCAGGGTAGAGGACAGAGTACAGCAAACAACTGCAATGGGCCTGGTCTAAAATATACACTACACCACAAAGACACCCATGTACCTGTCAAACTACTTCAAAAACGTCAATCACAACACCAGAGGGAGCTCCACTAATCAGATTCAACCCAGATTGGGCTCAAACAAGGGGTTAAATTTGTTCTCCTGCTATGCCACTAAAATGTGGAACGCCCTACAAACAGTTGTAAAGGAGTGCAAATCCCTAATGTACTCTCCTTGAAAACCTCTCTGAAAGAGCACTTATTGTTGCCTGCAATTTGAAACTGGCCCCTGTAAAAAGTCAAAGCCTACGCCTAAAAGTTGGGAGAAAGCAGTAGAGTCCTACAGTATATGGGATTTATTGGAATACAACAGCGAGAAAGACGATAGCAAGTGCCTTGAAGTGGAAACGGGAGATACAATGTGGAGCAATTATCAAGGGGAAAAACCCCACGAATCTGAAGCGAGCAGTGGTGTAAAGTAACTGAGTACATTTACTCAAGTACTGTACTTAAGTGCATTTTTAGGTACTTTTACTTTACTGGAGTATGTCCAGTTTTCAGTACTTTTACTTCTACTCCACTACATCTCAGAGGTAAATATTGTATTTTTTACTTCACTACAATTATTTGAAAACTTTAGTTACTAGTTACTTTGTAGGTTTTGATTATTATTACAAAACACATTATACCCACTTCAGCCCTATAATACATTTCGGCCATTTGAAAATGTGCAACACTGCTTGGGAACCATGTTTTTCAGATTCAGCACCCTTGAATTATGTAAACTAGTTAAAGGAGTAGTCCCCCCAAAAACGTACTTATTTCCTATCAATTACACACCCCATGAAGCCTTGAAATCATGTAGATTTTTAGTTTTTTGTCGCATTCCTGAGACAATAATTTGATTACTGGCAGTCTCTCCGGAAGGAGGAGCAAATAGTCTACTTTGTGTCTCCTACTGATACGCATCTTCATTAGTACAGTATTATAACATTATTGGCTTAGGAATGCGATAAAAACATCTCCATGAATTCAATGCTTCATGGGGTGTGTACTCGATAGAAAAGTTTAGCCCCAAATGCCTATAACCTTCTTATAGAGGGGCAGAAAGGGCAGAAATCCCTCCTGTCTATGAAGCTCTTTAGGATGAGTTACCTGTATTCATTGGTTGTCTGTTCTGCTGTCTGTTTTGGGAGCACACTCGGTGAACAACTGGTCTGAAATACACAAAACAGTCAGGAAACAAACCATCAGTAACTTTCCTTGTTCAGTCTGTGTGATTATTCTGTAGAAAAAAACGTTTTCACTCACAATGTCCATGGTTGAAGGATTAACCCCATCAGAGGAGAGTCTAGAAACACACACACACACACACACACACACACACACACACACACACACACACACACACACACACACACACACACACACAAGTGATCATTATCTATTGTAATCAATATGAAAAAGCTTTCACATGTAGTCGATTTGCGGACTGAAAATCTAGTAGCGCTGATCAGAGCACTACGTTACGTGAAGCTTGACACTTCGTGGCCTGAACTGAACATCCTGTTTCAAGTAGCCTATATATATATATATATATATATATATATATATATATATATGGTTTACTATTTGGATACTATGGTAAAGGGAGTTGAAAACAATGAATTGTAAATTAGTCATTTCCTGCAGCAATAGCAACTTGCAACATTAATAGTGTCTTGGCATTGAATAAATGTAATGCCACCCTAGTGTGTGTGTGTGTGTGTGTGTGTGTGTGTGTGTGTGTGTGTGTGTGTGTGTGTGTGTGTGTGTGTGTGTGTGTGTGTGTGTGTGTGTGTGTGTGTGTGTGCGCGCGTGCGCGCATGCATGCGTGTGCATGCGTGCGTGTGTTCTACTTACTCTATGGAACCGGACTCAACCGAGAACCCAGCATAGAGTGGTTCAGTGAAAGTGGACTGGCCTGTGGTCTGGAAGGTGTACAGGTGTGTCATTGATTCAGAGGTCACTCTGTAGAAGGACAAAGTTCCAGCAGAACGGTCCAGGTGCACTGCTACTTTGTTGGAGTCAGAGGGACAGACAGGAACGACAGTTCTCTTCTTATTGTGTAGGACGGTGTATCTGTTGGTGGATCCACCATGACATTCCAGACTCCAGGACTTGTCACTGTGTCCAAACAGACAGTCAGCACTCTTTCCTTCCCTGTTGATTTCTCTGTCAGTCACTGCTACAGCAACCCTTCCACTCCACTCTACCTCCCAGTAAGAGCGTCCAGGCAGACCCTCTCTACACAGAATTTGTGGACGGTGCACAAATCTGTCTGCGTGATGAAAATACAAATGTTTTTTGCCCTCCCTTGTCACCTTTCTGTTGTTCTCAGACAGAGAGAGGGATCGGTTGGTTGTGTTTGTGTTCAGTGTGAGAGGACAGGCACCTGATGGAGAGAACGATACAAACTTATTTACTATGAAGTACTGAGTACATGACATAGAGGTGTATACTTTTAATGAATTACGGAATAAATTACATTTGCCGTTTCATGTTACTCATTACTTTTATTTGGGTTAATTCTGGGGTGGCACTTTCGGGGTACGTTTTCTCTTAGATATATTATACTGACGTGTTGAAATATAACATAATGGACAGAATAGGGGACAATAAGTAAAGGAAGTGTTGCCATTACAAAACATGTGGGACACGATCCCCCACAACATGTAAGATTTGATCAGCAGAACCTTGCAGAGGGCCTTAGACACGGCCCCCTTACCCCTTATCCCTAAACTTCTTTGCTATGTTTTACTGTTATGAAAAACATTTTCAAATCGTTCAAATAGCTGATCTACAAGCTCACAACGTGTCGATGTAGATCGTCTAGTTGAACTATTTTAAAATGTTTTTTAAAAATAGTTAAAAAATGGCTAATAAGTTTAGGGCTCCTCGACAGCTTCTCCCTTATTTAAGGGACAAGGCAGCTCCGTTGCCCCTAAACGATATCTTTTGGCCACCCTTACCGTTAAAACTTGAGCTGACTGCCTACTTTGCAAGTGGAGGTGTGTTTTGTGGGGTAGCGCTATTCGCAAACCTGCTATCAAATTATTGCTATAATTAAAAGTTCTCTATATTAATTGATTCTATGAAATAAAATACAATTTTGCCATTGTATTGCCTGTAGAGGTGCGTTTGTGGAGAGTGCTTTCTTAAGTGCAATTGCACCTGGCACGCTGATTGGTTTGAATCATGTAACGCCCAAACCACGCATAATATAAGGGGTAGCGCAGTTATTTTAGGGACAAGGCTGGTGGCGGAAGAAAGGGACCGTGGTCACGCCTTATCACTAAATAGTGGGTAAGGCATCTTTCGTGGAATACAGGGCCACAGACGTATAAACCGTATAGTCAGTACTCACAACTTGTAAGGAGTTGAGGTTGAACCCAATGTTCTTCTGCATGATCCAATCTGTAGAAGCAACAATTCACATGTCACGTGCTATATAAAACATGCATACACAGGGCCAAACAGAGAAAGACAGGCAGTGCACATAAGTCTATTACTGTGCCCCCCCCTCCCCTGATTGTCTTACGACCTTCAATGTCTCCTACAAACTACCAATGGAACTTGTGAGCAATGCATACATCTACAATGTACTATTGGTACAATGTACCAATTAAGACAACTCACTGAGTCTTCAGTCCAGTAGCAAAGAGTTTCATTCCTTTTTTTCCCATATAGTTGAAGCTCAAGTCCAGTTCCAGCTCTCTTAGGTCCAGGGCGGGGTTAGAGCTTATAGCTGAAGCCAGATAAGAACAGCCTTCCTCTGAGACCAGACAATGTGACAACCTGTAGAGACTTAAAGACTTTAACAAGCCGCTGCTGCTGTTCAAGTAAAGATCCACACAGATATAAAAAACATCCTTTACCTCAGAGTCTTAAGGGTACAATGTGGACTCTTCAAACCAGCAGAGAGTTCCTGCACTCCTGAATTGTGAAGCTCGTTGTTGCTCAGGTCCAACTCCTCCAGACTAGAGGAGGGAAGAACTGAGGCCAGATGTTCACAGCAGCTCTTTGAAAGGAGACAGTAGCTCAGCCTGAATGGAGATGAACATATGAAGATTTTAGTGTCTTTGCTCTAAAATAGTTAGAGTGGTGTTCCCTGTAACGTGCGCGCATGTGCGGCAGCGCATGTGCCTGGAATGTGCCGCGCAGACCAAATCTGATGACCACGGTTAAGTCTGTCTGTACATTTTTCACCAATGAATTTTCATAAATGAAAGAGCTTGTGACTAAATAGTAAACTGGATCCATGGAAAATCCATGTTTTGGTTATACAAGGTTTAATGACAGTGACGATAGGTAATCAGCCACTGCTGGACCAACATGCAATATAGTAGAGACAGGTAGGGTTTAAGAAAAATAGAAACTTTAAAAAATCCTTACATAATAATAATACCTTATGATCAGGTTTTAGGGTTGAAAAATATCATGGCACTCCATCTTTAAGGACTACTAACCTCAGAGTCACCAGTTTGAGATTCAGTTTAAGTGCATCTGTGAGCAACTTGACTCCTGAATCCATTAGCTTGTTGATGCTCAAATCCAATTCTGTCAGATGGGAGGGATTAGAGCTGACACCTGAGACCAGACGCTCACAGTCTGTCTTTGAGAGGTGACAGGATCTCAACCTGAATGTAGATGATAATAATAATATCTCAATCACTTTTATAAGTACCCAATTACGCTTTACATGGGCGGGGACAACAAAAGAAAATCAAGAAAAAGGATAAGACTAAGCAATAAAATCAATAAGAACAGTGGAAAAGTGAAACAGGGGGGTGTGCAATTAGCTGGGGGAAGCCATATTGAAGGAGGTGGGTTTTGAGAGCGGTTTTGTACAGGGTACAGAGAAGTCGGTGGCATTTCTAGAGGTTATTGATGTATGGCTTTCTCTGTGTATGGTAGTCTTAACTTGTACTTTTAGATGCAGCAACACACTGTGCTAATTGACAATGGTTTTCCAGTGTTCCCGAGCTCATCTGAGATGGGACTGATGTACTTAGATTGTATTTGTTGTCTCCTTAATTAATTGAGAGAAATATTTTAAGATAATTAGAGCATAATAAACAGAGCAAGAACTGAAGGTGCAGAGAGACCAAACCCAAAGCCTGCTAACTGTAGTCTCCTATATGTTTTAACCCACTGCTAAACAAATCTGCAACAGAGAGTTGAAGAAAAGGAAAAATACTGACCTCAGAGACTTCAGTTTACAATCTGGACTTTTCAGTCCTTCAGAAAGTTGCACCACTCCTGAAGACAGTAGGTTGTAACTTAAATCCAGCTCAACCAAGTGGGAGGGTTTAGAGCCGAGAGCTGAGCACACAACCTCGCAGTGTGTCTCATTGATGTTACAGTCAACAAGTCTGTAATTACAGATTAAATGGGAAAATGTTATTATTGCAAAAACAATGAGTTTATATACAGCATGAAAAATATTATTATTATTAGGGTAATAATAATAATAATAATAATAATAATTATTATTATTATGAGGAACATACAGAGGGGGGGGTACGACAGTCTGTTCGTGTTTGTGGTTGCTCCAATGGGTGAATTTTATAGAGGTCCCTTGTAGGAACCGATTTTTAAGTTTAGTATGCTGACATAAAGTAATTGGGTTAATGTGTATTCATTTTGTTAATGTGTTCATTTAATTTGATATATGAGTATATTCATTTTAATATGGTAGGACTTGGGAGTGAGGAATGGCGAGGTGTCAAGTTTGCAATACTGTGTGGTCATGTTATGGCTACATGGGCTATGTGAGTTACGGTGTTGACCATTCCACAGGGTCTGTTATCTCCTCTCTGTTCTCCACTCTCCAAGTCCCCAGTTGGTACTTAACCTGACAGGGAGAGAATACTCTGATATGGATTACTTTTTGTACTTATTACTTTGGGTACTTTCTAAGTACCGCCCTGTCTATGTGATACTTTGAGTACTTTGTGGGCCGACCCTAATGTCTTGTGTTGTAATAAAGCTTGTGTGAGTCGGTGGGCAGACCAGTTGTGATTAGACTTCTGTCAGCACACCTCCTTGTCCGGCAAGTCAAATACTGAGATCTCAAAGTTGTCCGCGTGTGTTTATTTGAATGTGTGATCTGAGCCTAAGGTGTTTGTAAAATGATAAAGCAATCTATCATTTCACTGGTCCTATTCGAGCACGGATGTCAGAGCTGTTCCAAGAAGATTAAGAAGGAAGACGCCGCCGGGAAAGACTGCAAGCAGCCAGGACTCGGTAGCCCGTATCCTGCAAAAAATCCTGGAGCGTTGAATTCGGCTCCAGGCCGGTGGTCATCTCGTCTGACATCTTATCTTCAAGGAACGGCCGACGGCATTTGAACCCGATTACACACCTATAAACATACACGTAAGTTGATCCTAGTGTGGATCATTCTTGAATATTACTCAAGTGTAATGTTGACAAATATGCCTAACATGTGGTTAGGGTCCTAGTGTGGACATATTTGGTGCTCCTTGTGTGGACACTTTTGGTGGTTAATATTATTTGTGTATGATATTGACAAGTGTGGATATTTCTGTGGAAGAGGTATTCACTGTAGCTGTGTTATGGTGACGAGTGGCATATTATTTTCTGCAATTGTATACTGAGAAAAGAATGAGTTAAGTGAAAGTCACAGGGGTTGGGAAGCTAGACACAAGGTCTGACAATTCCCTCGAGGGGATCCTAAGTGTATCTATATTCAGTCTAAATCTAGAATAACCCCCATTTCATTCTAAGGGGTGTTCGGTCTAGATTGGATGCGAGCGATCCTTCAGAGCAGTCGTGGACTGGTGATTTTTTGTGTAAAGTGGTTGTCACGGAAATTGGAAGCACAGGGTCTTGCAAATTCCCTCTGGAAGACACTATAAGGTAGTGGTCTTCTAGGGCAGTCGTGTGGGCTGGTGAATTAAGGGTTTGATACATTTGTCCAGTATACAGTGATGCATTAAATAAACCCTCGAAATACACTTAGTTACGATAAGAACAAGATATTTATAGTGGTTAAATAATTTCTACACATTGAACGGAACATCATAATAACCACACATAATTCAGGTTTCACCCACATAATGGTAAGGTGCCCACTGATATAGAAGACATAAGAGGAAGGAGTCTCAAGTGGAGACATGAGGTGAGATTGTATATCTGGTATTGTCTATATGTGGTTCCTTATAGACGTGTGTACCTAATTATAGGAATCAGGTTAGATCTGTGTGACTACCTGAGGCAGGTGAGATCTGTGTGACTACCTGAAAGATTCTGTGTGATTCTGTGTGAATCAGGTTAGCTACCTGAAAGATTCTGTGTGATCATTATGTGAAAGGTGTGAAATTCTGTGTGAACACCTGAAGTACATGTGAAAGGTGTGAGATTCTGTGTGAACACCTGAAGTACAGTATGTGAAAGGTGTGAGATTCTGTGTGAACTACCTGAAGTACTGAAATATAGGAAAGATTCTGTGTGAATCATTATAGTGTAAATGTGAGAGTGAAAGTACAGTTTGATTGTGTGGGGCCCCCATTGAGTGTTGTGTGTTTCTGTGTAGATGCCTGTGAGAGTGAGTATAAGTGAATGAGTAAAATCCCTGAGAGTAAAAGTACTTTTTGTGGTCTGTGTCAATGCCCCACCACAGCAGAGAGAGAGACCAGGCAGAGAGAGAGATAGCGACTGCTTGAGAGAGAAGTGTGTGTAGTGTTGGAAAGTAATTGAGTACATTTACTCAAGTACTGTACTTAAATACCAACCAATAGGGTTGCTGTGTGGTGCTGTGTGTGTGGGTGTTTAGAGGAGTCTGTGCTGTGTGTGTGTGTGTGTGTGTGTGACACCGCGTGCTGTGTGTGTGTGTGTGTGTGTGCACGTGTGTGTGTGCATGCTGTGTGTGCACGTGTATGTGTGCGTGCGGGTGTGTGTGTGCCGGTGGTAGTGAAGGCCCGGCTGTGTAACGTGAGAGAGAAGCGGGGACTAGTTTTTACCATAGTAATGCTACTGTTAAATTGCCCCTTGTTGTTGTTACATTTTAAACAAGATACAAAGTGTCTACATAGTTAAGTAAGCCTTGCCCAGCAACAGTATGAGGCCCATAGGGGAGGAACCACTCCTGTTTCCTTAGTGTGAGCGAGGTTTGATGTACAAGTACACCCCCCTGGACATGATGTGAAAGATGTTTAGATGACGTCTGTTCTGTTGCAAGAACATTGCACTAATTTAAGGCCTTTAGGTGTTTACTCTAGACGCCTCGATCAAGGTAGCACAGGCCGTCACTTAATGGTTATTAAGTACATTGTTACAGTACCTCAGTTGAGTATCACATGTTAATGTGTAGCCCAGAGTTTGTGTGCGGCTTTCTGGATCATCATGGATGTGGCCAATAACACTGCAGGGTCATTGACCACTCCATTATGCCTCGGGTGGCTCACAGGCTTTGGGAAGAGAAGGACTTAAGCAGTTTTATTAAAACTATATTCAATCAATTTTTGTTTTTGATTATCATAGGTCTAAAATAGAGTAAATGACAGGCCAAGATAGTTCTATTTTTGGAAATGACATGTGTGTCTTAACTAGCTGCTAAATAAGTGAATATAATAAAGCCATGACGTTTGTAGTGTTGATCTACACCACCATAATAGTATTTAAAAGAAGCAATGGCAATTTTTCCAAAAATGGCAGATCTACAAGCTGCAGATCAGTTGTTGATTTTCAGAAATACTTAATGATGAAGTTAAATATTGCACAAGTGTGATGTTATCATTATAGTAATTGTCTGATAAAGATGTAACCTTAAGTATTATTTGAAGTAAATAATAATCACTCCCCTAGTTTCGTCTCAGGTCATCACTTATGCTGCATCCTCCACACGTGAGGAATGTGTTAAAGCACTTAGAGTGGGGGTACCTAAATTTACGAGCCCCACTGGCTAAGTAATGCATTCCATATAGATACGGTGCACATGGGCCCGTCACTTTGCCTGGAGAGTATTTCTACTCAAGTTCAGCTGGTATATTTACTTAAGTAACTAAGTAACTGGGACAAGTAAAATGAGAAGGAAAGGGAAACAATGCCCCTATGCAAGTGTTAACTATCAAGGAAGCGAAACATTTGTTCCCATGAGACTTATCTTTGTTGTTATGACTGCCTCCAGTGTCTCAGGCCCCATTTCTCACTTAGTTTTTACGTGATAAGCACCACACCAGTTCCATAGAACAGAAGACCTGAGGTTTTTGTAGATGAATTGTCAATTGATACTGACCATATTAATGATATACCCGGTTGAGGGCTACGGCCGCCACTCGCAAGTTGAAAATAATTGATATGAGGGTGATAGTGATCTTTTGTCCTATACATAGGTTTTTTGACATTATCCGCAATCGTATCTATCATTATAGACCATAATCAATTGACATTCTATTATTTCTCATTATGTGATCATTAATGAAAAACCTTGTCTTATCCCCTAAATCTTAAGCGTGCAAGCATTGTATAAGTGAATAGTTATTATTGAATTGAAAGTGTTTCAAGTAGGTTTAAGACTTATATTTGAAGTAAGATAATTTGTTAATCATTATAGTGGCTCCGTGATGGTGCTGTTCTTAATTAATTGAAGTATAATTAGACATGACCATGTATGGTCATGGCTAAACAGGAGGGAAGGTACACCAAGGTACACCTATTAAGCAGCATTTCCACACCAACAAATTAACACTTACAATTTTCAAAAATAAAAATTATACTAAACAGTTTTGCATGACAATTGTTGAGTTTTGCATGACAATTGTTGTTTAGTGAGAAGTTGAATGACACTGTAAAATTGAGGTTGAAGAAATTACAGGGCCCAAATCCTTTTGAAATTGTTAATGGTAAAGAGTTTAGACTCCCAATCAAGGAAGATAACGTAATTCAGGAAGTACAAGATGTAGATGGAGGGAAAAGCTGGCTGATTGGTCTCTTGTCAAAGTGCCAATAATCTGTCAGAATTCCTCTCTCTCCGCAGGTACAATCAGGATTGGAGCCTGGTGACCTCGTCCTGCTAAAAGCCATCAAGGAATAATCCGAGGTGCGATGGTCCCTACAAGGTCCTGGTTGCCATGCCAACTGCCATAAAGATCAAGGAACGTGCTACGTGAATCCACAAAAGTCACACAACCTGGTGCGGACACTGTCGAACATTAAGCGATGAGGTAGCACCCAGCGGAAAGATGGGGCCTAGCGTTTAGAGCTGGGTCAGATCTAAGGTTGGAAGAAGATTTCTTACCCCCACTCACAAATCCTTGTTGCACTTAGAAAGAACATTGAAGCACCAGTGGACTTCGGTTGTGGTTTTTATTATTATATTTTCCATGTATATTTTTTCTATGACTGTATCATGTATTTCTATTATTAAATTGACTCGCAGGACAAGGAGGAATGCTGACAAAAAGGTTTCTCATCGACTACACCTTAATGCCTGGTACACCATGCTCACGGAATCGCCAAAGCTAATGATAATGATGATTGTTATGTCTGTACACACATGCCCCCGTCTGCTACACACCCTACTTTCCATGCTGTTCCACTGACTGTTCGTGAATATCAATGTCTCGAGTTGCTTCTCACCAGTGTGCCTTGGCTAAATGATACTCTAATAAATATGCGTGATAGAAGCTATCTGCCGTGTGAAACCTACAGTGAGTTTGAATACAAATGACAAGTACACTTATAAGCCCGTATGTCCATCTGAATCCAAATGTGGTGTTTCCCACATGTTATGCTCGCTCCAGTTCTGTCTATATGGGTCAGATCAATGAACACCACTGTAAAGTAACCAAGTATGCTGGCTGTGAAGAATAATCTCACTCGGAAAACATGTCCATGGGTTGAAATGGATAAAAATGGCAATATCAGCCAACCGATGTGAATGTGTGAGTGATGAGTCTATGATCGCTAAGAATGGAACATACCCGTTAGATAATGTATTCTGGCTGTGCGGAATGAAGGCACACTTAAAGCTACCTGCAGATTGGGCAGGGGTGTGCTCGTTAGTTTGAATCTTAGACCCCACGTACATTATCTCTGCGAAGCCATATCCTAATGCTGCCCAGAACCGTGAGATAAGCCAGCTACGTTTAATGACCCTTCAAAATAGATGGACCCTCGTTGACCGCTAATGGGGGGAGGGTGGATTCAAGCTCTGTGTAAACTCGGTAGGCTACTATGCTTCTTTGTGCTATGCTGCTGTTCTGCGTTCTATGTGTCTGTGCTGTTCCCTGCCTCAAAACCGTAGTGCAACGTATGGTTGCTGGTGCGTTTATTCAAACATATGCTGCGGTTGCTTTGAGTGATAGGGATTTCAAGGATGACAATATAATATCACTTCGAGCCCTGCATGACAAAGATGACGCAGAATAAATGATTTAGAGCCAAGGCCACTGTGCGAGGAGGCAAGAAGTTTTTGTTGATTTGATTAATAAAGATCCTGATATGAAGATTAAAAATGAATAAAAGGAGGGAATGTAGGAACCGATTTTTAAGTTTAGTATGCTGACATAAAGTAATTGGGTTAATGTGTATTCATTTTGTTAATGTGTTCATTTAATTTGATATATGAGTATATTCATTTTAATATGGTAGGACTTGGGAGTGAGGAATGGCGAGGTGTCAAGTTTGCAATACTGTGTGGTCATGTTATGGCTACATGGGCTATGTGAGTTACGGTGTTGACCATTCCACAGGGTCTGTTATCTCCTCTCTGTTCTCCACTCTCCAAGTCCCCAGTTGGTACTTAACCTGACAGGGAGAGAATACTCTGATATGGATTACTTTTTGTACTTATTACTTTGGGTACTTTCTAAGTACCGCCCTGTCTATGTGATACTTTGAGTACTTTGTGGGCCGACCCTAATGTCTTGTGTTGTAATAAAGCTTGTGTGAGTCGGTGGGCAGACCAGTTGTGATTAGACTTCTGTCAGCACACCTCCTTGTCCGGCAAGTCAAATACTGAGATCTCAAAGTTGTCCGCGTGTGTTTATTTGAATGTGTGATCTGAGCCTAAGGTGTTTGTAAAATGATAAAGCAATCTATCATCCCTCAACATGTAAATTTGAATATGATAGACTGTAACTGTGGTTCTCTTTTCCAGAGGCTGGCATAAACATGTCCTGTTCCATATATATTATTACACATATATCATTGCATATTTTTTATATTATATATACAGTATATTTTATATTCTATTCAGATTGGTTGCATGTAACCGGCACACAATCTAAGTTTTGCTGTATTCTTGTGGGATTCACAATGACCATATTAAATGTGTTACTTTTATTAGGGCAACCTAAGGCGTTCATAGTTCAGCACACACGCACGCAGCTTCACCGCAGCTTAACTACATGTCCAAAAGCAAAACAACTATTTTGAAACCAACTATGAAATAGACAAAATATGCTTAGCTGAAACTTGACATAACAGCATCTTTGCCAATATGTTTAAAATTAATTTATAATAGGATTTTCTCCATTATAACATGTTTCTATTCAAATGGATACTAACCGAGCCTTACTGCAGTTCCTCACAGCTGGGATCAGTCTCTGTCGCCCTCTCTCTGATGTGTTGTATTTGTCCAGGTCCAACTCATCCAGAACTTTCTCTGACATCTGCAGCATGAAGGCCAGAGCTGAACACTGGGTATCAGACAGTTCCTTTGATCTGTCCCCTGACTCCAGGTACTGTTGGATCTCCTGGTGTACTGAGTCATCCTTCATCTCCAACAAACAGTGGAAGATGTTGATACATCTCTCGGGATTGTAGGCACCAGAGATGTTCATCTCCTTCAGGTTCTTGATGGTGCTCTGATTGCTCTGACTGTTCTCTTTCTGTCCCAGCAGGTCTCCTAACAGACTCTGATTGGACTGCAGTGAGAGGCCGTGAAGGAAGCGGACAAAGAGGTCCAGGTGGCCGTTTTTACTCTTCAGGGCTTTAAGCATGGCTTTGTTCAGGAATTCATCAAGAGACATGTGGCTTTGATCTTCATCTTTGTCATTATTTCGATGATCACGACTATCTTCATCTCCTTTATCATCTTTTTGAGGATCATGATTATCTTCGTCTACTTTTTGATCTTTTTGAGGATCATGATTATCTTTGTCTACTTTGTGATCATTTTGACGATCAGAATCAGGATCATGTTGAGGAAGGATGGGAACAGGATCATCATTACCTCCATATTCTTTATCATCATCTGTATCATCTGCATCTTCCAGGAATGGCTCCAGTACATCCATGTTCCCCACGGTGAAACAGTGTAGCAGGTAGACTGCAGCCAGAAACTCCTGAACGCTCAGATGAATGAAGCTGTAGACCGTTTTCTGGAAGAGCACACTCTCTCGTTTGAAGATCTCTGTGCACAACCCTGAATACAGCGAGGCGTCTGTGACATCAAGATCACAGTCTTCCAGGTCTTTCTGGTAGAACATGAGGTTGCCCTCCAGCTGTTCAAACGCCAGCCTGCCCAGCTTCAGAAGACCTTTCCAATCAGTCTCCTGTTGATTCTCCTCATGTGTCTCATTATACTTCAGCTCCTTCCTCTTTGTCTGAACCCGTAGGAAGCGGCTGTACATCTCAGTCAGGGTCTTGGGCAGCTGTCCTGTCTTATCTTTACTCAACATGTCCTCCAGAACAGTAGCAGTGATCCAACAGAAGAGTGGGATGTGACACATGATGTGGAGGATCCTTGATGCATTGACTTGTGAGATGATTGTGTCGGCTAGCTTTTCATCCTTGAATCTCTTCCTGAAGTACTCCTCCTTCTGAAGGTCTGTGAACCCTCGTACTTCTGTCACCCTGTCAACATATTCAGGAGGGATCTGATTGGCTGCTGCAGGTCTGGTAGTTACCCAGAGGAGAGCTGAGGGCAGCAGATTCCCCTTGATGAGGTTTGTCAACAGAACGCCCACTGATGATGTCACTGTGACATCAGAAACAATGTCATTTTTCTGGAAGTCCAGTGAAATTCTGCTTTCATCTAATCCATCAAAGATGACCAAAGCCTTACAGGCAGCAAGCTGCTCTGCTGTGACCTTCTTTAATGGTGGATGGAAATCATGGATCAGTGTGAGAAGACTGTACTGCTTATCTCTGACCAAGTTCAGCTCCCGGAACGACAGCAGAATCAGGAGATCGATGTGTTGTTTGGCCTCACCCCGCGCCCAGTCCAGAGTGAACTTGTACGTAGAGAATGTTTTTCCAATGCCAGCGATGCCCTTTGTCAGAACTCTTTGGATGGGTGTCTCGGTGCCTGGTAAGGGGTTGAAGATGTCAGAGCACTCTATCGGCTCATCAACAAGGGTCTTCTCCATCTTGGATGCTTTTTCAAGCTGCCACACCTCATGTTGCTTATTAACCCCTTCACTGTCTCCCTTTGTGATATATAGCGGTGTGAAGATCCTGGTGAAGGAGGTTCCAGTTCCTGGTCCAGTGGTGTCTTCTTTCTGACCTTCTAACCTTTCTGTCACACTGATCACATAGGGCTTGAAAACCTCCTGCAGACTGACATCCACTGTAACAGAGCATTTACTCAAAGTTAAACACAGGTTCAAACATCTTACAGCCGATAGAAAAAAAAAAACAGTTTACAGTCCCAGAGTATAAACTGTCTACTGTGCTTTGAATATATATATATATATATATATATATATATATATATATATATATATATATATATATATATATATAGATATATATATATATTATTTCTTTTAACAAATGCACCTGAGGGTGTCTCTTGTTGTACATCAACAAAGTGTGGCTCCTCAGTCACGCCACCAGTACTCCTGTTCCTTTCATTGAGAAAACACACACACACACACACACACACACACACACACACACACACACACACACACACACACACACAGAACACTTAACAACTCATTCAGTGACACATGACGTCTAAGACGTCACGTAGCCTGACGCCCTGAGCGCCACATGGCGTCTAAGACGTCATGACAAAAAAAAAGAAAAACATTTTTTTTCTTTTTTGAAAAAAATGTTCAGAACCCAAGATATGATGATTTGAAGATTTGCTGCTCAATTCACTTCTTGTTCAACTTCTTACTTAAAAAGGCTGTGTCTCGGCTCCTCCTTATCGGACTCCGCATTTGGGCATAACGACGAGCAACCCAGGATTCCATAATTTGATGAACGTGGTTGGCTTAGAGATCCATATATGGTCATGGGCTGACGCATTAGGGACAGCTGTCAGGAACCGCTTCAATCGAGACATCATGGACAGTGATGTCTGGTGACAGTCCCCTTGTTTTTTCTTCTTTTTTCTTCTGTCTAATTGGGTCCAATTGTCTAATTGCTGATGTTTCCATCAGTGTCCATTGTGTCAGTGTACGGGTGGCCATTTGAGGAGGGATGCTGCTCAGAGAGTTTGTCTCTCACTTCCACCAGCCATCATGCTTCCCCACAGCATGTGTTAAATTGTTTGTTTGGTTGCTTTATTTTTGCTTCCACCACTTAACGATGCATACATACACTACTGATGATTACTGACACTGACCTTCGTATATGTTCAGTAATATTTGGCAACTTTGGCGATTTTACATTAAATGACGCAGCTGCCGCCGGTCTCACGTTCTTTCCACACTACATGACTACAGGCTGTAGTGGATTACACTTTACATTGTATTTTTTGGGTGCCAGCCGGCATTTCATCGGACAATTTTCAATATTGAATAGACTTAATTGTAACAATTCTCCACATGAATACATGTATTTAAATGAAATGTTTTTTGACCAAACTTCACTATGAACCCATAAATGTACAAACACACCAAATATCACAATAAAAGTATCAGTTAAGGACCAAACAGTTTGAATTCACACAACTTAACAAGAAAGAGACCCAACACAAAGATTCCGTTTTAGTCAATATATTAATTAACCTGTTTTCGCCTCAGAGTCCAAGAGTCTCTGATGTAATAAAAAAAAATACTTTGTCAGGATTTGAATGAGTACACTCCATTTATAGTTCAGTTCATAAAGCAAAAAGCTGCAGTTAAATAGTTTGTTTCCCAAACCAACACAAAATAAATCCTGTTTAGAAAGCAGTTACATTCCCAACAAATCCCAAATTGTCAATAAACAATCAAAAGAAATACCAACATAAAAAAACAGATTCCCGGCGTCACGTAAAATTGCTTCTTCAAAAGACCTTGAGAGCGAGTGTTTCCCATACTCCATGTAAGTAAACCTACGTCTCCCCTTACTTCAGTTACCTCGGTACCATGTACTCACTGGCCAGGGGCTGGCATAGACGCTACTATCCCACTGCCGTGAGAACGCTGAACACTGTGTGATTTCCTGGTGAGTATTCAAAGTGGGAGGCATGCGTTAATCCGACAGACCTTTTCTCCGACTATGTGGCATCCGCGTGCGGTTAGGGTCAGGGTGCGGGTTTGGTTCGGGTTTACTATTGGAAACGTCGGAGCGCTGCGCTGTCGGAGGAATGCGCTGTTGGGCTAACGTACTGCACCCATTCAAAGTGATGCTGGGTGGATAACTTGCTTTGGTTGAATGACTTTGATTGGCTGACAGGATTTGTGAATGGGGTGTGAACTGGCATGTGAATCAATGACATTACGTGAAAATAAAATCATTAGGGGCGGACCGCCACAAGGTAATCAAAACTAACCCCCATAGCACAAAGGTCTACCCTCGCGGGTTGTCATGGAGATTCAGTCCAGCCTTCCCCCCCCGCCCCCACAGTGCTCGCTGCTGCCTCAGTTCAAACTTCAGTTATAGGCTACCTACAACGGCGTCTGCTAACAACAATGCTAACAACACACGGAGCTTAGACGAGCTTATCCTCCGCTGCTCTACTCTCGGTCCCGGACACGTTTTATAGTGCTCCATTTCCCTGGATTACGGTGCTCACCTGCCCGTCCTCCTACCTCTGTGCATTCTAGTTACTATGTGGCCTAAAGTCCCCAATCGTTATCCTGATGTCAAAGAAAATTGGTCCTATGCCAAGTTGTAGCCTTGTAACCTTCCCTCCTCGATTTCCTGGCTGTATAGAAGCCATCGCACCTCATGAACTTGTAGGGGCTGAACTCAAGACGAACGACAGCGTGCATTTTTACCTGTGCACTTTTTAAACACTCTGGACTGGACTCGAGTGGTTGCAGCCGCGTGTAATTGCGCAACACATTCAAGTCAGTCTTTCATTGTCAACAAATATTGCCCTCACCAGGGACATTGGTAGCACCAGACATTGGTAGCACCAGTGTGTAAGGTAAGGGCAGTAGTAGTAGTTTTCTGACCAAAGACTGACTTGAATTTGTGGACTAATGGGCAAGCCCCATTCCTCCTAGCTAGCCTAATAGCTTGTGACCATTCAGGCTACTGATCTACTGGTAAACTAATGTGTTACTTGTTGTTTCATGATATTTTACAGACAACAGTGTTTGCTAGCCACTTCCATGAATGTGTTTTACCAGGACAGACCCTTGAAGTAGACAACCATTATGCTACCAGCCTGCGTTATGCCCACATCTATGACAGACAATATACTACAGGGAATTCCAGGATATATGATGCTGTTGAAATGTAATGGAGTCAACATGATCAAATACTGCTATAATTGGATAATATTGAAATACTCTGGGAGTACCAGTGACCAACAGACTGGGCGACGACCACGAAGAGTGTGATGACATCTGGAGAGACAGAGGACGGCCGGAGAGACGGCAACCCGGGGTGGAGAGGGTTGGCAGCCTAAACCACTTCTTCTGAGAGGAAGAACCCAAAAGCAAGCTACAGACTGCGGTAAAACCTGCAAGAATCCATCAAGGCAGAATGAGATGTTTGACTGGCAAGCGGTAACGACGACACAACGCACAGAAGTCACTTCTGGTCAGACGAAGGAGGAGCCAGGCCCGGCCGGAGGCAGCCCACAGTACCCAGAGCCTCCTAGTGTCGCTAATACCCGCTGGTAACAGCTCACCTGCCACCCTAAGCTCTCAAGAGACAGTGGGGGCAGTATCATGACACTTGGAGACACAGGCTGTTCAGCCTCGGTCGGGTCGCCTGGTGGAGGGTGTCTGTTGCAAGACCCGAAACACCCAGTGACTCCAGGAAACAACACTGATGATGTGTCCAAGTTTGTGCATCAGTAGATGTTTTATTCTCTCTGAGGATCGTCACCTTGCCGTGGTAGAGGGGCTTGCGTGCCTCAGTGACCCATAGAGCTATGCCAGCGGGAGCAATATTCTCCTGGTAGGGTCACCCATACTGGACAGGTCAAAGGGTAGAGGACTGACAAAGAGCGATCCACTGGTTCAAGCTGAGACTATACCAGAGCTGCGTCCTGTCTACCCTGCTTTATGGTTCTGAATGTTGGAGAACGGCAGAAAGTGATCTCTAAAAACTGTCAACCTTCCACACCAAAAGCTTACGGAAAATACAACGAATATCTGGCCCAAAACCATCTCCAACCAACACCTTCTTAGCCTGTGTAAAAAGGACAACATGGCTACCATCCTTATAAGGCAGCGGTGGAAATGGATAGGACATGTAATCCGTAGAGAGCAGGACAACATCACCCAAACTGCCCTTCACTGGACATCAGACGGTAAACGCAAGAGAGGCCGACCCAAGAACACCTGGCGCAGGACAGTGGAGGGAGAGCTGAAGAACCTGCATCACACCTGGGGGTTCTATAAAGACGCTGACCCAGAAAAGACAGGAGTGGATATCCTTTGTTGCTGCCCTAAATGCAAGCCGGCATAAAGGGCAGTAAGTAAGTAAGTAAAAGATGTTTTATTAACTAATTGCCTTTGTGTAATTAAAGCTTTCAATTCACACTATTGCACTATTTCTTCATGTTTACACTGCATACACATTTGAGTAATGCGAAAATGATACTAGACCAGTGATTCTCAACGTTTAAAATGTCAGGATTATCACTCTGAGCCAAATGTACAAATGAACTATTCATTTTAGTTGACATGATTTGGTCTGATGTGGTCTATAATTGCCTTACTGTCTTTTTATTTTAGATAACATGAACTCATCCATTCTCGCACATTCTGTGTGTGTGTGTGTGTGTGTGTGTGTGTGTGTGTGTGTGTGTGTGTGTGTGTGTGTGTGTGTGTGTGTGTGTGTGTGTGTGTGTGTGTGTGTGTGTGTGTGTGTGTGTGAACTACACCTCCTGAATGTTATATAGAGTCTAGAAATACACCTCCTGAATGCTATATAGAGTCTGGAACTACACCTCCTGAATGTTATATAGAGTCTGGAACTACACCTCCTGAATGCTATAGAGTCTGGAACTACACCTGTAACAATAGGCCTTTATATTCGAAAAGATAATTATTAACTAAAGGAAAAACAGGTTTTTAACTGAATAGATTTTTATATAGAAGCCACAAAATGATGGTTGACAGATCAAACGGTAATCAAAACAATAGCACTTTGAGAATAACTTCTGTCCCTGTCTCTCCCCCTGATAAATAAAATAAACAAACAAACAAATCAACAAACAATAATACTTCCACAAGACCCTCCCAACCTAGTCTCGCGTGGCCAGACTGTTGCCTCCCACAATTTACAAATGTTTCCGGCATACAGTCTGGGACTCGGAAGCTCTGATCATGCTTAAGGGGAAAGCGGAAGCCCCTCCCCTACCCACTTCCGTTTTAGCATTGTGCAGTGGCGCAAAGGAGTCCGACTGGAATCAAAACAACAAGTGTTAAATAATATAAATATGATGATGTATGAATATATATACAAATATATATATGTATCATATATGATACATATATGAATATAATGATAAACAATCCTCGCACAAATAACATGAAACTACCTATGACTCTATGCTTCCGCCTCGGTTCTGTTTCCACTGGGACTACAGGTCCGCGGGCACCGCGTCGTGATTGGTCGAATGTTTTTCCGGTCTGAGTAGCTTCCATTAGCAGCTTTCGGGAAGTGGAGTTCCAGACTCTATATAGCATTCAGAGATTGTGGAATAGTTGTCTGGTGACGCGAGACTACTCCCAACCCAAACAAGTCCGTAAGTCCTTTGTAATCACTCAAATAACAATTCAAACGTAAACAATAAACAATCACGCACTGTATTAGAAGACCGCTACGGCATTAAATAATAATCAGTCCTCGCAAACGTCCTCTTCTTACAGCGCTCCCGCAAAAGTAAAGTTCCTTAATCCAAACAAAATGAAAACGTCTTCCGCACGAAACGGCGCAAAAGTAGTCTAATGTTCGGGGTACCACGATAATTTGTAATCCAAAGGAACTGGATGCATGGTTGTATCTCACCGGCCGCGGCTCCATCAAACTCAACACACCGACCGGCGTCTCATTCACAAAACCAGCGCTAGATATCCCACGGCAGCAACCAGTTCCTTCTTCCGCTGGGCTCGAAAGTTCTGTAGCTTACTATTATTACGCTTAAACTTAACTCACTGAGTGCCATTAACGTGTTTCACGTGTTCTTAGCGCTATGGCTCAACGCGCCATTAACGTGTTTCACGTGTTTTTGAAAAATCAGCATAAAAATGTTTTTTTTTTTTTTTTTTTTTTTTTTAAAACATGTTCAGAACCCAAGATATCATCATCTGAAGGTGTGCAGCTCCATCCACTCCTTGTTTAACTTAGAACTGAAAAAGGCTGTATCTCGCTTCCTAAGCACTTTTTGTTTTCTGTGAAAAAAACTCTGGCACTTTTCAGAATCAATTCTGAAATAATTCTGGCAATCCTGGCACTCAATGAGTTAATGTCTTAAACGGGTAAACTGGTGCCTAGGAGATCTCCTCTTTTCCACCCTTTCACACTGGAACACAGGTTTGTTTGATCCCCCTCCCCCCTGTACCACACTCTCTATTGTTGGGGAAGCTACTTTGAAAGTGTAGCTTGTAAAGCTACAAGTAGCTCACCATGTTAGTAGCTTGCTACATAGCTACCCCTGGAGAAATGTGGCTTGTAAAGCTACAGCTACATAGGAAGGTAGTTCAAATACTTTCTTTTCAGCGTTAAATTGAGAATATACATGTAGGGCCCTAATTTCGGCGGTGCCTTACCCGTTATTCCCAAAGTTCTTTGCCATGTTTTAAAAACATGTTTAAATAGTTCAACTAGCCGATCTACATCGACACGTTGTGAGCTTGTAGAGTGGCTATTTGAACTATTTGAAAACTTTAAAAAAAATAGTACATACAGTAAGGCCCTGGCAAAAATAGGGCCCTTAGTGATTAAGAACATAGACTGTATAAATGAGATGGACAGAGCCACTCCGCTGCTTTCTACAGACCGAAAATGAAGCCGATTGTTCTGACTGTAGGTCCGCCATCTTTCAATATCGCGTCAAATCGCGTCATATCCTGCAGAATGAGACCAGACCATTATTGGTTGGGTAGCTTGTCAATCAAGAGCGGGGGCGGGGAATGGATGCTATTGGTTGTGTAGCTTTTCAATCAAATCATCCCGCCCCTCCTAGAGAATAGCCTACTAGGACCATAATTTAGCAAAACGCATATCCTGATGATTGAAAGGAGACTTTAAACTAGCGACTGGAAGCATATAGAATTTATGACAATTTTTATTACATTAAGAAAATCTAGTCTAAAGTTTGTCAAAAAACCCATTCACTTGCGTTAAAATAAATTATTTCTGACACCGCAGGTCGGCGCAGGGTAAAACAGCGCCACTCTGGCCATTTACAAGCTTCCGTGTCGGCCTCATCGTAAATATCTAAGACTTGCCCCTTGATTAAGAAAGACAATATAATATCCTACAAAAAAGTCACATGCCAGCAGAAATATGCCTCTCAACTGAGTTCTATTTAAAAAAGGTTGACATTTTCTTTAGTAAACATATGTGTTCCTAAAGTAAAGAAAGACTAGAGACTTAATTAAACAAAACAATTAGGATCTGTGACATTTGATCGTCAATGTTAACACACAGTCTAGTCTTATTTAAACATAAAACTGTAATGACACTTATTGTCTGCACTTATTATCTAATTATTTAGGTGTACAAAAAAACAAAGACACTTTGCACATTAACTAAACAATGTTACGTTATCTCTGAAAGATTCCAGATACCTGGAATGTTGCATAATAGTCTTTTCTTTTTCTTTTTATAACAATCAACGTTGTCTGAACAATTGGGCCTATATTTTTTTAGATGCCATGGCAGAATCTCTTGTTTACGCGACACATGAGCAGTCTCACAAAGTTCTTATTAGATAGGAGGCTTCACCTCCTCTTTATCGCTTGATCATCAAAAGAGTTTCCGTGCTCCAGACTGTATGACCGGAAACATTCAAAAGTTGTAGGAGGCGACAGTCTGGCCACACGAGACTAATGGTGACGCAGTTAGTTCTTACATGTTTAACACTGTGAAGCATTCGAGTGATACCAGGGCCAATCAGAGGCAGATGTTGGCTTGTCATGTGCTGACATGCCCTCAAAGTAATCAGAATGGAAGACGAAGGGACAGTCCTTGCTTTTTCAAAGGTACAAGTCTTTTCTTCTGGCAAGAACACAGCAATGGTAAAATAAAATCAATATATTAATTTCATGTTATTGCCCAAAATTGTAGCTTGTAAATTGAGTAGCTCAGCTACAAAGAATTACCCAAAAAGTAGCTAAGCTACTTGAAAAGGTATACAAATATGAATGTAGCTAAACTACCGCAAGCTACAGCAAAATGTAGCTAAGCTACGTAGCTCAGCTGCACGTAGCTTAATGCTCCCCAACACTTATTTGTAAAGTTGGGAGGCACCAATGATTCAATCACCCAGCGTAATCAGACCCATTACCGCTCACGTGAATAGGAAATGTTCATATTTCTCATAGTTTCCAACATTTTACATATATTCAACAAATACAATAACATGCATACCGTCAGGTGGAATAATATAATAATGTGCATTAGCCTACCTAGATGACCACTCATGGAGGTACTCCAGGAAACATTGGACAAGGCTTTCAAGCACTACTACCTGATATTTCAGTCTGATGTCTCTGGTTGGCTGCTTTCGATACAAGATTCCCTGAATTTCCTTGTAGCCTGAATCAATCCGTTCGCTGGTCTGACTGGTTTGATTGATTGATTGATGTACTTTATTTAGTAAGACATGAGAACATCAGTACATGGAAGTACAAATTCACAATACAAGGTCTACTAAACTGGAAGACTCATTAAGCACTGAGCTTGTTTAAGATGAGATCCCCATGCACACAAATCATGATGACATATAAGAGACAGACACATATACACACTACTATACAGAATAGCATACAATCAGCTGACTGGTACTGGTATGAAGAGTGAAAAAAAAGTACAAGAGAAGAACAAGAAAAAAGGGGGGGGGGGGGGGTAGGGTTGTAGGTTAAGACTTAGACAGGGGCCATTTTCGAATTGCAGCCTCCTGAAGGTGTATCTTTAGGGCAGTTTTGAAAGTGAGTAGGGTTTTACACTCCTTTACTTTTGGTAGGGCATTCCACATTTTTGATGAATAGCATGAGAACGAGTTCATTCCCTTTGTTGAGCCAAATCTGGGTTGAACATGGTTTGTGGAGCTGCCTCTGGTGTTATGATCGTGGACTTCATCAACATTTGGAAGTATTTTGACAAATACAGGGTATCTTGAAGACCAGGCCCATAGCAAGTTGCTGTACTCTGTCCTCAACCCTAAGCCATCCAGCAGATCTCTGACTTTGGGATCCGCGCTTTGTGCTTTGACTAGATCATCCAGGGTTTTGGGGAGTTCCAAGTTGCCAGACACTGCCACTACTGCACACACTGCCTGCTGTTCAGTAGGAGTCACCGCCGAGACAGGGCGTTGGGGACGATGTTCAGGTGACCCTTTCTATAGTATGTGTTGAACTGGAACTCTTGGAGGCGTAATGTCCAGCGAGTGAGTCTAGACGAGGACTTAGGGTTGCTAAATGCCCAAGTGAGTGCAGAATGGTCGTACACATCGAACTCTACTCCGCCCACACCGCAGCAATACACTCTCTCTCGGACGTAGAGTAGTTGCATTAGGCTCCTCTGAGTCCACGAGAGGCATAGGCAATTACCTTCTCTAAGCTGTCCACCTGCTGGGTTAGTACGGCTCCCAATCCGACACTACTGGTATGCACCTGGAATGGCAGTGACAGATCGGGCTGGGCAATGGCATTTTTTTTATTGACAAGATCTGTAGAGGGCGCAGCGGAGTAACTAAAACATGTTTTCCTTCCAGTTACATATTTAACATTTTAGCCAAAAAGTGTATTTTAGATGTGAAGTGTTCCCACTTAGTAGAGTTGGCTTTCAACTCCATAAAACCGTCTTTGTTTTGGTGAGTAGCAAAAGTGTATTTTTTATTTTTTACTGTGCAGCCTGTGGTGCAAGCGCAAAGGCTCGAAAGTCCCATAGTCTTAAGGAGAACTCCTTCTAAGGCTATGGACCAGAGCTAGGGCTGGACCAACAATGGTTTCTCCACTAGAGTCTGCTTCAGCTTTTCAAAGTTTGTCTGACATTCTTCCGTCCAATTCCACTTCACCCCCTTCCGCTTCAATTGATTTAAAGTCGCAGCCAGGTCTGCAAAGTGAGGAATAAATTTGAAATACCAGCGCGCCCCATTCCTAGAAATCTCTAGGAAGTGACATTTCCCAGGTTTAGAGTGAGGTTGGCAACATGAAGCTTGGCGAACACAGCATCAAGATCTTTCATATGCCGCTCGGGACTTAAGGGGAAAACGATAATGTCGTCGATGTAGACGAAACAGCATCCTGCCTTCAGATCCTGGGTGCTAAAATGGCATGCTCCATGCAGTACATTACATTACATTACATTACATTACATTACATTACATTACGGTAATTTAGCAGACACTTTTATCCAAAGCGACTTACAATAAGTGCATTCAACATAGGTAGGGAACGAAACTACTAATCACCAGAAGTATTAAGTGCATTCTCTTCTAAAGCAAGCAACCAAGAGTATACCTAGCGCTAAAGTAAAAGTGCAATATATCAGCTCCTACTTTCATAAACAGATGAGACAAAATAGGAGAATCAAATGAGGAAGAGCTAAAACAAATAAGTGTATCGAATAAACAAGATCCAATAAAACAATAAAACAAGAGTTTGTACAACTAGTTAACAACAAGTAGGCAAGGCGAAGAGGAATGGTAGTGTTTCTTGAAGAGGTGGGTTTTCAGCCTGCGGCGAAAGATGGGCAGTGACTCTGCTGTCCTGACATGAGTGGGGAGTCAGTCGCCCCGTGGTGGCAGACCGAAGTGGTTGGGCAGGGGTGTAAACATCGACCATAGCCCAGAGGTAAGATGGAGCTGTTCCTTTCACTGCCCTATAGGCTAGCACCAGGGTTTTAAACTGGATGCGAGCAGCTACGGGGAGCCAGTGTAGAGAACGGAGAAAGATAGTTGTGTGGGAGAACTTGGGGCAGTTAAACACCAGACGAGCCGCAGCTTTCTGAACAAGCTCCAGAGGTCTGATGGCAGATGCCGGGGCACCAGCCAGGAGGGAGTTGCAGTAGTCCAGGCGGGAGATGACAAGAGCCTGGATGAGCACCTGGGCTGCCTTCTCCGTAAGGAAGGGGCAAATCCTCCTGATGTTGTAGAGGAGGAATCTGCACGACCGTGTCACCGATGCGATGTTTGCCGAGAACGACAGTTGGTCGTCCAGGGTCACACCCAAATTTTTCACAGTCCGAGTTGACGTCACCACAGCATTATTAATGGTGATGGCCATGTCTCGGTGCGGACAGCCGTTCCCTGGGAGGAACATCAGCTCGGCCTTGTCCAGATTAGCTTCAGGTGGTGCGTCGACATCCACTCCGAGATGTCAGCCTGACAAGCAGCAATGCGTGAGAGTCAGAAGGTTCAAAGATTCCCAACACAGTCATTTCAAGTGTTGGATTTGAAATGACTGAGATCTCCGTCAATGGCAGGGAATGTGTTACGGACAAGCTAAAAACCGAAAATCATGTACAGCATGTGCAGGGTGAGTTCAAGAAAGCGGGCGAGAGTACTATTAACCGTGAAGAAGTCCTGAGAGAGTACCTAGATCGCAAGATGTTGGAGATGGGGGCTCTCGTCAGAAACTCAGTAAAACAATTAGAACAAGGAATTGTTGTGTTTCATGAGGAGAGATGAGAAATGGAACAATGAGGTCTAAAAAAGAAAAAGAGCCAGTACCTCACACCTGAGAAGGACACATATTTAACCTCACCCAGACGACCTTGCGGTCATCCCACAAGTACTCCCTACAGTCAGTCCACCAGTGCACCTCAGGTAACGCCCACTATTGCCTCTCATGGCCTGCCCACCCCTGTACCTTTCAGTCAGTCCGTAAAACTCCATCTCAGGGACAGCCCCCCGGTGCAAAAACTGACCAGTCCACTATTGCACCACCTGTTCAGCCAGCCAGTGCATTCCAATTCACTAAACCCCCACGTCAGAATTGACATCCCTAAGTATGATGGATCTAATGAGATTTTAGATAATAGATACCTAAATAATTAGATTTGACATATTTTTTCTTTTTATATATATATGTGTTGACAAATGTTGGAAAACCCAAAGCACGTTTTTCAAATTCCCCTAATGTCCGCTGTTTATTTGCGTTTTTGTGTTTGCTGGCTCCCGGGTTGCCAAATCATGTGCGTCAGACAAGCACTAGTGATGCCAAATCCGTGAAACAAGAGGACCATGACAGTGCGCATGGTGCTCATATCCCCCGACAGGTATGGTCTAGTTAGTTTAAATTCAGCAAACATGAACAGGATTTAAATACAGTTATACATACAAACAGTGGAACTCATGGAAAGACAAAAACATGCTGAACAAGGAATATCTAAACCTATACTAAGAAAGTAAAAATGCTTGTAAGATACGCCTTTTTCCTGTAATAAAGTTTCTATGGCTTTAGGCTGCAGTATGAGTTCCCATCACCGTCTCAAGCCAGAGCTTTCATTCTCCAACCAAATTAGACCTCATTAAAAACTCAGGACGATGGATAAACAGGATGGCCTACTGTCCATTGACCATGTAATCAACTGAAAATGATGATGAGGATGAGGATGATGATGATGATGATGTTGAAGGTACATGAACATGACTTCACAGAGCGTAAAGCTCTATTTCCCAAACATGTGGTGAGTAGCCTAACCTTCATGAACAGTAGATATTGATAAAGAGATATTGCTCATGACATGATGACTGTCAGTAGTGTGTTGTGATCCTAACATTGTAATTGTAGCGTACTGCAGGCAGTCAGCATGTTGTTTATGATGTTGTTCATCATGCATTGAAAATGGAAATGGACTTTTTTATACTACATACCTGACAAACGCATAATCATTCCAGCTGGCTGTTTAAAATCCTACCTCAAGCTCGATATTCGTGATATAATGATGTCCCCCACACAAACATTCTTGAGAAAGGTTCTTGTTACAAAGTTGTAATGGGATTTGTACCCTTGAATAGACCATCCATGCTTTCATTCTTTCATTGATTTGTATCGTTTTATTTCACTGCATATTTTTGACTGATAAAAGTATAATTGTTCAATAAAGTGAGAGTATGAAAAGCCAGCCCATTTATACATCTCATGACTTCTGCTCAGAGTTGATTGATCGTGTGTGTGTGTGTGTGTGTGTGTGTGTGTGTGTGTGTGTGTGTGTGTGTGTGTGTGTGTGTGTGTGTGTGTGTGTGTGTGTGTGTGTGTGTGTGTGTGTGTGTGTGTGTGTGTGTGTGTGTGTGCGTGCGTGCGTGCGTGCGTGCGTGCGTGCGTGTGTGTGTTACATTCTGACCTCTGATCAGTAGGGTGCTGTCCATCTTTGAAGTCAATAAGTCCACCTCTGGACTGGTCACTCTTCATGGAGACACAGCTGAGTGCAGAAGAGTCTGGTCTCTGATGAACCCTGGTAGAAAGAGAGGATGAACAAGATTTGATTTATTTTTATTGAATCATACAATTCATGTTGAATCCACAGCGACTACTAGTCAAACATCTTTTATATTAGGGCTCTGAATTAAAAATAAAATAATAAAACAGGCATATGTCCTGCTGCAACCCTGCTGTGCACTTGTCATCTGTAGGCTATGTTTTGCTATGAATCCTCAGACGAGTTTAGTCCCACAGTTAACGTGTGGGCATATTAATGAGTTTGTGTTTAAGTGGAAAAGAAGGGAAGTCCCACACACTGTAGCTCCCAGTAGAAAATGTATTAAATTGGTAGAACAACGTTTTGACCACTGTGGGTCTTCATCAGGTCTGATGTCTGATGACATTACATGAAAGAGGTGTGTTAAATACAAGAAGAGAGGAACGTCACTATTTGAAAGGCAGCTGTAGTAGTAATTAACCACGGTCACACCCACCAGATCTACAAGCTCAGGCTGAGTAGGATAGTGCCATGCTGAGAGCTTATAGATCTGTGAAGAAGAAGAAAGGAGGCAGTAACGCTGTCAATGAGAACAAGAGAACAATTCTCCAAATAAGGGGATGACAGGGTGGGTGGTTATAGGGCCAACAGTATAGTTCATGCAATACGATGCCATTTACAGATAAATGGACATATGAACATTAAAACTAACTCCTCAATAAAAATGCCTAAATATAACGACCAATAGTGGAATATAAGTGCAGCAACTGCAATACAAGAAGTTATAATAATAAAGAGGACAGAAAGGACAAAATCAGTGCAAAACATGTGAAAAATTTGGGGCAGAGGTTCTGCTCTGGCATCCAGGGAGTGTGTGTGAGCACAGTTTCGCTGTGATCAAGCCAACGGTGCCGGAGTTTAGCTGTACATAGAATGACAGGATGACACACACACGGACACACACACACACACACACACACACACACACACACACACACACACACACACGGACACACACGGACACACACACACACGGACGGATGGACAGGGGGTAAAACATACTCTCTCGCCATGTCTTCGGCCTGGCGGAGACAATGACAAATATACACAAAGATAAAAAATAAAGAAAAATCACAAAAATGGCTTAACATCAAATTCTTCGTTGAGCCATAGTATTGAGTGTATATAAAAGGATTCACGTTGGAGGAGTAAACGGTTATGGTCACCACCACGGGGGTGATGCAAGTCTGGGGTGCCGCAGAATACTTTACACTTTTTTGGAATTGATCAACATCACTTGGATGGTCAGCCGCAGTTTGTCCTTCTGTCTCTCCTTGTTGCCCAACGCTAAATGAAAATGAATGACTCATTTGCTTTGTCTCTAAGAGTCTCTGCCAGTGTGAAAGCAGGGTTATACCATAGAGTTCCAAATTATCAACACATCAGCTCAGTATATAGATTTAGGACTAGATTATCAGAAGTCTAAGTTAAGCCTTTCCCTCTTTTCACCTCTTACTTATTCACTCCTTTCATTTCCTGTTGGTTCAGGTTCCACATCAGCTTCTATTGTAGATTCCCCTCATTAAACTGACAGTGAAAAACGGTTATATTTAGGATTTGTTTGTGATCTAAGGCTGAGTACATTGATTTGTCAATTCATTCACTGATTGAATAGACCCATGGGCACAAAGACAGGGGGTACAAGTCCCCCCCCAACATCAAAAAATAAAGTTATTTCTTTAGTACTTTCTTTATATATAGCTACTATATTTAATAGAAGCCGACTCCAGTTCTGAAATACACACACTTTCCTAAGGTTTGGTTTCTGCGCACCCCCATGTGTCCTGCTCAATGGTTTTGAACCGGCTGCCGGTGAATTTCACTTAGGCTTGATTTATACTTTGCCGTACAGTGGGGGTTCTCGACGAAAATAGCCGGCTTACAACCCCCGTCCTATGACAAAGTATAAATTCAGCTTTAGCTGGAGAGCGGTGGATTAGACTCATGACACACAGAGACAGATGTGCCATTAGTAAGAATGAAACGTTTAACGTAACTAATCTGACTTTACCACCTCACTTGTCCGCTGCCAGATTCATATTCAGATTCGTTTTTTATTTGTATTTATATGTTTATTTGACAGTGACAATACAAAAAACAATGTATCATGTAAAGTTATACAAACTTAAAACCGCTGCATTGTATGTGGGGTTTTCTAGCCGAGGCTAATTTGTGACCCCTGTCCCTGGTTAGGCCTTTCTATACAAATATCTACTTAGTTAAAACAAATAATCACATGCATGGAGCTCTAATCTAAACAAGTACAAAAGCAATAACATTCCCAAATTACAGTCATGAAAGAAACAACGTGCATACATTATTAGTGTTTACAGCTTTGGTTTGATTTCAACCAGTATTTGTTGGAAAACAACTGCCAAAATGGTATATTATCATCAGCCATCACTTGGCGTTGACAGTGCTGTTCACTGCATTAGTTTAAATTCAGCAAACATGAAAGGGATTTGAACACAGTTATACATACAAACAGTGGAACTCAAACAAGGAAACACAAAAAACATGCTGAACAAGGAATATCTAAACTGATACTAAGAAAGTATAAATGCAGCAAAATTAGACCTCATTAAAGGAGAATTCCGTTCATTTTAAGTGTTATGTTTGATGTGCGTCAAATCACTTACCAACGTAGAAATGAAAATCGCGTGACTCCACAAATCCCCCTATCGACCCCCACCGTTGGCATGATAGTAGGATGCTGGATAGCCCAAATTCGCCTATTTTAACAAATGCAAAGTCTGTTTTTTTGCTTCTAGTACTCATTGTTGAGTCCCATGATAATGTAACAGGCGCTAAAACTCCGAGAAGCTAACGGCTAATAACAGAACGAGCTAATGCTGGTTGCCTGTTTCTCTCCCGACCTGGCAACCTGGGGCTGCCATGCAGAGAGATAAGCAGCCCCAGCATTAGCTCGTTCTGTTATTAGCCGTTAGCTTCTCGGAGTTTTAGCGCCTGTTACATTATCATGGGACTCAACAATGAGTACTAGAAGCAAAAAAACAGACTTTGCATTTGTTAAAATAGGCGAATTTGGGCTATCCAGCATCCTACTATCATGCCAACGGTGGGGGTCGATAGGGGGATTTGTGGAGTCACGCGATTTTCATTTCTACGTTGGTAAGTGATTTGACGCACATCAAACATAACACTTAAAATGAACGGAATTCTCCTTTAAAAACTCAGGACTATGGATAAACAGGATGGTCTACTGTCAATTGACCATGTAATCAACTGAAAATGATGATGATGATGATGATGATGATGAGGAGGGGATGATGATGATGAGGGGTTCTTGTTACAAAGTTGTAATGGGATTTGTACCCTTGAATAGACCATCCATGCTTTCATTCTTTCATTGATTTGTATCGTTTTATTTCACTGCATATTTTTGACTGATAAAAGTATAATTGTTCAATAAAGTGAGAGTATGAAAAGCCAGCCCATTTATACATCTCATGACTTCTGCTCAGAGTTGATTGATCGTGTGTGTGTGTGTGTGTGTGTGTGTGTGTGTGTGTGTGTGTGTGTGTGTGTGCGTGCGTGCGTGCGTGCGTGCGTGCGTGTGTTACATTCTGACCTCTGATCAGTAGGGTGCTGTCCATCTTTGAAGTCAATAAGTCCACCTCTGGACAGGTCACTCTTCATGGAGACACAGCTGAGTGCAGAAGAGTCTGGTCTCTGATGAACCCTGGTAGAAAGAGAGGATGAACAAGATTTGATTTATTTTTATTGAATCATACAATTCATGTTGAATCCACAGCGACTACTAGTCAAACATCTTTTATATTAGGGCTCTGAATTAAAAACAAAATAATAAAACAGGCATATGTCCTGCTGCAACCCTGCTGTGCACTTGTCATCTGTAGGCTATGTTTTGCTATGAATCCTCAGACGAGTTTAGTCCCACAGTTAACGTGTGGGCATATTAATGAGTTTGTGTTTAAGTGGAAAAGAAGGGAAGTCCCACACACTGTAGCTCCCAGTAGAAAATGTATTAAATTGGTAGAACAACGTTTTGACCACTGTGGGTCTTCATCAGGTCTGATGTCTGATGACATTACATGAAAGAGGTGTGTTAAATACAAGAAGAGAGGAACGTCACTATTTGAAAGGCAGCTGTAGTAGTAATTAACCACGGTCAGACCCACCAGATCTACAAGCTCAGGCTGAGTAGGATAGTGCCATGCTGAGAGCTTATAGATCTGGGAAGAAGAAGAAAGGAGGCAGTAAAGCTGTCAATGAGAACAAGAGAACAATTCTCCAAATAAGGGGATTACAGGGTGGGTGGTTATAAGGCCAACAGTATAGTTCACATGCAATGATATTGCATATGATGCCATGTACAGCTAAATGGACACATGAAAACTAAAGGTCCTTACACACCGGGGCGATTCTTTTCATGCGAATAATACATTTTTTTAAAAACCTTATAAAGACAATGCAAGCTTACATGGAGCGAAAAAGCGAAGCGAAAAGGGTCTTTTAATTATTCGGAACAAGTCCGAATTTTGCGTATATTCGCATATTCGCCAGTGTGTAACCGCCCTTACTACTAAATATAATGACCAATAACAGAATTACAAAAGAAAAATAAAGAAGAATCACAGAAATGGCTTAACATCAAATTCTTTGTTGAGCCCACAAGGAGACATAGTCTTGAGTGTGTGTGTGTGTGTGTGTGTGTGTGTGTGTGTGTGTGTGTGTGTGTGTGTGTGTGTGTGTGTGTGTGTGTGTGTGTGTGTGTGTGTGTGTGTGTGTGTGTGTGTGTGTGTGTGTTTTACTCTCTACTGACCTCTGACCAGTAGAGTTCCGTCCATCTTTGAAGTCAATAAGTCCACCTCTGGACTGGTCACTCTTCATGGAGACACAGCTGAGTGCAGAAGAGTCTGGTCTCTGATGAACCCTGGTAGAAAGAGAGGATGAACACTGTTTAATTTATAGTCATTGAATCATAAAATGTATGAGGAATCCACAGCCACTTCTAGTTAAACATTTTTCATAAAAGCACAAAAATAGACCCTGTTTGGCCCCCTGTCTTTCCTCATCATCAGCCCCATTCCACGTTTACACGGCAACGGTCAGAACAGAAAACAACAAAATGCCGATTTACACGGAGGTGCAACAGTGATTTAAAACGCTGTAGTGTGCATTCTAGGTGGCGCGTGTCGGTGTGACTCACTGCCTAGCAAGAACAAAACATCACTACATCACTTTAGAAGGATTCCAGAACCACACAGACTAACTGTCAACTATTTAAGTACACACTTCAATAAGGAACCACACAGACTCTACCCATTTGAAAGATATACTAAATCTACATTTACAGGGAACCACTAAAAGCAACAGTAAAAAAAGTGGGTCTTGAGCTTGCTTTTAAAGCTATCTATGGTCATTGCCTGTCTTATAATGGGAGCTTGTTCCAGGGCTTTGGCCCATAAATGGCAATGGCCTTTTTATACTAAATATCTGACAAACACATAATCATTCCATACATCCTGACTGGAGTTTAAAATCCTACCGCAACCTCGATGTTGGTGATATTACATGTTTTCCCCCACCCAAATACTCTTGAGAAAGGTTCTTGTTTGTTGTCCCCCTAAGTTGTAATGGGATTTGTGCCCTTGAATAGACTGTATGCTTTCATTCTTTCATTGATTGTATTGATTTATTTACCTCTATATTTTGACTTTCATCATATTCTGTGAACAATTATAAAAGTTGAATACTTCAATAGAGTGAGAGTATGAAAAGCCAGACCATTTATATATCCCATGACTTCTGCTCAGAGTTGATAAATAAATCATGTGTGTGTGTGTGTGTGTGTGTGTGTGTGTGTGTGTGTGTGTGTGTGTGTGTGTGTGTGTGTGTGTGTGTGTGTGTGTGTGTGTGTGTGTGTGTGTGTTGAACACTGTTTAATTTATAGTAATTGAATCATAAAATGCATGTAGAATCCACAGCCACTTCTAATTAAACATTGTTAATATTAGCAAAACAAAAAAGACCCTGTTTGGCCCCAGTCTTTCCTCATCATCAGCCTCAGTTTGGGCCCCTGTCTTTCCTTGTCATCCAGCAACTCATTGAAAATGAAAGACTCCTGGTTGCTTTGTCTCTTGTTATCACTGGTGTTAGAACAGGTTGGGATAAATCCTCTGAAGACACAACCTAGTTTTCAGAACAAACGTTTTGTAAATATCCGAAATTGTATGTTAAATATTAAGTAATCATTAAAACGTTAACATAATTTGTTGAGCTCAACCAGATGTTCAACAATCTTAACATTCAAGTGGAGGACGAAACCTTTTTTGGACACAGTTACGTTATTAGATTGATATTATTTCCATTAACCTTTCACAATGGAGCCATAGTTGGACCAGGTGAGGAACATTCAATCTGAAAAGAAGGACTTCTTTGTTGGCATGGCCACTTTTTCGTGTTAAACAGGACGTCGGGTTGTGGCTTCATCCGGGTATGTTTACAGTCCTACCAACAGCAGCATTGCTTTTTGATAGCACTTTGTTTTGATTGATTGATTGATTAGACAGAAATGTAAAAACAGCACGAGTACAGTCATTCTATCTATCTATCCATCCATCCATCTATCTATCTATCTAGTCTGCAGATTGTCATTTTTTTCCGTGTTCATTTACAACAAATTGTACACATAATGGCCCTCATTTATCAACGCGGTGCAGCCCAAATAATGGGCGTACGGCGTGATCACCGCACGTTTCGGCATTTATCAATATATCCTGACGTGGGCTTCATCCTACCGTAGGCTGAAATCTCACGTCTGGTCGAGACCAGTTGTTGACGTTGGCTGCGCCCGTTTATTCCATTCTAGACCTGCTGAGCAGCATTGTCTGACTGTCTGACAAGCATCTGGACACATAATCCACTCCTAAATGTGTATATCTACACTAATAAATAATCGCTGTGAAAATATACTGTATCATTTTATAAAGTAATTTAAACAAACTGCTTTAACAGTCATTCAGATAAGATTGTAGATCTGTCTGTATTGAAAATAGCAGATCTACAAGCTCACAAGCCAGCGTTGCATCGCGACGCATTGTGAGCTTGTAGATCTGCTATTTTCAAAAATATACGAGCGCTTTTGCGCCGGGGGACTCCCGGCCACCTTTTCATGGACAGTGAGGTCTACAAACTTACAGTAGCTTGTCCTATGTTATGGAGTTATGTCATAGAGAGTTATGTAGGCTGCACAACCTGGCTGGGTTAAGGATATAAACCCGGCACTCCAATATTAACGTGGCGGCACGGAATCACTGCATTCCGCCCGAGTCTCATGTACCGCTACGCTACGGACACGGACATGAAAGACAAAGTTGGGCGGAAGCATGTTTGTTATTTCACAACCTTGTGTTTCCTGATCAGTGATCTTACTTTGAGTCTGAAGGTCCAGGCTCATCACTGAAGTCTGGACGTTGTTCCAGAGAACAGCTGGCTGCTGCTGCTTTTTGACTCTGGTCACATCTGGAATCATTAGAATCACAAAGCAATCTGTTTGTTACATCTGGAATTACCAATACTATTTTTTGGAATCATCTTCCATTAGTAGACTTCCAGTAAAACCAGTGATGTTGCTGTAATATTGATGGAATCATCACCAGTAGTCTTCCAGTAGAAGCAGTGACCTTACCTTGAGTCTGGTGGTTTGTCTTCATTCCTGGATGCTGGAGACTCTGAGGAACTCCTGGACTTTGTGGACTTTGACCCCATCTTCTGGAGTTCTTGGACATCTATGATGGAGATCAGAGAGATCATAAAAAAAGAGACAAACTACTCTCTCGACTACTGCAATATCCTCCTTTACGGTGCCAACTCCAAAGTTTTCAAGAAACGTCATTACGTGCGAAACTCAGCTGCCCGCCTCCTCACCAGAACCCCATCCAGAGAGACCACATCACCCCAGTCCTCCACAACCTTCACTGGCTCCCAATAAAACACATAATAGATTTCAAAATACTGCCTTCCCTCAAAACCCTCCTTTTTAGACTAGATTATTAACAATACATGTTTGACAAAAAGGCCTGTTGAAGAACTGAGATCAAGGGTTGTAGTTCCACTATGTGTCCAATAGATGGTGCACATTGCCCACAGCATGTACATAGAACTGCAGCATAGATAGACCTTTATTGATTCCCACAAGGAAAATAGGAAATTCAATCAATTAATAAAATCTCTTTTAATATCCTCCGACATAGAAACATAATCCATCGAGTTGTCTCTGACAGAGCTACATGTAGTAGATGTAACATGTGACACTAAATTAGAAATGTAAAATATTGAGGTGGAGTCTCACTACCAGAGCTTTATTGTACGGTTGTTTCCTGTAAACAGGTATGTTACAGGCAGGGGCGTAATCTTTTTGGGGGTTTTCAAATTCTGTCAGCAGCTTGTTATTTATATATTTCAGATTACGATGCAAAAGTTATAACTCTCCTGTCTCCAATTAAATATAAAATATAAAATATATTTTTAAAGGGTTGCCATCTTACAAAAGTATTGGCATCAAAATATACTTAAAGTACCAAAAGTAGAAGTACTCATTGTGCAAGTTCAAAATGTATAACAATCTTTTGAAAATAGCAGATCTACAAGCTTACAATTGTGAGCTTGTAGATTGGCTATTTTCAAATAGACCTTAGTGGTTAACTAGTAACTAAAGTTTTCAAATAATTGTAGTGGAGTAAAAGTATATTTTCCTCAGAGATGTAGTGGAGTTGAAGTAAGTAATAGTGCTGAAAATTGGAAATACAACATTTTACTTAAGTACAGTACTTGAGTAAATGTTACTTTCCACCACTGCCAAAAAGTAGCAGATCGACAAGCTCACAACGCGTCGCATCATGCACCACATGTTGTGAGCTTGTAGATCGGCTATTTCCAGTGTGCGCCGCCGTCATGCGACGACGTATAAATCTGGCTTTAGTTGTGTGTGTTCACTCACTGCTCACCTGTCTTTATGAAGACATTCAGATTAGTACGGAGTTGTTTCCCCTTACTCTGTTTTCTTTCTCTTTCTATGCTTTCTTTTCTTTTCTGAGACCCTGATTGACCTATTTGCATCTACTGTGCTTCAGTCATCAGTTGTCACTGACTTCAGTGTGTGACAGACAGACAGACAGACAGACAGGCAGGCAGGCAGGCAGACAGACAGACAGACAGACAGGCAGGCAGGCAGGCAGGCAGGCAGGCAGGCAGACAGGCAGGCAGGCAGGCACTGCAGTGCATTTTAAAAGAGAGGAGAATAATGTCTAGTATATCATACAGTCACACATTTATTAACATGTGTATTGATCCTTACCTGGTTAATTCAGCTCAACACATCAAGTTAAAGAGTCATTACGATCCCTGTCTGTTAGTTGTTCAATATTGTAAAGTAAAGTCCTTGTTCAAAGTCCATGGATGATAAAGTGTTTCTACCAGTGGAAAAACACTGAGGCGTGTGTTCCTGATAAGACAATTTCCTGGTTTGATCAACACATGAGAGTGAGAGAGACTATAAGGTTGAGAGACACCAGGACAAAGAGAGAGAGAGAGAAAGAGAGGGAGAGAGAGAGAGAGAGAGAGAGAGAGAGAGAGAGAGAGAGAGAGAGAGAGAGAGAGAGAGAGAGAGAGAGAGAGAGAGAGAGAGAGCGAGAGCGAGATAACACAAGAGAGATATTTTCCGGTTAAAATGTTTTATTGGCACGAACGTTATATGCACCATATTGCAACAAAGCAGAAGACCATAACCTCTGTGTGTGTGTGTGTGTGTGTGTGTGTGTGTGTGTGTGTGTGTGTGTGTGTGTGTGTGTGTGTGTGTGTGTGTGTGTGTGTGTGTGTGTGTCTGTGTGCGTGCGTGCGTGCGTGCGTGCGTTTGCGGGCAGGGGCAATTGTTTAAACACGTGCTGTGCAGTGACAAATACCCTTAAAGAAATAAAGGGAAGCTGCGAAACCCCGGACACAATCACATGTGTGTCACATGTTGAATTGACACAACTGAGCCAATCAAAGTTGTTATTGTACAGTGTGTCATCGTTGCTGTGGTTTCCTTGTACTGTCAGTTAACAATAGCACCTCATACCTCTTTCACACTCTTTACACTGTGCTCTCATATAGCTGGGTAGCCTACAGGTACACTCACTGTTCAGGGGAGTCACGGAGGACAGAGCAAAATAGGCTCTATAAGTTCTCAAAACTTCTAGTGTGAATATGCCTAAATCACTACTTCACTATGTCTGTCTACTATGTAATAATAACATATTCAATTACAACGTAGTAATTTATCCAGAGTGACTTACAATAAACAAGGTAAACACATACATAGAATACAGAGAGACAGTGTAGTGTCTCAGTAAACTATGATCTGCATTCTTATGTATGAAAAGTGCTATATAAATAAAGTTGATTATCATTATAACAGTCAGCTACTAGACAATGTGACCATGGATGTTGAGAATGAGGAACAGAAAGTGTTTAAAGGGGAAACATGATGAGGGACATGATGAGTCATCACGTTGTAATTTGCAATGTTAAACCCACAATCAATCCTCCAGTTCAAGGCAACACAGAAAGGGGGGAACTTTTTTCTTATTTCCACACAACTCCTTTATGCTATATTAATGACATAGTTAAATATTGAAAATGGGTGGATTTCCCCTTTAACCACTTCTCTGTATCACGTCTGAAATAATGTTGTGAGTTCTGTGACACAGACTTTAGGGAAATCCTGTATCATGTCACCTCACGTTTGGACTTGGAAAAAAAAGAAGAAGCTATTTCCCGCCACTAACTGGTACAGAATTCAGCTGCCAGACTAGTAGTAAACCAACACTAAAACACTTGATCACATTACACCCATGCTAGCTGCACTTCACGGGTTACCTGTAAGATTCAGAATAGATTTTAAGATTTTACTGATCAGTGTCTTCCTTTAAATCCTTTCTCAAAACCTAAGGCCTTTTCTTAGTGGTGTTGTCTTCTTTCAGTTTTTGTGTCATCAGTTTTTAATTGTTCTTTCTTGTCTGTTATTATTTGTTGTTGTTGTAATTATGTTACCCATTGAATGTATGTGTTGATTTCATGTATACTGTTTTAACCTGTATGGTTACTATGCTGCTCTTTTATCTGTAAAGCACTAAAAATGCTATATAAATAAATTCAAATCAGCGTAGCGATAGTTCATGTAGGCACAGAAGGCAGAAGCCATTAATTCATTAATGAGCTAATTCATACATACTTCCACAAGTCAGTACGTTCAACCTCACGTTATTCTCACTCGCTACAAGCCAACTCACTCACACCCTCATTCCCTCAGTGCAACTCTGGCACTTCATTTAAGCTGCCCTCTGTTCACTGTTCATTGTCTCCGCCAGGCCGAAGGCATGGCGAGAGAGTATGTTTTACCCTCCGTCCGTCCGTCCGTCCGTCCGTGTGTGTGTGCGTGCGTGTGTCCTGTCTGTGTGTTACCAGCTAATCTCCGGCACCGTTGACCCGGTCGCTGCGAAACTGTGCACACCCACTCCCTGGATGCCAATTCAGAACCTCTGCCCCACATTTTTCACATGGGCCATTTATAGCGCCGCCACCAGGAGGCCGATTTGTGCAAAACCTCTTTTTCCCCATTACTCCTACAGTTTTCAACCAAACGTCATGCAAATCGGTACACAGTATCTCTATAGTCATGTGATCAACCCTGATCTGTCCGATTTCCCATATTCCATCCTCATTGGCTAAGGTTGGCTTCCAAAGTTTCCAGGATTGGTCCGTTTTGAACAAACTGCCTCAAATCATGAACGCAGCTTGCCATTTCCATAAACTTGCACACACACATTCTCACTAGGCCGAGGAAGAAATGCCACTTGACATGTTTCAAATCAGCCTCATGGTGGCGCTATAACACGCCGATTTGCATTTTTAACTATAACTGCACCGATCTGCGTGAAACTTTGCACGCACACTCCCTAGAGACCAAGGAAAAACATCTGCACTGCATTTTTCACATCTGCCATTTACAGCGCCACCAGGAGGCCGACTTATGTACAATACATTTTTGGATATTATTCATTCAGATTCTGTCCAAAAATCACGCATATTGGTACACAGTATCTCCATAGTCATGTGATTCTGATGGATCTGTCCGATATTTCATATTCCATCCTATTTGGCTTACAGTGGCTTCCAAAGTTTGCAGGATTGGTCAGTTTTAAACAAAATGCCTCAAAACATGAATGCAATGTGCAATTTCCGTGAAAGTTTGTATGCAGATTCCCACTAGGCCGAGGAAGAAATGCCCCCCTTTTCACATTCACATTGGCCTTTATAGCGCCACCAGCAGGTCTAATTTAGCAAAACACATTTTTGGAACAAAATGCCTCAACTCATGAATGCAGTGTCCCATTGAAAGGCCTAAGAAGAAATGCCACCCTTTTCACATTGGCCTATTATAGCGCCACCAGGAGGCCACAATAACCTACCTGACCTGGCGGAGACCTGTGCTCGGAGGAGCACTTTTTCTAGTTCTACATCTTTAGCTGTCAGTGCCGCTTGTCAGCTGTCAGTGTCAAAATTCCTCCACGGCCTCCTCCCTGTGGCATTTAGTTCTTATTGTTAATAGGATGATTCCGTGGATTGTACTGTGGTTCTATGGATTGTGCTATGATATGTGGGAGTTTAACAATGCATTGAAGGTTCAATGTTATGTTCATTTAATAACTGTATCTTATGCTCTGCTCCGGGGGGGTTTGTGATTGCAGAGCTGTGACATGTTTTCGCAGGTAATCTGTAATATCACATGAGCAGAGTCACACCCCCAAACTGAATGCAATATCATTGCAATAAATGATAAATGGTTAATAAATGGTAAATGGTTAATCCTGAGATGAAGTGTCTAAATTAATTATCAGTATCATGTCACAACAAGATGGCTTCCCCTGCATCCAGCCATCTCCAGGCTCATGCATAACTCTGCATTAAGGTCAAACTTCATCAGCCAAATGTTCACTTTGATGTTGCTGCAGTGCTAATGTAAGTGTGGACCAGCCAACACCAACTCCAGACACTTGAATCACTGCCCTCCACACCTAGCATCAGTTTATTGAGCTCTGCAGTGTTGTTAGCTCTTCCGTCGTGCCTAAATGTGTCTATAGGTGGTACACCTCTTTCCCCTCCTAGCTGTGCCCTGGGTTGGCTGCCATAGTGTCAGTTTACTTGCCACCAGTTCCAGGTGCCTGATGCAGTACCCTCACTGATTCTCACACAGCCTCATCCTTGTGTAGAGATGTATTCCATTGGAATATCAATTCAGTTTAGATATAGGCTACAAAGAAAAAAATACATAACATACAGGTCCAGTGGGCACCTAAACCTTCTGGGCACCTCACAAATCCGATGACCTCGGAACAGTGGGCGCCTAGTATTTCGGGCACCAAACACACCTGGGCCCCGTGAATACTTTGTGTGTGAAGTCTTAATCATTAAAGCTTATGTTATTACGCAATATGCATCCTTTAAATAGACTTCTACGAGTTAGCATAGGCTAAATTAACTCCCTTCGTTGAAGCAAATAACCCACACAAATCATACATGTTGGTTAAAAACTTTATATCATAAGACAATAAAGCCCAGGATTTACTTCCATTAATTCCAAGGAGCAACCAAACACGGCAAGTTTCTACAAGTCGACCTATTAGAAGACAGCATTTAACGTTTTGGGTCCTCCCCCCTGGTATTCAAGAAGCAGCAAGGGGGGGGGGGGGGAGAGAGAGAGAGGGGGGGGGGGGGGGGGAGGGAGGGAGAGAGAGACAGAGAGGGGGGAGAGGGAGTCATGGTAACTTCAAACTCCATTTTAATCATGTTAGATTCCTTGAAAACACCCGTCCTTAGTTCTGGTGACTGATATTGTCCTTTTAATGCTATATTTATGATAAATATTTATAATGAATAATATATATATATATATATATATATATATATATATATATATATATATATATATATATATATATATATATATATATATATATATATATATATATATATGAAGTTAACGTTAAACACAGCTGCAGTTGAAACTGTTGAAACTCACATGTGTTCAAATGTAGTGTCCCTTCCCCCACATGACCCACATGCAGCTAGACAACTGGATCAACCTGTTTTAATACAGAGATGTGAGACAAAGCTATAATCATGCCATGACAAGAGAGAGAGAGAGAGAGAGAGAGAGAGAGAGAGAGAGAGAGAGAGAGAGAGAGAGAGAGAGAGAGAGAGAGAGAGAGAGAGAGAGAGAGAGAGAGAAAGGTAAAGACACAGCGAGATAGAAAGGTAAAGACACAGAGAGAGAGAGAGAGAGAGAGAGAGAGAGAGAGAGAGAGAGAGAGAGAGAGAGAGTTCATGGAAACAAAGCTTAAGTTAAAAAAAGAATAACATGAATAAAACCTAACATTGAGTCACATCTGTGTGTGTGTGTGTAGTGAAACACTCTCTCTCGCACGCACACACACACACACACACACACACACACACACACACACACACACACACACACACACACACACACACACACACACACACACACACACACACACACACACACACACACACACACACACACACACACACACACACACACACACACACACACACACCCCAAAGGGGAATACCCTGTCTGCTGAGGGCATGTGAGTCATGCATAGAGTTGCGACACAGCTCACACCATCGGCATGCTTTATAATAACATGTTGATAATCTAGGAGTAAGAACCCTATGCACAACACCTTAAACGCCCCGAGGACAATGATCACAACTGTCCTATTAATTATTATTATTTACTTTTTGTAAATATTGTTGTGTACTGTACTGTATATGCATGTGCTCTTTTTTATTACTATTACTAATGCTGCTAAATGTCTGAGGAGAAAAACAAAAATAAATGGTGCTCTTATTTACTCTAGTCATAATAATAATTTTAAAAAAAACTTATTGCATCAATTGCTGAAAAGACAACCTCCCTCAGAAATGTGAAATAAAGGGCTGATAATAGCTAGGATTCTGAAAGAACTCAGGCCTGAAGCATGCAAAGCACTTCTTCATTCACACACAGAGCAGAGAAGACTTAACGTTCACCCAGTCCAAAAGTAAACTGTGAAGCTGTGATGACAGTGAAAAGATCGACACTAAGACAAAATCAGACAATGTGATGAAAGTGGATGTATCATCTGTAACCTGCTATGGATGTGGAAACACAGACATTTTGTCAGAAATTGCTGCCAGAAAGGAGTGAATAAATGGTGTGTCTATAGAAGCTAGAGAGCTCAGGAAGCTCTCAGAAGGTTCCCGTTCCATGAAATATTGCACCTTGATACCATCATTCCGGGTATTATGTTTTGGTTAGATTGACCGCCCTCACCCACTCTCCCCCAACACGGGCAAGTCTTCACACCTCAGACGGCCTGGAGATGTGTTGTTACAGTATATGCATTGTTATAGTTAATGGGATTATTTGCACCCACTAGCCCTCATTTATCAACGCAGCGTATAAACCGGCGTATATTTTTCCATATATTCGGCCGTACACCAACGTCAAAGTCACATTTATCAACGCATCCTACACAGCTGATCCGAGCGTACATTTCGTCCCAGCGTTGATAAATGTCACGGCTGAAACCGAGCGTCATTTAAATAACACGCCCTTAAATATTCTCAAAACGCCCCGATTTTACGACATGAAGATTGAAGAACCAGAATACGACCAAAGAAGACATCATGAAAAGCCAATAAGAAAGAGTTTCCCTCGCTCGCCACACACGCACACGCCCCTCTCTCTCTCTCTCTCACACGCACACACACACACACACACACACACACACACACACACACACACACACACACACACACACACACACACACACACACACACACACACACACACACACACACACACACACACACACACACACACACACACACACACACACACACACACGCCCGTAGCGTATTGTCACGTAGGCTAGTATTATGATACCAATCACATCGGCATGAATGGAATACTTTTGTATATTAATGTATTTAACCCATACCGAGCAGTGCGCGTTCGAGTTACACTAAAATAAAGCCGTCATGTAGGCTATTCCCATTTCCCAGTGAGACTCGGACCGTCGGACGGTCGAGTCCCGTCCCGCTCCGCATTAATGAGAGATAGCCTGGAGAGAACATTAATGAATGAGTGTGTGTTAGACCATGGGTTAAATGTCTGATCTCCCGGTGGCCATGAAAATATAACAGCAGCGCCGCCTGTTAGACCGGTGCTCGCGCAGAAAAGTGCTCTCGCAGAAAGCGCCCGTATATTTTGAAAATAGCAGATCTACAAGCTCACAATGCGTCGCTGGCTTGTGAGCTTGTAGATCTGCTATTTTCAATACAGACAGATCTACAATCTTATCTGAATGACTGTTAAAGCAGTTTGTTTAAATTACTTTATAAAATGTTATATTTTTACAGGGATTATTTATTAGTGTAGATATACACATTTAGGAGTGGATTATGTGTCTAGATGCCTGTCAGACAGTCAGACAATGCTGCTCCGCAGGTCTAGGATGGAATAAACGGGCGCAGCCAACGTCAACAACTGGTCCCGACCAGACGTGAGATTTCCACGTACGGTAGGGTGAAGCCCACGTCAGGATATATTGATAAATGCCGAAAGGTGCGGTGATCTCGCCGTACACTCATTATTTGGGCTGCACCGCGTTGATAAATGAGGGCCACTGTGTGTAGATGTGTGTGTAAAGTAGTGTAGTGTTTCACTGTGTCAACTCCAATGCTACTGAAAGAACAGTTTATACATATGTACACATATTATTTTGCAATTCTTCAGATAACAAATCAAATGTTCTGAGGCTGAACATTGCTAACTCTCTCTCTAAATAAAAATGAAAACTAAAATGTTGCGTTTAAAATAAACACAACACCTACAATTGGCTTGTCTGAACTTTGGTAACTTCATTCATATCCCTGTTTGCCTCCATCTCACTGCACACTAAAGTCCTCAGTGTTCATTTATAAATGTTTTACTCTGAACGTTAATTATTATAAATGTAACTGTGTTGTTTTACATTCTTTTGCCTAATAAAAAAATATATCAATTTCAATCAAACATGTAGGCTAAATTGCAACCAAATGGACTGACAACCCTAATATCTCTGTCTGTCGGCGCCTCGGCGCACACCGCACACTAAAGTCGTCAGTGTTAATGTATCCATTATTAACAGGAGATGTAACCACAGCACAGCACAACACAGCACAGTGGTTTAGTCTGGGACGCTGTATATGCTGAATACACAATGTGGCGTCCTCAGCTAAATGTTTAAAATATGCGTTTACAGTTTTCTAAGTCTGTCTTGCCTGGTCCTGTTGTGTATACGCAGGGGGAAGGGCTGGAGGGGGGAGAAAGAATGTTCTGTAATGTTCTGTGTGTGCCTGTGAGAGTGTGTTCAACTTATTGTGAACATTAACACCTACCTGACATGTCTGCACATGCACGGACGTGGCGGCCCTGATTAACCTCAAGTCACCATCAAACGTACCGATGAGGAACAACGTGCGCATGCGTGTGTGTATGTGTCCTCAGCAAAAGACTAGACTACACCACAGTATAACATACTAGCATTGATCCTATTCAAAACCGCTGAGTGCCAGATATTGTGAAAACAGTTTTGCATTTGTTCACAGGATTAGGATTATAAAACGTGTGGTGATGAGACACAATAATATGCTGCCTCTACAGTTGACATAGAGAGCAGAACATTGTCAGTTCAGTGAGTGGTTTGTACAGAGACCTGCAGAGAAGGTTTCACTACTGTCTGATGTACCGCCTTCTCTGTGACCACATCCTGTGTTCTCATGCCATCCTCTACCGCACACACACACACGCACACACACACACACACACACACACACACACACACACACACACACACACACACACACACACACCTGCTACAGTAGCTACACTGTCATAACCGACACCAAACGCATAAACCCTCGACATAAGTAAAGTAAAAGCAAACAAACAAACAAACAAATAACTCAATGAATTGAATGAATGAATGAATGAATGCAACAAAAACAACATAAGCCAAATGAATGGAATATTGAGCAACCCATTGCTTCTATCCACAAACTAGAGACATACGCACACATATTATAAGATTCATTCATTCATTCATACCTGCCTGCCTGCCTGCCTGCCTGCCTGCCTGCCTGTCTGTGTGTGTCCAGAGCTAATCTCACAAATCAGAGGACAGATCAGAACCAACCTTGTGCTGCCACTAGACCACAGTAGCAGCTGCACTCATTTATTCACACATAATGTTTTATACTTTAACATGTTGGTTCTCTGTTCCATGCTGCTTCTGTGGTCTAGTGTCTGGTTAGTTTGCTATGCTGTGATAATGCTTTATCCTTAAATAAATATTATACATGTAATTAAATACAAAGTGTTATTGTAATCTTCAACGCTTACCATGCCTGATCCAGATCCATCACAGAGAGGGCCTGTGGCACCATGAAGGCTTCAAAGTCCTGGAAGTGGATCACATCTTTGCTCCTAATGTGATCTCTGTGTGTGAACTGATCCATGACATCCTGGAAGATCTACAACCACCAGCTGGGACAAGGAGACAGGAGACAGGGGACAGGAGACAGGAGACAGGAGACAGGGGAAAGGAGACAGGAGACAGGAGACAGGAGACAAAGGACAGGAGACAAAGGACAGGAGACAAAGGACAGGAGACAGGAGACAGCAGACAGGGGACAGGAGACAGGAGACAGGAGACAGGAGACAGCATTATAAGCCCGGTTAATACGTCAGAGAATTACGCTGAAAATATCAGACCTACAAGCTCACAAGGCGTCACATCCACGACGCGTTGTGAGCTTGTAGGTCTGTTATTTTCAGTGTGCGACACCGTCATGTGACATCTTATAAATGTGTTTTACAGGGACAGACTGTCAGTATAAATGTCAGCCCTACATCAGTGTCTCTTATCTCTACAACATTACATTTTGTAAAATGATCCCTTTCTGGTACATTTAGGTGTCAGTCCATAATTCTAGAAGTGTTCTTCTACATTTAGTTTAGTAATATACCTTTTCTTTCACATAATGTTTGTCATGTTTATTACAGTGGATCTTTCTGTGAGAGATAAGAGATAAAAGACCACATGATGCCTAAAAACACACTAAAATCATGACATCTTTGTAACAAAAACAGTGGGAAATAATTACATAGGCCTATAGTGAGTGAGTATCTAAATGTAAAAGCAAGAATGTAATAAATAGGACAATACAATGGTAGTTATGTCCTGCATATAATATATGTGTTCCATTACTGCTATAAACTCCTTTTATCATGTGTGTGGTTATTATAATAACTAGTATATTTCACAGCACTAGGTCTATGGACTTGGTCCCACTATGCATTTTAGTACTCTACTTTTACTCAGAAGTGCACCCTGGTGTTGAGATATTGCCACTGCACATCACAGTAAATAACACGTTACATGTACAGCATGTGATACAGCATAACTCCTGTATTGTGTTTGAGGTGACACTTATGCAATAGGGCAGGGGTTTTCAACTGATTTTGACCCAGGCCAGGGACCACCATCCTGATTAAAAGCAACCTGGGGACCACCGCTATTGTGTCGGTGGGTCCATCATAGACCCACCCCACACAATAGTGGTGGGGGGTTCATGCACCATTCCATGGGTTAAGATTCTGTTTTCTTTTGTACATGTTACTCACTAATCACACTATCACAGGCTACAGTCAAGAGCTGGACAAAAAAAGTCTTCAAAGCATTTTTATTATCAGTATAGAGCAGGGATATCATTTGGAAAACACAACATTTTTGTTGGATATACTGACACATTTGAATGCAACTATTTACAAAAGTATTTTTTTCCCTGGACCAAGCAGGACAGCCCAAGTCCTTTTCAGTCAATCATGTGTGATGTGAGACAGACAAATGTGCAACACTGAAGACACATTTCACAGCAGGCTTGATACAAGTTTATTTTGTTTTTTTCATTTTTTCTTCTTTTATGTATATATTTTACAAGGTACATGCTTCATGACTTCTTGACAAAACCATAAAAATGCAGCATTTTCATTCAAGGCTATTCCAATCACTGAAGCAAAACGTTAAATAATTGAGCATCAATAACTTTTATAAATTGCACTTACAGTTAGTGTGATTTCTGGGCATGGTGAGTTGCACACAGGCTGTCTAATCTTGGCACAATGGTGGTGGACAAAGACAGTCTCATGTCATTCTCCGGCTCCAGCCTGGCCCTGGACTTATTCTTCAGATAAGTCAGTGTGGAAAACCCACTCTCACAGTCAGAGGTAGGTTGTTGTTGCAAAAGGTCACAGACACTTCATTGCTTTTGATGTAAGCTCTGGGAATTCTGCCTTACAACTCATCCAGAACTTTGAAAGGGGCTGTGTTTCACACGTGTGCTTGAGTCTGTGGACATGTCAATGAACTGATCCTCCTCTGGGTACATACACACATGTCCGTTCGCGACCGTTCCGCGACCGTTTCCGTTCGCCGGAAGTTCCATCCACTCCCATGTTAAAAAAAAAACGGGACCGAGGTCCCGTTTTTTTTTTAACATGGGAGTGGATGGAACTTCCGGCGAGTGGATGGAACTTCCGGCGAACGGAAACGGTATGAAACGGGCGCAGAACGGTCGCGAACGGACATGTGTGTATGTACCCACTGTGGGAGTTAGCTTGACCCCTCTGCTGCTGCATCACTGAATGGGAGCAGGATCCACTTGCTGTCACAGTGCCACTGGTCAGACTCTGCTAAATACTTTTCAAATTGAGACACAAGCCTCCTCAAATGGCCACTGATATATGATGTATTTAATGTCAGTACTGTCAGTATAATCCTCAAGTGATGGAAACATAGCCAGGTTACCACTCTCCACTCGCTGTGTCCACCTTGTCATCTTTTTAATAAATCCCTCCAATTTTTCTTACGGCTGTAAAACATTTGAATCTCTTCCTTGCATGGAGCTGTTCAGCTTGTTGAGCTCAGCAAAAATATCTGTGAGATAAGCCAGCTTAGTTAACCACTCTTTGTCGTTGAATTCAGCAGCTTCACTGTGTTTATGCTCAGACAAAAAAATCATGAATAGGAAACACACGGGTTAACACGGGAGGCATGCGTTAATCCGACAGACCTTTTCTCCGACTATGTGGCATCCGCGTGCGGTTAGGGTGCGGGTTTAGTATTGGAAACGTCGGAGCGCTGCGCTGTCGGAGGAATGCGCTGTCGGACTAACGTACTAACACAGCCCCGCGGGACAGCCAGCGCACCTCTGAATGGTACAGGAGAGACGTGTGCTCGCTCCCTAAGCCTTCACAAAGGTTTGAGAACAGATGTGTATTCAATGCCTTTCGCTTGATGAAGTTGAGCGTCTTTACAACCGTATCAAACACACTGCTTAGCTCCGTGCTTAGTTCTTTTGAAGCCGCAGGGACTCGCGATGAATCATACAGTGTGTCCATATTATTCCCGGTGCGGCGCGTTCGGCCGTGTGCGAGCATTCCTGTATGGTGCCCACTCATGGCTCTGGCTCCATCGCTACACAATGCCATGCACTTTTCCCACGGAATGTTATTGTCTTTGAAAAAATCATCAACAGCCTTGAATATTTCTGTACCTGTTGTGTGCCCTGGCAGTGGCGTGCAAAAAATAAATTCTTCACACAGACACATATGGCACCATTGTCCTCGTATTGCACAAATGCCAACAGCTGCGCATCATTTGTGACATCTGTACTTTCATCAATCTGAATTGAGAACGAATCAGCCAATCTAAGTTTCTCAATCAGCTGCACTTTGACATCACTGGCCATTGCAGCTTCATTTCATTTACTTAATTTATCATGGTTTTATGTCCATAGCTGAAGGTAAAATGAGTTCCTCTGCGATCATGTGGGGCTTTTTACATTGTGCAACTCTAAGCGCCACCTGATATGACGCTTTTAATGCATTTTCACTTCCTTTTGCAGTCTCTCTCATGTGTGTCTGCTGTCCTTGGAATATGCGCAGCATCTCATGAAAATGTTCAATAGTCTTGTCCATCAAATCACTGTGACGTGTCTTCATATGTCGCAACAGTTTTGATGGCTTCATTCCTTCATTTGAAAGATGCGTTGAGCATAAGAAACACAGTGGTAACTCGTCTCCTGATGCTTTGTCAATGTAGAACCAATATGTGAATCCAAATTTTATATAATCATCAGTGTATTTTCTTCTGGCCTTGGTCGCCCTTTCCCTCTTACGTTTCACCGTTTCTGCCTTGCCTGTGCTGCTGCATCCTGCCCCTCCTTCTCTTCCACGACCACCATGGCCTCTGTATTAACCAGCTTTTTTCTTATCACAAAACGATCCATGGTGGCCCACTGCAGGCCAACTCCAGGATCAACTTCAGTAGCAAGTTGCAAGTTTACCTCCAAGTACAATATACCACAGTCTCTAAAGTCTAAACTCAGACTCATTCAATACACTGTACACACGTGTCTGCTTGAAACTAATAAGCAGCAACCGGATGTCTATTGTCTACATCGTAACAGCCATGTCACTTGACTTTTTGAAATGTTAGATTCAACTTAAGTTAATTATTCACAAACAAGAAACAAGAGTAGCAAATAACAGTAAAAGTACAAGTAAAAAAAAAAAAAAAAAATTATAAATATATACATATTTTTCTACATTTGGCCAGGGACCACCTGCAATACCTCCGCGGACCACTGGTTGAAAACCCCGGCAATAGGGCAATGATTCACAAACTTTTCAGGCTGTGACCCCCCAGCTGGGGACCCCCCGAAATAATCATATTTGAACTGGGGACCCCCCAAAATAATCATATTTGAACTGGGGACCCCCCAAAATAATCATATTTGAACTGGGGACCCCCAGCCTGACAAGCACTTGGAATTGTAGGAGTTGAGGCATTACATTTAGTTTGACTCGGTTCCACAGATACATAATTATTGTGAAAATATTATTGTGGCAACAATATTGAAAATAGCCGATCTACAAGCTCACAACTCCTCACATTGCGAGGTGTTGTGAGCTTGTAGATCGTCTATTTCTCAAAATTGTTGCTTCTTTCTTAGGTAATATTTGACAATTTGGCCAAATGTTTGACCATTTTTATAGTGTAGTTTGACGTAGTAATGGTCTTATTAGTTTTTTCTTCTTTTTTTTAGGTATTAAAAAGGTCCTTGTTGTGTGGATACTCATACAGGGTATACGTAAACAGACCAACATACTGTATGTTGGTCTGTTTACTGTTGAGTGAGGAAACAATATTGCACATTAAGCTAATCATCTGGGGGACCCCCCCAAAAAAGTTGCGGACCCCCAGTGTGGGAACCATTGCAATAGGGACTCCTATTGCTATGAGCATTGTATTTTATGTAGTTGGAAAGCCTTATTAGTCACTTTTACAACGAGGCACAACTAGTAAGGATGGTTCATTCATAGAATAATCAACACAGCTAAAGAAATGTGACAAAAGCTCAGATTTCAGAGCTTTATCCTGAAGGGACAAACGTGACATGTTGATGCTTGGAGGCAGAGCCATATATTAGAGAGTTACACCACCTATGTTCAACTTCATCAGGACAGGTCTTCTACAGAGCCTTCTTTATGCCAGTAGTGACAAATCCCTGAACTAGACTTTATGGAATGTACTGAGTCTATGAGCGTTTGTCACTATTTAGAGTTTACATGAACAACGTGACCGGTGCTGTTTTCTGCCCCCGGGTTGGTGTAACTCTCTAATAAATGGCTCTGCTTGGAGCAACGCACACTCAACAAAGTTGCAAGACCCATGCTCAGGTGACACACACACACACACACACACACACACACACACACACACACACACACACACACACACACAGTAAAGGAAAGTAACCAAGTACATTTACTCAAGTACTGTACTTAAGTACAATTTTGAGGTGTTTTTACTTTTCCGATTTTCTTTACTTTTACTCCACTACAATTATTTGAAACCTTTAGTTAGTTTGTAGATTTTGATTATTATTATTATTACAAAAAAATACATTCACATTCACAGCCACTTCAGCCCTTCGGCCATTTGAAAATAGCCGATCTACAAGCTCACAATGAGTCGCGATGCGACACATTGTGAGCTTGTAGATCGGTATTCAAACAAAACAAATACAAATGATCAAATGTCCACATGAACATGACTGACAAAACAAAACACAGCTAATGATAAGGATTAAGTCAATCAAGTATATGATAAGAAAAACAAACCATGGTTTTAACTCAGAGTAACACAACCTCACCTCCTTGAGAGAGAGAACAGATCCTCACACGCTGACTTACAGAATGATAACCAGCTCACTCCTTATATAGACACGTGGCTCCTCCCACCAGACAGACCAAACCAAACAGGTTAATTTAGAATAGTTTGTCACTTTTACCCCCCTTTATTAAATAAAACCATCAACATAGGAAGACACACAGTAAACATTTTAATTGTCAACATATTGTCTTGCTTTCACAGTGTCCATTGTTCTTCTTTCACTGACTTTAACAATTGTCCACAGACAAGGAGTTGGTTTGATCCAATTTGGACCCAATCAGTGGTTTCCCACACAGCTGTGTTGACTTGGTAGCCACTGGTGGTTCTCAAAGTGCGGACCAGGGACCCCCAGGGGTCCTGGTAGGGGTTCCTCAGCTAAATAAGTTAATATAGCATCAAAATCATTTACACCACTTTAACTCTTTTTTTAAACTTATAGGGCAGGCTATTCAAAAATAGCCGATCTACAAGCTCACGACACAAAGTGGGAACAAACTACTGGTCACCCTGTCACAGTCACCCTGATGAAGGCATTGTTGTAGGTGCATCTTTTTCATTCTTGCTAATTCTGGCTGGACCCATTAAGACCTGAAGCTGATTCTACATGTCTCCTAAATCCGGTCAATGTTTCTATCTATATCAGTGGTGCTCAATATTTTCCTGTCAAGGACCCCCAAAACTATATGTATTTGGCCGCGGACCCCGATCTCAAAATATTTAGTTCCAGGGAAACACACACTCCACATTAACACACACTACACACACCCTGTGTGAAGGTGGAGACAGAACACCTACTGCAACATGCACATCCACAGGGTGAGAGCCACACACACGCACGCACGCACGCACGCACGCACACACACACACACACACACACACACACACCGATGGAGGAGGAAACCATGCAAGGCACCAACCTGCTCATAGCAATTAGGGGTTCAGCGTCTTGCTCAAGGACACTTCTACACTAACCCTGGGGGAGTCCGGGATCGAACTGGGAACCTTGCGGGCCACTCTACCCCTGAGCCACTGTCGGCCTGTCCGCCTCTCTCTCTATCTATCTATCTATCTATCTCTGTCTCTCTCTCTCTCTCTCTCTCTCTCTCTCTCTCTCTCTCTCTCTCTCTCTCTCTCTCTCTCTCTCTCTCTCTCTCTCTCTCTCTCTCTCTCTCTCTCTCTCTAGACCATGAAGGCGTGTCATGGATCATTGGTGGTGAGAACCATGCTTCATCTCACAGCGTTGGTTCTGCTACGTTAACGTTTCACACACACTAATCTCTCAAGAACAGATTCTGCTCTGCGTTTGAATCGGTCGGGGGGGGGTTCGTCATATCGCGTACGCACTGGCCTACAAGTGGGCGTGCCTTCAGATCAGGAAGCAGGCCGCGCTTTACCCAATCAAATGTAGTGGGCGGGATTCACGTGTCCGTCGATCCTTCCCCACTCGAAACAAACCGGAACTAATTTAACAATAGCGTCCGTGGAGCAGACAAAACCACGGAAAGATGCCTGGAAGACTAACTAAAGATTGACCTGGAAGGCTAACTTCCGCTGTGCTCTGAACTCTTTGCCGGACGTCTGTGAGCTCAGAGAGCAGAGCTGTAAGAGAGGCAGCCACGCCTACAGAGTCTACAAGCTGCTACCCAGCACACACACACACACACACGCGCACGCACGCACACAGACACACAGACGCACACACGCACGCACGCACGCACGCACGCACGCACGCACGCACACACACACACACACACACACACACACACACACACACACACACAGATCCTACCTCTCCTGCGTCTGTGTGTGTGCGTGCGTGCGTGCGTGCGTGCGTGTGTGTGTGTGCGTGAACTCAGTTGTTCCCAAACTTTTCAGCTCGAGACCAAACATGGTCATCGAGAGCATGGACATCGAGAGCAAACATGGATTGTATTGGTCAATACTCCAGCAAGGACCTCACTGATTGGTCGACGACACTTCAGCAGAAACTCACTCAGTAGCAAAACACAAAAATCATTCTGTTGTTCAAACTGGAGAAATAAATGATTTAACTCAGTTAATTAACTAATGAATATGTCTGTCTGTACACTGCGTGTGTGTGTGTGTGTGTGTGTGTGTGTGTGTGTGTGTGTGTGTGTGTGTGTGTGTGTGTGTGTGTGTGTGTGTGTGTGTGGGTGCGTGCGTGCATGTGTGCGTGCGTGCATGTGTTAGTGTCATGCTGAGATCAGCAGGTTGAGCTGCAGATCGTGTTCCAAGCCAAGCTTTACATGTTATTATGGTGCATTATGGTTCACAGACATACATTACACACACATGCACTCCCTGACTAACCCTGTCACACACAGAAACACACCCACACACGCATGTTTTACTATTTTGAAAAAAAAAAAAAAAAAAAAAATTGTGAAAAGAGCCGATCTACAAGCTCACAACACGTTGATGTAGAATTACAATGTTTTTCAAAAGAGTGAAAAATGCTGCTCAAGATACTGTAGGGCCTTCTGACATTCTCCCTCCCTCCCTCCCTCTGTCTCTCTCTCTCTGTCTCACATGCACACACTTGCACGCACGTATGTACGCATGTCTGTCTGTCTGTCTGTCTGTCTGTCTGTCTGTCTGTCGTTTGTTTGCAGTGGTGGGAAAAGTACTTACTTAAGTAAAAGTATCAATACTACAATGTAGAAATACTCTGTTACAAGTAAAAGTCTGGAATTAAAAAAAATACTTGAGTAAAAGTATTGACATCAAAAAGTACTTAAAGTACCAAAAGTACCAAAAGTAAACATACTTATTATACAGAATGTCCCATTTCACAAGTTTTCACAAATTCTCAAAAACATAATTTGAAAATAGCAGATCTACAAGCTCACAATGTGTCGCGATGCGACACAGTGAGCTTGTAGATCTGCTATTTTAAAATGGCCGAAATGTATATAAGGCTTAAGTGGTTAATGTATGTTTTGTAATAATAATAAAAATCTACAAAGTAACTAAAGTTTTCAAATAATTGTAGTGCAGAGTAAAAGTACAATATTTGCCTCTGAGATGTAATAAGAGTAGAAGTAAAAGTACTGAAAATTTATCCCAGTAAAGTCAAAATACCTAAAAATTAAGTACAGTACTTGAGTAAATGTACTTGGCTTCGTAAAAACCAGCTGATCCGGAGGGGAAAACGTCACCATGGCGATGCACACACGTTCAGATGACTCAAAGTTACTAATCTTTCTCTTTCCCAACTTTTATGTTAAAGGGATAGTTCACCCAAAATATTTGTTTTTCTATGGATTAGTCACCCCATAGAGACTTGAATTCTTGGATATGTTGTATTTTTTGTTTCATTAGGCAGCGGTTCCGGTAGGAGACACAAAGGAGACTCTTTGTGTCTCCTATACCGGAAGCGCTGCCGGTCATCAAATTATTGTCAAAAACATCTCAAAAACAATTCAAGTCTCCATGGGGTGACTAATCCATAGAAAAAAAGTCACTTTGGGGGTGAACTATCCCTTTAACTTCTGACACTTCAAAGGACCACAATTGAAACAAGCCTACGGGCTTTCTTGTGTTTTTTATCCTTTTGAATTTTAATATTCAATAAACTAATAAAAAAAACACCACATGTTTTCATATACGCTCGTAATCACTTTAGATTAGAACACACAGGACACTATGACACAGCTTCACAGGGTCCACCACCTGACTGATTTATTCCATATGCCATTCAACCACAACTCACACACACAGTGAACACCTGGTATATTATATAATATTCACTTTATGTGACATTTGGTTCCGTAAATAAAGGGGGTCCCCAGCTCATAAATAAAGGGGGTCCCCAGCTAATAGAGTTAATAAAGCATCAAAATCAGTTTTAACCCCTTTGAACCTATTTTACACTCTATTCTAAAGTAGCAGATCTACAAGCTCATACAGTAGCTTGTATTTTCTAAACATTTTGAAAAATCTGGAATAATCTTAGGGGGTCCCTGGCACTAAATATTTTGAGAAGGGGGTCCGTGGCTATAATACATATCAATGTGGGGGTCCTTGCTGTGCCTGTCCTCCTTTCTGAGGTTCTGCTGGTGGTCCTAAACACGAGGCTATAGTATCAGAGACAGTAAAAAAGGCCATGAAGAAGCTCTGTTCAGACACTGAGACACAGGCTAAAGAACAGGTGAAGGTAATGGGTGATCAACACATGTGTTGATTACAAAGGGACGAGATGAGGCGACATCTGGTGGACAAGTATGGAAGTACAGGAGGAGACTGGAGGAACAGGCAGTCCACAGCTCAGACATCAGAACTCCTGCTTTATCAGTTCATAGAATCCCAGCTAAGAGGAAAAGAACAACACTACTGTCAGTGGTGGTAAAAGTACTCAAAAATCACTTGAGTAAAAATAAAAAAGTATTGGCATCAACATGTACTTAAGTACTAAGAGTTAAAGTACTCATTATGCACAATGTCCCATTTCACAAGTTTCCAAATGTATAAAATCCTTTGAAAATAGCAGATCTACAAGCTCACGAGGTGTCGACACGTTGTGAGCTTGTAGATCTGCTATTTTCAAACTGGTTAATGTATGTTTTACAAAGTAACTAGTAACTAAAGTTTTCAAATAATTGTAGTGGAGTTAAAGTATAATATTTGCCTCTGAGATGTAGTGGAGTAGAAGTAAAAGTATTGAACATTGGAAATACTCCAATTAAGTTAAAGTACCTCAAAATTGTACTTAGTTACTTTTCACCACTGGCTACTGTTAATTACCATATCTGTGCAAAAAAATAATATTGACATTGATAATATTGGTGATGATGAGGATCTATTATTGATAAAGATAAAAAGCATTCTCTAAAGCTCTACCTTCCTATTCATCAGAAGACCATTTATCACAAGGTAAGGAATCAGTTATAATATATTATTAAATTGTGTAGTTCTTCAATATTAATATTAAATGTGTTCAGAAACATCATAATGTTAATTATCAGACGTTTACAGAAACATACAATGTCAATGTTTTCTGTGGCTCCCAGGATGCAACAGTAACGTAACAAAGAGATGGAGTGAAAACACAAAGTGTTATATTTTTAAATCAATAATACATACATACAAATCACCTCTTCTACTAATGCAGTGTTTGGTCTAAACATGAATTGAAATGCAAATTACTTACAGATCATCAAGGAGAAACGCCTCGTGTTCCTCTAGAGCTTTGTAGAAAATGTCTCTGGCTCCTCTGGACTTCAGGAGTGTGTAGAGTTCCCTCATCTGTTCCTGAGTGATGGGCCTAGACCTCACATCATTGTAGCCCTCTCTGGTGATGACATCCTCCTCAAGGAGTAGATCCAGGATGGGTCTCACCTCGGTCACATTCTGAATCAGGGCACTGCGGTGTCGGTTGACAAAGTGTTTCTCTGAAACCAAGAGGAATGAACATTAAGTCGTTGCTGAAACTCTGTGGGTGAAGCATCTTATACATGGAATTTTAAATCTGTTTCAATTTGTTAACAATAATACATTTTATTTATAATGCACTTTATATTTGAAACAAATCTCAAAGTGCTACGATACAGAATCACCACTGTGGATGCATTGATAGGTAAAGAGAGATCTTGTATTCTGTCAGGGAGGAGATGAAGCCAGTGCAGTGAGTAGATGATGGGTGTGATGTATTTACTGTACACACTCTCATCAGGATCCTAGCAGCTGTTCTGGATGTATTGGAGCTTTTGTAAGGTGCATAATAATAAACAGCAGCAGGTGAACTCCACAAACACAACTCATCTTCCAGATAAGGTCAGCATATGACACCCTTCTCTGTTCCTGAAACCTCACCCAGTGGTTTGGCATCAAGCCTCAGATGGCGTAACACTGAGCTCAAGCAGCTTAACCTATTTAGACCAGGAAAGCATCTTGTGTCATTTTAGATTTCTTTGGCTATTCCAAAAAATAGCAGATCTACAAGCTCATAGCACGGCACAGAGTGCCACGCTATGAGCTTGTATTTCTGCTGGGAAAATTGTGAACATTTGTGTTTTAAAGCGAACATTTTTAACACATTGAGTGCCAAAAACGGCCTGGACCGTTTTTCATAATCCTAACAAGGTGTGCCAAAAACGGTTATGGCCGTTTTTGGGAGAAAATATGAAGAAAAAAAAAAAAAAAAAAATCTTTTTTTTCTCTACAGCACCAGGAGATATGATTTTACGAAGATTTAGACTCCAATCCACTTCCTTGTTAAGTTATGACTTCAAAAAAGCTCCGATGCTTCTGGGGGGTCACTGGAACAACATATTTTGAGATGGGGGTCCGCGGCCAAATTACATATAATTTTGGGTGGTCCTTGACATGGAAAAGTTGGAGCACCACTGATTAGAGCTTAAGATTTTTGCCCGAACCCGACGGGACCCGACCCGGCCCGTCGGCACGGGCCGGGCCGGGTCCAATTCGTCACGTATTTGTCGGGTTTTGGGTCGGGCTGGGCTGGGGCCGCTGGGCAACAAAATAAAACTTTTTTTTTTTTTTACAAATAAATGTATGTATTAATTAATTTGTATTAATTTAGTTGCCTATTGTGTTTACAAAAAGCAACAATAAGCGCGGAATGTTAAGTTATCTTCTGTCTGTGACGTGACTTACTCACTGTTCACTCACTGTTGTAAGCTGCAGCTGCCTGCTGCTGCGCTAAAAGTGCGCTTGACTCTGTGTGTGTGTGTGTGTGTGTGTGTGTGTGTGTGTGTGTGTGTGTGTGTGTGTGACTGCGCGCGCGCGCGTGTGTGTGGTGCCCGCCCTTCCCTCTCCCTCATGACCTGCCTAGGCTTGGCCAATAACCTGGCAGATGCGTTGATCTGAACGTCAGCTGTCAGCGAAACGACAATAACAAACAGCAGCGCGGCAAAGGTGAAAAATGGAGCAAAAAATGGATTCTGTTGAAGTGAAAAGGAGACTGGCATCTGGTGATTATGGTGTAGTTGTGCAAGAAAGCAAAAGACTAAAGTCTGATGTATGGAACTATTTTGACAAAGTGCATGACGAGAACAATGATCAGTTGGATTTTGTACAATGCAAAAGCTGCAAAACTGTGCTCCGTCACAGCAGCAAAAACACTGGGACCTCCTCGCTTAACAGGCACAAAGAGCGGTGTGAATCTGGACTGCCGGTCGAGGCAAGTCAACCAAGTGTTGAATCGTTTTTCACAACTGCCCCTAAAGCCTTGCCCGCAAAGGTGAAACAAAATATCACAGAAAAATGTGTCAGCTTTTGCTGTAAAGATATTAGGCCTTTTAATATTGTGAATGGAGAGGGCTTTGAAGATCTAGCACAAGAGCTCATTAACGTGGGGGCTGCGCACGGGAGAGTTGCCCTTAGCTCAGTAATATGGAAGCAGATCAGGCTCATAAGTCTTGATTGTTTATCAAAAAAAGTGTCAGTGAAAAAATTAAAAGTTAAGTGGAAAAATAAGATTTGAACTTGAAAAAAAATTAAAATGTACCTGAAAGTCTTGAATTTCTAAATTGAACTTTGACAAATCCCAGAATGCATGAAAAAAAACTGTTCAAACGTAACTTTGATTCTTTTTTTTAATACTTTTGAATAAATTAATCATTTTTATTTTTCACTTCAATGTATATTTCGATCTTGGAGTACTTTTTTTTTTCAATTGAATTCTATTTATTTATTTCAGATTCAGATCTGATTTTTACGGATTCAAATCGTTTTTTTTCGGTTGCAGATTATAATTTTTCAGATTCAGATCTTTTCTTTACGGATTCAACTTGAAAAGTTTCAGGTTAACTTTTGGACCTGATCTTCTGTGGGGGCGGGCTTCGACTGAGAGGGGCGTGGTCTGTCATGCGTGACAGGCCAACCAGAGCGGTGTTCTTCTCTGTGGCTGAGCAGCAGCACTGCAGCAGCTCATGGAATCATACAAGGAAGTAAAATGTATAATTAATAAGCAAGAAAGGAAACACGGCTGCAATAAATATAGATCCAGGGAGAAAGCGTGGCCAAATATTGCCGACAAATTAAATGCAAGTTGTCCAAAAATATGCAATTAATTTATACGTCCATAAATATATAATTCAGTTAGGCTTAAACATGAGGAGTTTATGTGAATATTGGAATTATAATTATAAACACTTAAATCGAAGATCTACAAGTGAAAAGCTTGCCTTTTGGCGGCCGGGGGTCCCCGGTCCACGGGGGTCAACAACAGGGGTCCAGGGGTACACGGGGCCGGGGGTCAACGGGGTTCGGGAGTACCCCCCCCCCCCCCCCCCCGCCCCCCCGTGTACTCCCGGACCCCCGTTGACCCCCGACGGAAGCCACGGGGGTCCGGGGGCCTGCCCACACAGAAAATCAGGTCCAAAAGTTAACCTGAAACTTTTCAAGTTGAATCCGTAAAGAAAAGATCTGAATCTGAAAAATTATAATCCGCAACCGAAAAAAAACGATTTGAATCCGTAAAAATCTGATCTGAATCTGAAATAAATAAATAGAATTCAATTGAAAAAAAAAAGTACTCCAAGATCGAAATATACATTGAAGTGAAAAATAAAAATGATTAATTTATTCAAAAGTATTAAAAAAAAGAATCAAAGTTACGTTTGAACAGTTTTTTTTTCATGCATTCTGGGATTTGTCAAAGTTCAATTTAGAAATTCAAGACTTTCAGGTACATTTAAATTTTTTTTCAAGTTCAAATCTTATTTTTCCACTTAACTTTTAATTTTTTCACTGACACTTTTTTTGATAAACAATCAAGACTTATGAGCCTGATCTGCTTCCATACAGTAATGCCATGCAATGTTACAATTGCAAAGAAGTGTAATGCCATGGCAGAAGAGAGGAGGGAATCCTTGGCACAGACACTACAGGGTTTATTGAAAGATGGCTCCACTGTCGCTATGACAACAGACATGTGGACCGACGATTATCGCAAATTAAGTTATCTGACGATCACGTGCCATTTCATAACAGAGGAGATGAAACTTATGACAAAAACACTGTCAACAGCCGCGTTCCCATTGGAAGATCCAAAAACCGGAGAGAATATCCGACGGGAGATTGTCAACAAGCTAACGATAAAGTTTGGCATTGATGCTACTTTTCTGAGCAGAATTGTGTGGGTTACTGACCAGGGGTCTAACATTAAGTACGCTCTGCGTCCATACACCCGACTCGATTGCATTGACCACGTACTCAACACAGTCTTACGCCATGGACTTGACATTGCAGAGTTGAAGAAGGATGTTGCTCCCGATATAGGACAGACACTTACTGCTGCAAAAGAGTTAGTGAGGTATGTTAAACAGACTGGGCTGGCAGCTCAACTGTCCAAAACCCTGTTGCAAATGGGGGACACCCGATTCAGTACAGTTTTCCTCACACTGACCTCTGTTCAGGACATTTACAATGAGCTCCATGTGAAACTGGAAGCGCGCGGAGAGAGTGCACGGATCGAAAACATAGCCCCTGACACACTGAGCTTTTTAGTAGACTTCCTAAGGCCTTTCTACGATGCACAGAAGGAACTCGAGGGAGACCAGTATCCTACGCTCAATCTTGTGTGCCTTTGGCATGAGAGACTCAAACGCCATTGCCAACCCCACCTACTTGACTCAGCCCAGCAGGCCGCCGTGCGTAAACGGCACGAAGAGTGGCTCGCTCGTAAAATCATAATAGATATCCGTCACAAAGTCGCTACATTCCTTTGGCCTAAATTTAACCAGCTAAGAATGATGTCACCATCGGACAGGGACAGTGTTTACGAGCATACCCGCACTCTTCTCCGGGCCATGCCTACAGCAGCAGCACGAGATGACACTGATGGAGAGGCTGCGGGGACACCGGCTCCTTCGGCCCAAAATGCGGACACTGAGTTTGCGGAGTGGGAAAATGAGCAGAGAGGCGCAGACGAGGGAGAAGTTGACGAGGTGAATCTGTATATTGCCCAGACGGCTGTCATGGACAATGAAAGAGATATCCTTGGCTGGTGGAGTGCCAACAAGGCACAGTACCCAAAACTGACACGGTTGGTTAGATCAGTGCTTTGCATCCCAGCCAGCAGCAGTGCCAGTGAACGTGTTTTCAGCGCCGCAGGCAGAACCATGTCCGAGCGGAGGACGTCGTTGAAATCGTCCACAGTGGATTCCATCCTTTTCCTACATAACAACTTATAATATTAGTGAGTAGGCCTACTGTAGCCTCTAGCCTTTAATTAATCATTGGTAACTAAGCATTACAAGCCTTAAATGTAAGCTTAGTCTCACTCTCTTGTGATTATATCATTTTCATTTATCTTTTCTTTCTTTTCTTTTTTTTTTCCTTCAGCTGCTGCTTCGCTGCTGTGGCCTGCTCTGAGCGAGGCCCTGCCGTGCGTGCGCTGACTTGTTGGGACTATTAAGAAGAACACGTGTAATTTGAAAAGAAGAAGAGTTTTGTGTTGGACAAAAATTACAAATGTTGGTTATTTTATTTGATTTATCCTAGGCTAATTTCATGTGCCCAGAGTCCCAGATTTCATTTAAGATTGCACAATGTAAAGTTTTGTAAACACGAACAAATGTTAAATTGTCCTCCAGACCAGTGGTGCATATTGCATAAACCTAGTTTGATTTGAGTCAATATTTCTACACATTTTAATTGTTATCGCTATTAAGCAGAAGTTTTTTTGGTTTGTTGGTTTGTTGTTTAATATTATAGGCTACTTTTGTATAGCCTAATAGACATTTTTTGAACTTAGCTATAATAGCCACTGCCAGCCTGCCTGGCCTGTGTGCGCGCTATACTGCGCTTGGCGCCTGCCGCCTGCAGCCTGCTGCCTGATTTAGCGGAGGCCGACGGGCTCAAGAGAGGCCTCCAACAATGTTTATTTGTTCCACTTAGAACAGTTATTATTACAATTTTATACATTTATAGCCCTATTTGCTGAATTTGCAACTGTTAAAAAAATAAAATAACTGTTAAAAAAAATAAAGACAGTTGGAATAGGGTAATGACTCCTGTTCTTTGCGAATTATCAAGATTTAATGACAAAAAAGGTTGTATGCAGCAATTAAGCTTGTTTAGAAAAATGACGGGTTTCGGGCTGGGCTGGGCCCAATTAGTCAATTATGTATCGGGTTTTGGGTCGGGCCGGGCTTGACGTTCCGTCGGGCTGGGTCGAGCCGGGCTCACATATTTAGGCCCGATTTAAGCTCTACCACTGATAGAGCCCCCCCCCCCCCCAAGAAGCAAAGATTTAAGTTGATGTTCGCTTTAGAAAAATATATATTCAAAGATTTGCACACATTTTTGTGATTTTCCAATAATAGCAGATCTACAAGCTATTAGCTATTATGACCGGTGGAGTCTCCGGATAAAAAACAAGTAATGTTTTGGGTGAACTTTAAGTATTCCGACTTGTTTGCAGAGTGAAACCATCCACCCTCTGGTACACACTGGCTCAGCTGCTGGGTCGTCAGCTGGAACCACCAACCATGTTTGGCCACCTGCCCTGCCCTGCCCCCCTTTTTATTTTTTTACTTTTTTTTATCCCTCAATTTTTGTAACCCATTTTTTCAACCAGTGCCAATTGTCTAAAGTAATAGAGAGTATGCATATGTGTCACTTTTCCACCGGGACACGCCCCCCTCAGCTAGACTGAGTGGTAAAACATTGAGCATCATGGAGTGTTGGAGTTTGGAAGCGCTCAACGCGCTAAATCACTCAACGCTCCTGCGCACCACCTGTTTCTAAATGTCACATGATGCAGGAGGCAGCAGGACGTTGTGTTATTAAAAACGAGCGCTTCCAAACTCCAACACTTCTAAACATAATCACCTGCACAGATGTATTGACAAAAAGTATCTCATAACATGACTACGGTGGATTTTAATTAAACAAACACTTTGCAGATAGAAAGAGAATAATTCAAGCTTTACGTACAGCTGCAAAGTTGGTGAGCTTAACGTTGTTTAATACAATCAGATAGGACTTTTCTGTTTGGATGTATGAAGGCCAGAAAGTAGTTTTTTGCCACTCAGTAAGCGTTCCCGCATAACTTCCGGGTATGATGATGTCACACGCATAGCCTCTATCCTGGGCGCTACTCTCCCTCTGAGAGAGAGCCCCGAACTAAGCTCATGCTTCCTTCAATGCATGAGGAATGAGCAGGCTGCTTCTTATCACATGACAGGGGGGAGTTTCCCTGGTTAGACGTAGCGTGTGGAAGGAACACGTTATTCCAACCAGCTCCTTTCCCCTCCATCAGGCGCCCGGCTGGCCAGGGGAAGGCAGTATAGAGACCATTACTGCATGGTTTTTGTGAGGGTACCTATTCTAGGGGACACAGGGAGAACAAAACCCACCTAGGGTATGGGCACTGATGACACAGAGGAGTGAACACACCCCCAGCGTCCCCGGCGGGAATCGAACCCAGGACCTTCTAGCTGTGAGTTAAGTTGTCCTCATTGTTGTGTTGAACCCCAATACTATACCTCCTTAGCCATAACCAGTAGCTTGCTTTCTCCGCCTCTGTAATAGCCCTCTTAACTCTTTGACTTCCAGAGTATTTTCATAATGTACTCACCCAGTGCAAGCGATTTTCGTGTTTTATAACATTTTCAACTGGTCACAGAAGTTTTATATCCATTATAATCCATTGTCTGTCTGTGTTTATAAACAAACACGACACATCCACCAGCCCTCAAAGGGTTAAGTTTAAGTTTTCAAAGCTGAGCTGTGTGTAGTTGTTTTCACCAGCACAAAGGCTGCAGCCACCATAGCCGTCGAAAATGCGATATTATAAATGGTAAATGGGTGCATTTATATAGCGCTTCTATCCGAAGCACTTTACATTGATTGTGCCATTAACCCATTCACACACACATTCATACACCGATGGCAGAGGAAACCATGCAAGGCACCAACCTGCTCATCAGGAGCAATTAGCAATTTGTCTCGCTCAAGGACACTTCAACACTAACTCTAGGGGAGCACCCCAGCCCGGGATCGAACTGGGAACCTTGCGGTTTTCCAGTTCACTCTACCCGGCCACTCTACCCCTGAGCCACTGCCGCCCCTGGGATAACTGTTGGGATAACTGTTTGTCGTCCAGAGAAAAGAAAATATAACCAAAGCTTTCCGTTCGTTTTTTATGCCGTGTGAGGTAACTCGTTTTGCCTTGTTTTCGGCTCAAAAGCAAATTTTTCAAGATAAAACCGGAAACAGGAAACGGATGACGCTATTTCCACATCCGGGTGAGTGGCAAGTGAGTGGAAAGGGAACCTGATGACGGATGTTACAGAGAACAGCGCGATCGTCTATTAAACAATGAAAAAGCTATCAACGCGTCTAACGTGTCGACGGCGTGGATGGATTAAGTTGCAATTGACTTGAAAACGCGTTGACGATGGCGTTCAAAGACTTAAGGTTATTCCAGCTGCACAGAGAAGCTGGATTGCCGATCTGCCCACAAAGCCCCTGCACCCAACTTCCAGAGGGTGGATGGTTGCAGCCCAGCCCCCTATTCTGATTGGTCACGGTCCGCTCCTTGGGCCTTGGACTTTGACTGTATGTTGCCCTTATTTTGCCCTTATACGGACTTTAGGACTGTATCGTTCCTATTGTATTTCTGTTACTGCCTTTTGCCTGTATCTTATTTTGTAGTATGTTCTGTGCCTTCCTGTCTGCCTCTGTAGTTCTGTACCTGCCTTGTCTTACCAGTCTTGTGATTGTCTGTGTTTCCACCTGTGTCCTCTTAGTCTCCCAGCCTATCCCAGTGTTGATTGTCAGTTGTGTTCACATGTGTCCTGTTATCCCTGTGTCTATATATACTCCCCTGTGTGTCTAGCTCTTTGTTAGTTCGTCATTCAATGTTACTGTGAGTCTGTGTGGCTTTAGGCCTTCAATCTGTTTAGCCCTGTTCTTCTGCCCGTGTCTAGTTTTTGCCTGCCCTGAGGTTGGGCAAGTCTTTTGTTTTGTGGCTTTAGGCCTTCAGTCTGTTTAGCCCTGTTCTTCTGCCTGCCCTGAAGTTGGGCTAGTCTTTTGTTTAGCCACTGCCAGTGGCTCAGGGGTAGAGTGGCCGGGTAGAGTGAACTGGAAAACCGCAAGGTTCCCAGTTCGATCCCGGGCTGGGGCGCTCCCCTAGAGTTAGTGTCGAAGTGTCCTTGAGCAAGACGCTGAACCCCTAATTGCTCCCGGTGAGCAGGTTGGTGCCTTGCATGGTTTCCTCCGCCATCGGTGTATGAATGTGTGTGTGAATGGGTTAATGGCACAATCAATGTAAAGCGCTTCGGATAGAAGCGCTATGTAAATGCACCATTTACCATTTTACCATTTAAACATTTGAGTCCCATGGTTCGTCTGCATCTGGGTCCTATTCTTCATCTCACCGTAACAATACGAACTAACCAAGTATGGACCCAGCAGACGAATATTCTGAGGTTGGACTGAAAGAGGTGGTGAGCTACATCGAGTCCATTGTTGAGTATAGCCTCCAGCCCTCCATTAGCCTTGAACAAAGGGTTGAGAATTTGAAGAGGGCCCTCCGGGTGGCTTATTCCAGGCCTAAGCTGGCCGGTGAGCTTGCAGGACTGATTAAAGACATATGGACTGCTCTGTCTGTGTGTGCGTGGTTCCTGTTCCCGGCGCCACCTGGAGCCCCCGCTGCTCAGTGTCCAAGAGGCTCCTCTGCTGTCCAGCGCCCAGTCTTTGCCAGCTGTCTCCTCCGATGACCTGCCTGCGCCCTCTGTGCCCTCGTCAGCAGTATCTGTCGACGACTCGCCAGAGCCCTCTTCAGTTGTCGTCGTTGATGACCAGCCTGAGCCCCAGTCTATCAGACTAGGTTTTGTGGGCCTCCAACCTGCCTTTTCTGAGCTCACTGACTCTGCACCTGCCTGTCCGGAGATGGCCCCTGTCCCGGACCCATGGGAGGGGTCTTACCTGCCAAGTTCCTCCAGGAAGAAGCGTGATCGGCGTTGCTCCCGAAGGCGTCAGCACTCTCCGTCGGCTGCCCCCGCCGATGCCTTTCCAGCACCCTCGTCATCTGGAAATCTGCCAGAGCCTTCGCCAAGCGTCTCTGCTAACACCCCTTGTGAACTTTGTGAACTGTCCCTTGTTGTCACTGCCGATGCAGACCAAGCACTCCTGCTGCCGGACCCCGGGCCTGACCTTCAGCTGTCAGAGCCTGGGCTTGCACTACAGCAGCAGGACCTCGGGCCTGCACTCCAGCAGCTGGCCCCCAGGCTGGCACTCCAATTGCCAGACCCTGGGCTTGCACCCCAGTTGCTGGACCCCGAGACTGCTCTCCAGCCACCTGACCTCTGTTCTCCTTTTCCACTGCCGATGTCTCCTTGTCCTCAGGTACCCCAGTCCCTTATGTCTAGTTCCATACCTAGCCTTGTTCCCAGCCTTGTTTGTAGCCCTATTCCTAGCTCTGTTCCTAGCCCTCCTGTTTCCCAGCGTAGCTCCCCTGTCTCCATGTCTGTTAGACCCCCGGTTTCTCAGGTCACTCTCACCCCCATTTCTCCTTTTGTCAGCCCTTCTGTTTCTCATGTCCCTAGTTCCCCATTTCTCCAGTCTATTAAGTCCCCCCAGTTCCACTCTGGAACACCCCAACCTTTGGCCAGGGGTGTAGTTGCCTTTGGCCAGGGGTGCACCCACCAGCCCGTTAAATACTCTCCCTATCTGTTTGTCTGCCTGTCTCCCTGTCTGTGTATCTGCTAGTCTGTCTGCTACTCTGCTTGTCCGTCTGTCTAACCCCCGGTCCTTCAGTCTTTCTGACCCGTTTACCCGCCTGTGTGTCAAACCTCATGTTTGTCCGCCTGCATGTCTGTCTGTCAGTTGATCTGTCTGTCTCTTGGTCTGTCTCACCTTCTGCCTGTCTGCTTGTCTGTGTGCTTGTCTGCGTGTTTGCCCGCCTGCCTTTCTGTTTGATTGTGTAGTTGTTTCTCTGTGTTTTTGAATGTTTTGCCCAGCCCAGTCCCTTCTAGCCCAGTTATTTGATTTCTTCCCAGTCCTATTCTGTCCTGCCTGTTTCACCAGTCTGGTTCCTTGCCCTGTCCCTGTGCCTTAGGCCTTCAATCTGTTTAGCCCTGTTCTTCTGCCCGTGTCTAGTTTTTGCCTGCCCTGAAGTTGGGCTAGTCTTTTGTTTAATAAACATTTGAGTTCCACGGTTCGTCTGCATCTGGGTCCTATTCGTCATCTCACCGTAACATATTTCATAGTTTATATCATTTGCCATATCTTTTGAACAGTTTGTCGTAGCCACTTGTGAGTCGCCAAATATATTCCTGTGTAAACTGATACTATAGCTACTTAGCCTTGCAGCTGAGAATCCAGCAAAGATGGTTTGTGAGGGATGGGGAGCGGTTGTTTTCCTTACAAGCCCCGCCTGAAGCCCCTCAGTCACTCATCGTCCTTCACGGGCGATGCACGGCCGGGCTTGTAAGGAAAACAAGCGCTCCCCTTCCCTCGATCAGCTACAATAATAATTGCTGCACACGCCACCACATCTCAAGGTTTTCTGAACATTTGGCAGCCCTGCTCATACACATTTACTACCCCAGCACTTTGGTCAATCTCGGTTGTTTTAAATGTGCTTTATAAATAAAGTTTGATTTGATTTGATCAAGAGTGTGAAAATGCAATGCCAAAGTTTAAGTCTGGCTTAAAGTTTGGTCCTTTGTGTGCCAGAGATGTTTCACCAAAACAACACAGTAGCCTTACGTCGTCTTTTGCATCTGTTGTCGCATAATGGGATATGGAAAGTGATCAAAAAGGAGCACAGTTTAATACTGTATTGTGAAATAATAAAAGATGTGTTTCCCCGGCGCCCTTGCATGGACCCCATTTGATAGGATTTCCATCTCAGTGGGGTCTAGGCTACACTGACAAATCCTCAGGCTTAATTTAACTCAGAGTGTGGACCCTTATGGGTCCATTTGGTTACATGTGTACACTCTCAGAGTTACAGATTAGTAGGCTAAACTTTTCAGGCCGCGACCCCCCCAAAATAATCATATTTGAACTGGGGACCCTCCACCCTGACAAACACTTGGAATTGTAAGCATTTCCTTTAGATTGACTCGTTTCCACAGATATTATTGTGGAAATAGCCAAACTACACGTAATATTTGACAATTTGGCCAATTTCATATTAATGAAAATGTGTTATCAATACATTTTATTTTATTTATAGGACACTTTATTTGTCTTATGACGGGATACAGTAAGACACTGTAAGACACTGTAACCTGTGCAGCACAGGACGGGACACGGTGAGACACTGTTGTTGTCCTGCATAGTGCAGGACGGACACGGTGAGACACTGTTGTTGTCCTGCATAGTGCAGGACGGGACACGTTGAGACATTGTTGTTGTCCTGCATAGTGCAGGACGGGACACGGTGAGACACTGTTGTTGTCCTGCATAGTGCAGGACGGACACGGTGAGACACTGTTGTTGTCCTGCATAGTGCAGGACGGGACACGGTGAGACATTGTTGTTGTCCTGCATAGTGCAGGACGGGACACGGTGAGACATTGTTGTTGTCCTGCATAGTGCAGGACGGGACACGGTGAGACGGGACACGGTGAGACACTGTTGTTGTCCTGCATAGTGCAGGACGGGACACGGTGAGATGGGACATGGTGAGACACTGTTGATGTCCTGCATAGTGCAGGACGGGACACGTGAGACACTGTTGTTGTCCTGCATAGTGCAGGACGGGACACGGTGAGACACTGTTGTTGTCCTGCATAGTGCAGGACGGGACACGGTGAGACACTGTTGTTCTGCATAGTGCAGGACGGGAAACGGTGAGACACTGTTGTTGTCCCTAGATGTCTTAATATTCATGTTGACAGCACAAAATCTCTCTCAAACATATGAGACAAGTATTGATGCATTAGTATACTAAAATATGAATTTAGACCTTGAAAGTAAAGCTTAAACAAAAATTCAACTTGAATGATTGGCGCCGTGCACAGTGTGTTACAGTAGTCTGTAGTAGTAGTCATGTGTTGTAGGATATGTGCATGGCTCTGTTTTGAACATGAACTAACCAGGGGTCTATTTCACGAAAGCGGAATTAAATTATCCTGGTTTAAAAGGCAAATCCAGGTTTGACAAGCCTGCGCTGTTCAGCCTGGTTTATTCAGTTCCACGAACGCCAAGCCTGGCTGAGGAGTGACTTTATCAAGCCAGGATCGTTAAACCAGGCTGAATGTGAGTTCACCTATTCCTATAAAAGACCATGAAAGTCGATAGCAGAGTCCTTGAACTTGACCAATCATGGAGCCCAAAACAAGAGTGGCGTTCTTCTCTGTGGCTGAACAGCAGCACTGCAGCAGCTCATGGAATCATACAAGGAATTAAATTAAAATGTATAATAAGCAAGAAAGGAAACACGGCCGCAATAAATATAGATCCAGAGAGAAAGCGGATTAGCAAATTAAATGCAAAAGTTGTCCAAAAATATGCAACTAATTTATATACTATAATTCAGTTAGGCTTAAACATGAGGAGTTTATGTGAATATTGGAATTATAATTATAAACACACTCTAATTTCTAATTTCTAAAATCGAAGATCTACAAGTGAAAAGCTTCCCTTTTGGCGGCCGGGGGTCCCCGGTCCACGGGGGTCAACGGGGGTCCAGGGGTACACGGGGGCCGGGGTCAACGGGGGGCGGGGGTCTACGGGGTCCCCGTGGTGGCCGGGGGTCCACGGGGTCCCCGGCCACCACGGGGACCCCCGCGGACCCCCGGCCGCCATATGACAATTTTTTTCCGAGCTTGTAGATCTTCGATTTTCGCATAAGAATTGAATAAGTGTGGAAAAACTCATTGGTTTACGATTGGAGTCATTGGACTAACAGCTATTTCACAAAAACCTGAAGAACAAGGCACTGGATTAATAAAGCTTGGCTGTTAGCCTGGTCCGGACCAGGCTAACTTCACAGCTAAATTGCCATGGTAACTAAGGCAGGATTGCTTCAATTTTCTTTCGTGAAACTGGATCATGGATAAACATATCCAGGTTTACTGGCTAAATTAATCTGCCGAGCTAACTCAGCTTTCGTGAAACCGATTCCTGGATAATTTAAGCCAGGATAGCCGATTAAACCCGGTTTATCCCTAATCCAGGTTTCGTGAAATAGACCCCAGGTCACAGTCTGTAAGGTGCATAATAATAATAAACAACAGCAGCAGGTGAACTCCACAAACACAACTCATCTTCCAGATAAGGTCAGCATATGACACCCTTCTCTGTCCCTGAAACCTCACCCAGTGGTTTGGAATCAAGCCTCAGATGGCATAACACTGAGCTGAGCTCAAGCAGCTTAATCCATTTAGACCGGGAAAGCATCTTGTGTCATTTTAGATTTCTTTGGCTATTCCAAAAAATAGCAGATCTACAAGCTCATAGCGCGGCACCGAGTGCCGCTCTATGAGCTTGAAGATCTGATCGTGAACATTTGTGTCTTAAAGCGAACATTTTTAACTCTGTGCTTCTGGGGGGTCCCTGGAACAATCACATATAATTCTGGGGGTCCTTGACATGGACAAGTTGGAGCACCACAGCTATAGCAACATACTGTTAGGATTTTAAAAACATTTTTAGATATGTATTTGACCACGGACCCCCATCTCAAAATGTTTTGCTCCAGGGACCCACCCTCCCCAGAAGCAAAGATTTGAGTTACAAATGTTTGCTTTAAAAATATATATATTCAGAGGTTTGCACACATTTTCATTGAATTCATGACTTTTTGTTGTTTGTTTTTGTCGGATTCCTAAGCCAATAATTTGATGACCGGTGGAGTCCCCGGATAGAAAATAAGTAATGTTTTGGGTGAACTGTACCTTTTAAGTATTCTGACTTGGCTGCAGAGTTCAAAGACCTGGTCTGGGCTGCAACCATCCACCCTCTGGTACACTGGCTCAGCTGCAGGGTCGTCAGCTGGAACCACCTTCATGGTTGTTTGTCCCCCTGCCCTCTACATCTCCTGGTGGGCAGTGGCTGAATGGGGACGTCTCCCCGCCACGCCCTGAAGTTGTCCTCATTGTTTTTTTGTACTTCATTTTTTTATCCCACAATTTTTTTAACCCATTTTTTTCACCCAGTGCCAATTGCCTATGTAATCCTGGGCACTACTCTCCCTCTGCCAGCCTGGTTTCCCCGGTAGGACGTAGCGCGTGGAAGGAACACGTCATTCCAACCAGTTCCTTTCCCCTCCATCAGGCGCCCCGGCTGACCAGGGGGAAGCAGTACAGTATAGAGACCAGGATTACTGCATGTTTTTGTGAGGGTACCTACCCTAGGTAACGGGTCCATTTGGTTCCATTTGTACACTCTCAGAGTTAAATTAACATTGATTTTACAATATGAATTGGGGTCCCAGAGATATAAATACCATTAAATGGGGGTCCGTAGCCTAATCCATGTCAAACTGGGGGTCCTTGAAATTAAAATGGTTGAAAATCACAGCTAGAGCCGTAAAAATCTTCTCTTATGGGGGTCCCTGGCTTATCTTTTCAAATGGGGGTCCGCGGGCTAATAAGTGTCAATTTGGGGGTCCTTGACATGAAAAAGTCTGAGTACCACTGCCCTAGGGGACACGGGGAGAAAATGCAAACTCCACACAGAAAGGCCCTTTTGCCAACCCCACCTAGGGTATGGGCACTGAGTGAACACGCCCCCAGCGGGAATGGAACCCAGGACCTTCTCGCTGTGGAACAAGTTGTCCTCATTGTTGTGTTGAACCCCAATACTATACCTCCTTAGCCTCAACCAGTAGCGTGCTTTCTCTGCCTCTGTAATAGCCCTCTTAACGTTAGCCTCCGTCATTCCAGCTGCACAGAGAAGCTGGATTGCTGATCTGCCCATTAATCCCCTGCACCCAAATTCCAGAGTGTGGATGGTTACAGCCCAGCCCCCTATTCTGACTGGTCGATATGTCTTAGTTTCTACCATTTGCATATTGTTTCGAACATGGGCACGATATTTTCATATAAATAATGCTACTGCTAATAATTATTAATAATGAATAATAATTATCATTTAAGTATGAATTATTAATAACTTTTGAACAGTTTGTCGTAGCCACTTGTGAGTCGCCTCATTGGACTCAGTTTAAAGTCCCTTTCCTTCATTGGTGTTACATAACTCCGCCCCCTCTTCTGATTGGGCGATATTTGATAGTTCCTATGTTTTTCCATAACTCTTGAACAGTTTGTCGTACAGAGTCATGAGTGGTCTCACTAGACTCGGTTGAAAATCCTTCTCCATCAATAGTTACTTAGCTCTGTTACTTAGCTCTGCTACCTGTTCTGATTGGTCGATATTTGCCCCCAACGTCGACAGAGGTGCGAGGGCCCGGCGAGGGCCCGGTTTAATAAGGGTAATAATAATAATAACTAGAAAAAGTGCTCCTCGGAGCACGACTCTCCGCCAGAAGACTTGTGTTGGTTCGAAGGTCGCGAAGGTCGCTATCCCTCTTGTATATGTAAGTGTCCTATCCATCCTGTCTGGGTAAGTGTCCTCTTCCGTCCTGTCTGTGTAAGTGTCCTATCCCTCCTGTCTGTATAAGTGTCCTATCCGTCCTGTCTATGTAAGTGTCATATCCCTCCTGTCTATATAAGTGTCCTATCTGTCCTATCTGTCCTATCTGTCCAATAAGACAGATAGGAACAATTTGGAGTGAGCTAGTGGCCGGATTTTCGGTATTGGAATCTGGCTTATCACTCTTTAAAAGTGACACATGTATTTATAGGTCGCTATCCCTCTTGTATATGTAAGTGTCCTATCCAACCTGTCTGGGTAAGTGTCCTCTTCCGTTCTGTCTGTGTAAGTGTCCTATCCCTCCTGTCTGTATAAGTGTCCTATCCGTCCTGTCTATGTAAGTGTCCTATCCGTCCTGTCTGTGTAAGTGTCCTATCCGTCCTGTCTGTGTAAGTGTCCGATCCGTCTTGTCTGTATAAGTGTACACTGTCCGTCCTGTCTGTGTAAGTGTCATATCCCTCCTGTCTATATAAATGTCCTATCTGTCCTATCTGCCAATTATGTATCAGCCATGTAGCCATTTCATGGTTCCTGTCTTACCTCACTTTGACAGTGGCAGAGACACTGTCAAAGTGATGCCATGTATATATAGGCCGCTATGCGTCACTAGCCAATCAGATCACAGTATTTCACGTGTCACGTGAGGCTTGACCAATCGGTGTGTCATGTTTAGAAAGTGAAAACGCAGTGAAAACAATACTCTCCTGGCGGAGTGTAATAATAACTAGAAAAAGTGCTCCTCGGAGCACAACTCTCCGCCAGAAGACTTGTGTTGGGAATGTTGGGAATGTTCTATCTGTATAAGTGTCCTATCCGTCCTGTCTGTATAAGTGTCCTATCCCTCCTGTCTGTGTAGCCAATCAGATCACAGTATTTCACAGTATTGTCACGTGTCTCCCACTCGTGGGAGTGAGCGAGTGGCCGGATTTTCGGTATTGGAATCTGGCTTATGACTCTTTGAAAGTGACACATGTATTTATAGGCCGCTTATCCGTCCTGTCTATGTAAGTGTCCTATCCGTCCTGTCTGTGTAAGTGTCCTCTTCCGTCCTGTCTGTGTAAGTGTCCTATCCCTCCTGTCTGTATAAGTGTCCTATCCGTCCTGTCTGTATAAGTGTCCTATCCCTCCTGTCTGTATAAGTGTCCTATCCGTCCTGTCTATGTAAGTGTCCTATCCGTCCTGTCTGTGTAAGTGTTCTATCCGTCCTGTCTGTATAAGTGTCCTGTCTGTGTAAGTGTCATATCCCTCCTGTCTATATAAGTGTCCTATCTGTCCTATCTGTCCAATTATGTATCCTATCTAATTGTTACAGTATCCACCATTTCTCAGCCATTTCGTGATGGTTCCTGTCTTACCTCATTTTGAAAGTGGCGCCAGGAGAGTATTGTTTTCACTTTCTAAATATGACACACCGATTGGTCAAGCCTCACGTGACACGTGACAATACGGTGAAATACTGTGATCTGATTGGCTAGTGACACATAGTGGTCTATAAATACATGGCGTCGTTTTGAAAGTGTCTGCGCCACTTTCAAAATGAGGTAAGACAGGAACCATCACGAAATGGCTGCATGGCTGATACATAATTGGCAGATAGGACAGATAGGACACTTATATAGACAGGAGGGATATGACACTTACACAGACAGGACGGATAGGACACTTACAGTATACAGACAGGACGGATAGGACACTTATACAGACAGGACGGATAGGACACTTATACAGACAGGACGGATAGAACACTTACACAGACAGGACGGATAGGACACTTACATAGACAGGAGGGATATGACACTTACACAGACACGACGGATAGGACACTTACAGTATACAGACAGGACGGATAGGACACTTATACAGACAGGACGGATAGGACACTTACACAGACAGGAGGGATAGGACACTTACATAGATAGAACATTCCCAACATTACATAGATAGAACATTCCCAACATTCCCAACACAAGTCTTCTGGCGGAGAGTTGTGCTCCGAGGAGCACTTTTTCTAGTTATTATTATTATTATTATTATAATAATCCACAAACCAAGTTTGGAGATGGTAGCATGCTGCAAAATGGAGTTATGACTGTGACATAGGGGGCGGGGCTTCAATTACACTTATTACTTAGGCCCATCGCTCCCAGTGGAGCATGGCCATCTATGACTCTTCTCCATCCAACACAGCTTTGGGCTGTCCTTTCTGCCTCCCCCCAGCTGGTTCCTTGTCTCTTGAGCTCCGCCTCAGTGTCCCACCTCCAGGTGTTCTTAGGCCGCCCTCTCATCCGCTTCCCCTGGGGATTCCAAGTCAGGGCCTGGCGTGTAGTGCTGGTTGTCGGTTTCCTCAAGGTGTGACCTATCCACCCCCACTTTCGTCTTAGGATCTGCTTCTCTACTGGTTCCTGTCTTCCTCTCAGCCATAGTTCCTCATTCTTAATTTTGTTTGGCCACCTGATCCCAAAGATGCGTTTCAGACAGCTGTTTATAAAAGTCTGTATCTTCTGCAATGTTCTTTTTGCCATTCTCCACGTCTCTGAACCGTAGAGAAGGACGGATTTTACATTTGAGTTGAAGAGCCGCACTTTGGTTGTCATGGCAATGTCCTTGGAGGACCAGATGTTCTTCAGAATGATGAAGGCTGCTCTGGCTTTGCCTACTCTGGCTGTGACGTCGCTGTCTGTGCCGCCCTGCCTATCTAAGATGCTTCCTAGGTAAGTGAATGAGTTGACTTCCTGTATGGATTCCTCACCTACTGTGACTGTGCTGTTGGTAGAGGAGTTGATCATCATTAGGTTGGTTTTCTTCCTGTTTATTCTCAACCCGGTCTCAAGGGATGTATTTGCCAGCTTAGTTGTCTTGTCCTGCATCTGGTTGTAGCTGTGTGACAGGAGAGCCAGGTCATCAGCAAAGTCGAGGTCATCCAGTTGTGTCCATAGGGTCCACTGTATGACCTTCTTTGTTCCTTTTGTGGTGGTCTTCATAATCCAGTCTATGACTAGGAGGAAGAGGAAGGGTGATAGAAGGCATCCCTGACGCACACCAGTCTTTACCTCAAAACTCTCTGACAGTTGGCCTGCATGTAAAACTTTGCATGACGTTCCTTGATAGGTGTTTTGAATCAGGGTGATGATTTTCTCTGGGATACCGTAATGCCTCAACAGTTTCCACAGAGTCTCTCTATCCACGCTGTCAAAGGCTTTTTCATAGTCTATGAAGTTTATATATAATGGGGAGTTCCATTCGATGGATTGCTCGATGATGATGCGCAGGGTGGCGATCTGGTCCGTACAAGATCTGTTGCTCCGGAAGCCTGGCAGCTGGTCTCGAAGCATGGGATCAACTGCTGCACTCATTCTGTCCAGTATAATTCTGTTGAGAACTTTTCCCGGTACTGATAGAAGCATTATTCCTCTGTAGTTGTTGCAGTTGGTGAGATCTCCTTTTTTGGTAGTTTGATAATGATTCCATCTTTCCATTCTTCTGGAATCTTTTCTTCCTCCCAGATCTTGGTGAAGAGGCTATGAAGCATGTCCACCGCAGTCTTCAAGTCGGCCTTGATGGCTTCTGCTGGTATTTCATCTGGCCCTGCAGATTTTCCGTCCTTTGTTGAGATTATAGCTTTTCTGATCTCCGCTTTGCTGGGTTTATCACAGTTTATTGGAAGTGTTCTCTCCGCTGGTGTAATGTCCGCTGGCTCTGTCGGGGCTGGTTGGTTCAGTAGTTCTTTAAAATGTTCGGCCCATCTTCTCCGCTGCTCCTCGGTTGTTGTGAGTGGGTTTCCCTGTTTGTCTTTTACCGGTTTGTCTGTCTGTTGGAACTTGCCTGCTAACTTCCTAGTGATCATATAGAGGTCTTTCAAGTTGCCTTGCCCTGCCGCTGTTTCTGCTTGTTTGGCTAGGTTGTCTATGTGATCTCTTTTATCCTTCTTAATGCTATTCTTCACCTCTTTATTGGCTTGGGTGTATTCTTCCTGTGCCCTTGCTTTTGCTGATCTAGTTTTGCTTGTGTTCAGTTTCTCTTTCCTCTCCTTTCTTGCCTTCAGTTTCTGGAGTGTTTCCATTGAGACCCATTCCTTGTGTTTTGTCTTATTTTTTCCCAATATTTCTTAACGTTTTTGAGTGCTGCCATTGAGTCTTCATGTCCGCATCTGTGTCTTCATCCTGTTCCTGTAGTTGCTGGTATCTGTTGGAAAGGCTGATCTGGAATCTGCTCTGTATTTCTTTGTTCCTAAGAAGTCCGACGTCATATCTGGTCCTTGCGCTGGTGGTTGTGGCGTACTTCTTCAGACGTAGTTTTATGACAGTCAGCACGAGCTGATAGTCTGATGCCACGTCTCCTGTGTGGGAGCCCTTCCTTTCCCAGGTCGAGTTGGTTTTGAATTTTCGTAGATGCTTTTGTAACTTACTTTTTTTCCAGGTAGGGTTGTTGGCCCTACGCAAACCCATTTAACCTCTGGGTGAGGTTGGTCCAATTTGTCTCACCTCTACCCTTTGACCTGTCCAGCATGGGTGACCCTGCCAGGTAATCAATTACAGCCCTTCCCTATTGGTGGTCTATGTCCACAAACCAAGTTTGAAGACAATATACAGTATATTGCCAGTAGAACTGCCACATCAACCTGGTAAACAATACAGTAGTGTATACATTGTGTACCTTGGTGTGTAGTGATGGCAGTGATGTGTGTGTTACAGTGTGTACCTTGGTGTGTAGCAGTGACAGTGATGTGTGTTACAGTGTGTACCTTGGTGTGTAGTGATGGCAGTGATGTGTGTGTTACAGTGTGTACCTTGGTGTGTACATGTGTGTGTTACAGTGTGTACCTTGGTGTGTAGCAGTAACAGTGATGTGTTTGTTACAGTGTGTACCTTGGTGTGTAGCGTTGACGGTGATGTTGACTGAACCACTGATGTTAGCTCCAGAGATGACAGGAGCCACCACTATGTCATCACGGGGCACTGAAGAATCTGCACAATAAAATCACCAGTTTAAAGCACAGATGCGCTGCTTATGTAATGTCGGAAATTACCCGACTCTTGAATCATGAGCTCTAACCTTTGATTGCCTTTCAACAAAACCATATTTGATAGACATAGGTATCACCAACATGTTACTGATAGTAAAGAATGTTAAATTATTGTAATCCAGTCATTATTTCCTGCGCAATGGATGAATGACATTTATAGTGTGTGGTTCGGAGTGAATGGCATCGCATAGCAACCATCATTGTGTTTAAATAGACTAAAGTCTTATATAAACACAATTGACACTCTCACGTCTGCTGATTATAGAAACAATTAAATCACAGAGATTTGTTGAGAATTAGGAGTGGGCGGTGTCGCAACATTTCCTTGGAGTGAGAATGCGTTGCCATTCCAAATAAAAATGACAGTGTTTGAAAGAACTCATGAACCTAACCTCTAAATGTTGTGTCAGTCAAAAGAAAAAAAAAACATTGCTGTACAGTCTCGCCTGGGCACATGGAAAAAAATAACTTTGAAAAGTTAATCTGTGCTCCATGGGTTTTTCTTTTTTTATAATGAGTTGTGATGGGTGCTGGTCATTTCTCCTGGGTGCTTTAGCGGCGAGACACCCACAGTATTGACACCCTTGCATGGACCCCATTTGATAGGATTTCCATCTCAGTGGGAACCCAGTTTAGGCTACACTGAAAAATCCTCAGGCTTAATTTAACTCAGAGTGTGGACCCTTATGGGTCCATTTGGTTACATGTGTACACTCTCAGAGTTACAGACTAGTAGGCTAAACTTTTCAGGCCGCGACCCCCCAAAATAATCATATTTGAACTGGGGACCCTCCACCCTGATAAACACTTGGAATTGTAAGCATTTCATTTAGTTTGACTCGGTTCCACAGATACATATTGTGGAAATAGCCAAACTACACGTAATATTTTACAATTTGGCCAATTTCATATTAATGAAAATGTGTTATTAATACATTTTATGGACACTTTATTTGTCTTGTATTGCTGTACCCGACAGTACTTTTTCTTGTCCTTACTCTTTACCTGTACCTCTGTAACCTTAACTGCTGTGAATTTCCCCACGGGATAACTTTATAAACTATATATAAACTATATATAAAACAACTAAGATCTTATGCTGCGTTTTTTTTCTTGTAGATTTCTTGATATTCATTTTGCCAGCACAAAATCTCTCTCAAACATATGAGACAAGTATTGATGCATTAGTATACTCAAATATGAATTTAGACCTTGAAATATAGTAAAGCTTAAACAAAAATTCAACTTGAATGATTGGCACCGTGCACAGTGTTACAGTAGTCAGTAGTAATAGTCATGTGTTGTAGGATATGTGCATGGCTCTGTTTTAAATATGAACTAACCAGGTCATAGGTCACAGTCTGTAAGGTGCATAATAATAATAAACAACAGCAGCAGGTGAACTCCACAAACACAACTCATCTTCCAGATAAGGTCAGCATATGACACCCTTCTCTGTCCCCGAAACCTCACCCAGTGGTTTGGAATCAAGCCTCAGATGGCGTAACACTGAGCTGAGCTCAAGCAGCTTAACCCATTTAGAACGGGAAAGCATCTTGTGTCATTTTAGATTTCTTTGGCCAAAAAATAGCTGATATACAAGCTCATAGCGCGGCACCGAGTGCCGCTCTATGAGCTTGAAGATCTGCACGTTTTGGGGAAAAATCGTGAACATTTGTGTTTTAAAGCGAACATTTTTAACTCTGTGCTTTTGGGGGGTCCCTGGAACAATCACATATAATTCTGGGGGTCCTTGACATGTAAAAGTTGGAGCACCACTGCTAAAGCAACATACTGTTAGGATTTAGAAAACGTTTTTAGATATGTATTTGGCCGCGGACCCCCATCTCAAAATGTTTTGTTCCAGGGACCCCCCCACCTCAGAAGCAACGATTTGAGTTACAAATGTTCGCTTTAAAAATATATATATTCAGAGGTTTGCATACATTTTCATGATTTTTCAATAATAGCAGATCTACAAGCTGAGTGCCGCGCTATGAGGTTGTAGATCTGCTATTTTTGAATAGCCAAAGAAATCTAAAATGACAGATGCGTTCCCGTATTGAATGGGTTAAAGGGATAATTCGTCCCCCAAAACATCGATTACACACCCCATGGAGCCTTGAATTCATGACATTTTTTTGTTTGTTTTTGTCGGATTCCTAAGCCAATAATTTGATGACCGGTGGAGTCTCCGGATAGAAAATAAGTAATGTTTTGGATGAACTGTCCCTTTAAATATTCCGTCTTGGCTGCAAAGTGCAACCATCCACCCTCTGGTACACACTGGCTCAGCTGCAGGGTCGTCAGCTGGAACCACCATTCATGGATGTTTGGCCCCCTGCCCACCTGCCCATGGAGCGCTGAGTTTGGAAGCGCTCGTTGTAAATCACTCAACAGTCCTGCGTACCACCTGTTTATAAATGTCACATAATGCAGGCAGCAGGACGTTGGGTTGTTGAAAAGGAGCGCATCCAAACTCCAACACTTCAAAACATAATCACCTGCACAGATTTATTGACAGAAGGTATCTCATAACATGACTATGGTGGATTTTAATGAAACAAAAACTTTGCAGATAGAAAGAGAATAATTCAAGTTTTACGTACAGCTGCAAAGTTGGTGAGTTTAACGTTGTTTAAAACAATCAGATAGGACTTGGGCGCTACTCTCCCTCTGAGAGAGAGCCCTGAACTAAGCTCATGCTTCCTTCAATGCATGAGGAGTGCAGCGTGCCGCGTTGTGAGCTTGTAGGTCTGATATTTTCAATGCGCAACACCATGGTACAAAGAATAGGCTGATCTATGGGATAACTGCAGCGCTGTGAGACACAGCACCACCAGGCTGTCGGGAATGAACCCACACTGACATTGTCAGATCATGATAAAAAAACTTTTAATAATTATGATGGGTTTTAATGGCCGTGTCCCGTCCTGCACTATGCAGGACAACAACAGTGTCTCACCGTGTCCCAAAAAACTGTAGTTATAAAAAGTACAAATTCAGTTGGACTCTGTATCTCTGTCTTTGTGTTGTGTGTGGGTGTAGACTTGCCTCCGGTTGATCAGATCGGGAGCACCTGTTATCATTCTCCTAATTGTCATCAGTTGAACACCTGCTTGAATAGCTGATAGTGTGTGTGTGTGTGTGTGTGTGTGTGTGTGTGTGTGTGTGTGTGTGTGTGTGTGTGTGTGTGTGTGTGTGTGTGTGTGTGTGTGTGTGTGTGTGTGTGTGTGTGTGAGAGAGAGAGAGAGAGAGAGAAGGTATGGGGTGTGGGGGTGGAGGGAGTTGTGTGGGGTTATGTTGACCAATACACACCATTAGTGTTAAATTGGAGCTTGAAATTTAAAAAAATATTGCCATCAAAGTTTCACCCATTTACACACCAATGGCGAAGGAAACCATGCAAGGCACCTGCTCATCGGGAGCAATTAGGGGTTCAGTGTCTTGCTCAAGGACACTTCTACACTAACTCTGGGGGAGCCCGGGATCGAACTGTGAGCCTCGCAGTTGCCATCCGGCCTTTTATTACGGTAATTTCCGGGTCGCGCGGCCCAATTATTAGTTACATTAATGTTTGGGCTGGGATGCTTCCCAGCAGTGGCCTCAGTGCGGCTGCAGAGTTCATGTGCAACCTAGGTGGTGGCCTATGCTCTACATATGCGCCTGTATGTTGCTCTAAACGTTGCTCTAAACTGCTGCTGCAGCGAGCCCACAATGACTAGGAAGATGCACTTTAGGGAAATTGCAAGTGTGGTTGCCCAGAAGCAATTTCTGGGTTTTGAATGAATTAAACTCTAAAACACATCACTTTACAAAATGCAAGCACACGATTCCCAATGTGTCAATTTGACATAATGTCTTGTGTGGCAACCACACTAATAATACTAAGTAACGGGCATATCGTCCTAATTCTGCTCTGCATGCATTGTTTTGAGTTTTCCGTTGGATGCAGAGAATGGACTTGCAGAATCCAGCGTTCCATCTCAATTTGGTGTTTATCCCATTTTTCAAGTTCTTGGTTTGCAAGTGGACATACAAGTTACATCAAGCATTGAATTTTAACAAGGACAAAAAAAGCTCACCTGGTCGTGCATCCGTTTCATCTGAAGTCCAGTTGTCAACAGCATCCTGTTGAACACTCTCTGAAATTATGAAATATAACAAAAAGAAATGCAATGTACAGTAAGCAAATAAAATACTTGAAGCATCCACAATCATAGATATAAATACAGCATAACTGTATGTGATTCATGCTTCTGAGGACAAGAAGACTGCAATTAGAAGGGACATCCTGGTAGTACCTTGGCGTTCACATTTCCGAGAACTTGAAGTGGACCACTAACACTGTAACATCTTAAAGAAGTGGACCACTAACACTGCTAACATCTTAATGAAGGCCCCTCAGGAGGCTGAGGCAGGCTGGTCCCAATACCTCAGTGCTGGAGGCTTTCTACAGGTGTGTGGTGGAGAGTACTCTCACACTCTCCATCACCACCTGGTATGGGAACTGCTCTGCTGCTGACAAGAAGGTGCTGCAGAGGGTGGTGAGAACCACCCAGAAGATCCCACAGCAGTGTTCCTTCCATTGAGGACATCTACGTCAGCAGGTGCAGGAGCAGTGCGGCCCGCATTATGGAGGACCCCACTCACCCGGCCCATAAACTGTTTGACCGCTCGGGCAAGAGGCTGTGGTCCATCAAAGCTAGAACTGAAAGGCTTAAATGCAGCTTCTACTCAGGGGTTGCTGATGAACTCTAAGCCCCAATAAATGCACGTTGGCTGTTCTGCCTTGCTGTGCTGTTATACTCTATGTCATGCTGCCAGGTTATCTCGTTTTGATAGATGCTGGATGCTACCTTTGTTAATATACTGCTCAGTTTGAATTCACTGCACTTTAGGATTTTATGCTTATTCTTTATGTATTGATAGTTATTAGCCGCTTGCTGAAAGCTGGCAGCTCTACAGACAGCACTAGTCCTAGTCCGACACCCAAGTGACACCTAAGTGTCATTGGCTGTCCTGGCTGTCCTTCACACTTCCCGCCAATGGGGAGACGGCCCTTTGCAGCACCCGCCTCTCCTCCTTTGACACCTATTTGTCATTGGCTGTCCTGGCTGTCCTTCACACTTCCCCCCGTTTAAGCCAATGGGGAGACGGCCCTTTGCAGCACCCGCCTCTCCTTCTTTGCAGCAGAGAGAGAGAAAGGGAGAGAGCCTCAGACAGGAGGGTTAGCCTAAATGCTAGCGTGCTTCATTAGACCTAGTTTGGCTATTAAGTTATTATTTTGCCATGTTCACACTGACTTCAATCTTAGCTATTGTTGGGAAGACCCGTGTGGTGTCACAAAATGTTGCCACCACTTATATAAAAAACATTAGAGCGTTTAGTAGTCTCGCGTCACCAGACTGTTGCCTCCCACAATTTACAAATGTTTCCGACATACAGTCTGGGACTCGGAAGCTCTGATCATGTGTAAGGGGAAAGCGGATGCCCCTCCCCTACCCACGTCCGTTTCAGCATTGTGCAGTGGCGCAAATGAGTCCGACTGGAATCAACGAATCTCATAAATATCGTTTATGTCTACTAGTGTCTTCTTTCACAGTTTTTTCGGCGTTAATTCCATGATACCTTTCTCAGTTTTCTGTGATAAACAATCCTCGCACAAATAACATGAATCTACCGCTCCTATGACTATGCTTCCGCCTCCGACGCGAGACTAAGCGTTTAGCGTCGCAGATTGTGTGACGCTAAATGTTGCCAGGTTTGGCGAGATAAACAAGCAATCCAAAAAACAAGTAATCAGGTCTATGAAAAGATTGGGGCAAAAAAAGCCTGCCGCAAGCGGCTATATTATGACTTTAGTCATTTCTTGTTTTATTGGACACTGTTGGTCCTGAGTACGATTTTCTTTTCATGTGCAAGCATGTAAATGACAAATAAAAGGAACCTTGAACCTTGATTTACAAAGACGATCATTGAGAATAAGCACATACCTGACTCCTGTTGGTCCTGGAGAGAGGGAGGAGGAGAGGGAGGAAACTAAAAAAAAACAAAGACATGAAAAAATGTGTTATCATTACCCTCATTACCAGCTCCTTTAGCACTTGTAGGACGGCATACTTTTAAAGTGAGAAAGTGAGTCACACTCAACACTGAACACGAGGGGTGCCTTCTGTGAAATATTTTCTCCAGGCATTACCCAACGCTATTAATCTCATTTAGACAGAATCCTCAGAATGCGCATGCGTGAGCGTCTACACCCACGCCGGTAGAGCTCTCGCCTCTCGCTAAAGATCTTAACATTTTAACACTTTTAAACCAGTTTTTAAGCTACATTTAATCAGATTGTGATAGATTGATGTGTCTACTTCACATACAGTTGCACATTTGAATCATCGGACGCTCAGAGCGCTCGTAATCACAAAAAGCCGGTCGCTGTCACCACCGCCGCTGTCACATAGCTTGGAGGAAAACAGCGGGGCCCAAACTGGGCTTGTGGCTATCATGCTACCACTCACCTCTGCTCCGGACTGTGAAAGTTGTATCCGACAGGAAAAAAGGATTAAGGAGTTGGAGGTTCGTATCCTGCTCCTGCATACGATCCGGGAGGACGAGGAGTATCTGGACTCCCTGGCTGATACAGCTACAGGCTGTGTCTCCGGTGTCCTAGAGGACTCCGTGGCTGGCTGTCAACCGGTCCCGCTGGAGGAGCCTCCGATCATGGATCCATTGTTCGATGGTGTCCTCAACGAGGAGGTATGGCCCGTACTAGGTGCCAAACCCAAACGGTCCGTTTCCAGCACGGCCGCTACTTGGATTCCAGTGCGCCGAGACAGGAGGAAACGCTGTAGGAATACGTTGCGAGCGACCTCTCCTCCTATCCCGCTGGGAAACAGCTTTGAGCTATTGGGAGCACTCCTGGAGGAGCATCAGTCCTCCCCCAGGGCTAAGAGAGCGAAAAGCTGGGGCAGTTCCATGCCTCCATCACCTGCCTCACCTGGGGATGTTGACCCCTCGCTTCTTCATCGCGAGGTGGTAGTCCCTAACCGTAGCTCCCGCTCCAGCCTGGGCATTCGAGCTGGAGATGTTGACCCCTCGCCCCGTCATCGCGAGGTGGTAGTCTCCGACCGCAGCTCCAACCTGGGCACCCGAGCTGGAGATGTCGACCCCTCGTTCCGTCATCGCGAGGTGGTAGTCTCTGGCCACTGCGTGCGCCCTGAAGCGCGCGCTGCTCCTGCTGTCCACCGTGCCTCCTGGCCATCATCCAGTGCTCAACGCACGCTGCCTCGGTCTGCTGTGGTATCCAAACCACGGCCACGGCCGGGCTTCTCTCACCTGATCTCAGCGGTGCCCACACCAGTGATCTCCGCTACGGATATCAGTCTACAGCCGTCATCCACAGCCCCGCCCCGCCGATCAACAAGAGCCACGGCCCCCCCACACAGTCCCGTCCTCTGTACATTCCATCCCCCTCACCTCCCACTGTGGTAATAATTGGGGACTCTATGGTCCGAAGCATTCGCATTTCCAACGCACTAACATACTGCTACCCAGGTGCAAATACAAAGTTTATCCTGGATAGACTCCCCACTATTTTGGTTTCCCTCCCATCCACAATCAATAACATTGTCCTTCACGTTGGTGTAAATGACCGACCCTCCGTTGAAACTAAGGCAAACTTTAAAAACATCCTTGATCTCCTCATTAGCTGTGGTAAACGTATCTTTATTTCTGGTCCCATTCCATTGCTGCGCAAAGGGGAGGCGCGTTTTGCCCGTCTACTGGACGTGCATTATTGGCTCCAGTCTGTCTGTTCCTCTTGCAATGTAAATTACATTCATAACTTTCATCTGTTTTGGGCTCGTCCAACCTTTTATGCTCGAGATGGGCTGCATCCGAGTATCTTAGGAAACAAATCACTTTCGTTTCACTTGCAACGCATACTGGACGCTCATGCTGCAAACTGACTGGTCCCACATTCAAATAGGTCCGAGTCAAACATGGTCCTCACTGGTCATTCCACACTCTGTTCCGCCATGATTCACACTCCCCACACAGCACCTGCCCCCTTGTGGCCAGGTGGTCTAACTGCTCATGTCTCACCCTCAGTAATTGATGACAAATGTGTCTTTGCCATTACAACCCCTTCCATTATACGCCTGCCTCGTCTTATTTCAAGGCCACAGGGGGTCACAGCGAGTAACCTAGTCTATATAAATACTGCTCCTAAAATGACGCACTCTGCTCTCATTAATAATGTAAATTGCATGGATTTGAAGACTGCACAAGAGCTGCAAGATTGTGATGGTGTGAAATTCATACATTTAAATATTAGGAGTATGGCGCCAAAGCTTGATTTTATTAATATTCTGATTAAGGGGAGCTCCCCCGATGTGTTTGTCCTGTCAGAGACATGGCTGACCGAGCTCACATTAGAATCAGATATTGCCATAAATGGCTATATCTTTTCAGAATAGATAGGAATTCAAGAGCTGGTGGGCTTGTAATTTTTGTCAGTGAACATTTAAATGCACATGTACTCGAGATGTCATCTATCCCAAAACAATTTGAATATATTATTTTAGACATTTGTCTGGGTGGTGATATCCACTGTACAGTTATCGGTACCTATCGCCCCCCTTCAGCGCCAGCTGTGGCCTTGGAGGATTTTGGGAAGATTTTGTCCAAATACGTGTCTTCGGAGGTTTTGATTTTGGGAGATTTTAATCTAAACTGGCTCTCTAGCAATTCTGCTCGGCTGAAACAGCTTTGCATAGATTTAAATTTATCCCAACTCATCCAGCATACCACCAGACCAAATATAAACAACCCCGCTAGATCTACTTTGATTGATCTAATTTTAACAAATAGACCAGCCAAGTACCCTTATAGTGGGGTGTTTGCCCAAGGTGTAAGTGACCACTGTCCTATAGTCTGCGTCAGAGTGGCTAAAGCTAATAAAACAAAGGGGCAGGTGATTAAAAAGCGTAATTTTAAAGTTTTTTCTGAACAGGGTTTTTTATATGATTTATTTTATTCTGACCTGTACAAGGTCAACTCGATTCAAGACCCAGAGCTAGCTTTTAGTCAATTTCTTAATATTTTTCATTTTTGAGAAACATGCACCTTATAAGAACTTCAGAGTTAAAAATCGCTCCAGTCCATGGTTTACAGCAGAACTCAAAATGGCCCTCCGCCACAGAGATGTGGCCTGGTCAAAGGCCAGAAGTTCTGGCATACCAGTAGACTGGTCATCATTTAAGACACTGAGAAACAAAGCCATCATTATGATTAGAAAGGCAAAATCAGATTTTTATTTATCCAGTTTTGCTATGACACAAGGTAACGCGGCCAGTTTTTGGAAGGTTGTGAAGTCCTTAAAAGCTAGGCCAGCCTCCTCTCTCCCGTCACAAATTAATAGCGAAAATGGGGTTGTTTTAAATAAACCAGACATTTGTGATGCTTTTAACAATCGTTTTATTTTAGCTGGTCATCTATTTGACAGACAGTCTGTCAATACTGCGCTGCCAGATCATGGTGGTGAATCATTCACTGATAACTCACTCGACCCGTCCCCCCATGTTTTACTTTTAGACCTATAACTCATTCTGAGGTTTTAAATGCACTTAGACAAATATGCACTAAAAAATCAAAGGGTGCAGATGATCTGAGCCCATATTTGCTGCACCTTAGTGCACGATTAATTGCTGCACCACTTGCACATATTTTTAATTTAACACTTACATCAGGTTTAATTCCCGCAATTTGGAAAGATGCACAGGTCATACCACTACACAAGGGTGGTGATCAATCAGACTTAAATAACTATCGGCCAATATCAAAATTGTGCTGTCTAGCCAAGATCCTAGAGTCACTAGTCAGTTCACAGCTACGTGCATTCCTAAACACACATAACATACTCCAATCTCAACAGTCAGGATTTAGACCAGGTCACAGCACTATGACAGCTGCAACTCTTGTCACAAACAATATAATAACCGGTCTGGATAATCATCAACACTGTGCAGCCATTTTTATAGATCTCTCCAAAACATTTGACACCGTGGATCATCCTATTTTATTACAAAAACTATCCTCCATTGGATTGGATGATCTATCTGTCAGATGGTTTTCTAATTATCTGACGGATAGAACACAAGCTGTGGTAGCTGATGGTTTTAAATCGAGTCCTCTATCTATTGGTAAAGGTGTCCCTCAGGGTTCAATTTTGGGGACCCTTTTGTTCACCCTCTATATTAATAATATTACACTCCCCTCCCCGCAATGGGATGTCCATTTGTATGCGGACGACACCATTTTATACAGCATTGGCCCAACGATTGAAACGGCCACTGCAAATTTGCAGACTGCCTTCAACAGTTTTCAAAGGGCTCTAATTCAACTTAAGCTTGTCCTGAACGCAAACAAAACAAAATGCATGGTATTTACCAGATCTCCAAACACAAATCCCTCTGCTGGTGTTTACACTCTTAAAGGTGAGCAAATTGAACTGGTCTCATCTTATAAATACTTGGGCATTTGGATAGATACTAAACTCTCATTTAAGATTCATGTGGAGAACCTAACGAAAAAACTAAGAGGGCAAATTGGTTTCCTCTACAGAAACAGATCCTGTTTTTCTCTTTCCAGCAGAAAAACTGTTATTCAATCTGTCATAATGTCTATGTTTGACTATGGTGATGTGCTATACATGCATGCTTCAATTTCTACACTTAAGCCTCTTGAAGCAGTCTACCACAGTGCCCTACGTTTTATCACTGGTGATGACTATCACACCCATCACTGTATTTTATATGATAAAGTGGGTTGGTCATCTCTCGCAGTACGCAGAGAACAACATTGTATTCTTTTTATTTATAAGGCCTTAAGTGGCAAGCTTCCTCTATACCTATCTTCACTCTTAGAACCAAAGGTTTCTGGACACTCAACACGTTCACAAAAACACATTAGATATACTAGTCCATGTAAGAAAAGTGAACAAGGAAAGACTGCCTTTGTGTATTATGCTCCACACAAATGGAACAAACTTCAGGACTCTCTGAAACTGGAGCGATTGGTCTCAATAGAGACATTTAGGGTACTTCTCGAGGACACATTTCATAGTAACTGCACCTGTTTCATGTAACACTGTTTATTTTGCATCTGTGATGATTGTAATATGTTTCAAATGTTTGTTATTGTTTTTCATTCTGTATGTATTTTTATGCTGTTATCAGGGCGTCCCTGAAAAAGAGAGCTTGCTCTCAGTGGGCTCCCCTGAATAAATAAAGGAAAGAAAGAAAGAGTGCTGACTGCGTGTATTCATTACCAGCTCTGCTACCACTTGGTGGACGGCATCCTTAATCCCCGGCTCGTGTTTCTCATAGAGGGCTCCTGTCACAGCAGTGCATTCTGGGAAAAGTAGATTCAGCTGGTCAGACAGACTGCAGTTTGATTGACTGATTGATTGATTGGATATGTTATTAGGCAGAATGTAAATAACAGCACAAGTACACTTAAAACACTTTGTCTAAAAGGTCCCTCCATAAAAGTCCTTGCGGTCTTGTTTCCATTGAGGTCCTTAGTATTCAATTCATAGACATATAAAGTAGCACCAACAGTTTAATATTATCACAAAAAATACAGACAAAAAAAAACACCATTTTTACAGAGATGTGAAAAGAAAAAAAAGAGAGTTGAGAGTCAAAGAAAGGGGGGGGGGGGGTCGTCTGTCAATGGGAGAAATGGTGCTACTTCTCCCTTTGGCCTCCTGAAAGGTGAATTTTCAGGGCTGTTTTAAATGAACCCAGCGAACTACATTTTGTTGAGGGATGGGGTTAGACTATTCCACACCCGGGTGGCAGTGCTGTAGAAGGAGAATTTACCCATGTTTGTTTTATGGGTGGTTTATGAGTTCATGAGTTTATGAGTTGATTCCTAGAACCATGACTATACGCTGTTCTATTCCACCACTCTCTTCTATTCTCCTCTCTGTTCTGCCATCTTAGAACTGAGAGGATGTAATTTGGCACATCTGGCTTGTGGCGTGTTGTTTAAAACGGGCCCCTCCTGCAAACATTGAAAGCCAATCATAGTCAATCGGAATAGAATGTGAAAGATACATCTTGATCACTTCACTACAGGTGGAAATGGACGTAGCCTATTTGGGGAGTTGTGTAATGATGCAAGGAATGATTGATTGATTGAATACTTTATTAGACATAAATGCAAACAGCACGAGTACAGTCATACGAAAAAAAAAGTCCTAGTACATTGAGGTTCTATGTATTCCAAGGGAAAACACATGATTAATTAAGTATTAATTCAACTAAGCATGACCTGGTAGCTCTCCACCAAACAGACGAATGAGCGTCTCGCATGTCACAGACATGCACAGAGCAAGTTCTGTCAGGGAACACAGTGTTGGTGGCCTACCATTGGACCACGTTAGCTCCATGTATACACATCCACTCACACTCATTTCATTCTCAGACCGCTCTATTTAAGCTGGAAGGTTGCACTTCTCATTCTGCTTGCTTTTACTGCACACACACTGTTGCTGCTGCTGCACTGCTGTTCATTGTTGTTGCTAAAATTGCTGCTCACGCTCCACCACCCCAGCTACCACCTGTTGTTTTGTATCTGCTGTTTATGTACTACTATGGGGGGGATTCTGAGTCCCTGGTTGGGAAATGCGCTTTATCAGAGTACCTAAAAGCAGATCCAATTCATCGCCAAACCATAATAAATATATTGCTCATTTTATATTCAATAAATATATCTTATCCTTTATGTGTTGTCTTTATCTATGTATGTGTTGTCTTACAGAACTACGGATTACTATACAGACTGGCAGTCAAATGAAGTCGGGAGATCAGTCGGTTGGAAAGTGTGAAATAAAGTTTCTGAATGCACCTGAGGGCCAATACGTCATACTGCAGGGTGCTTAGGGCATGGGCACAAGGTCATCTGTATTTAAACTATATTGGTGTATCATATCTTTAATATTTAATGTTAATTGAAACAATACACACTGTGTACCTGCACAAAGTGGCAGCACAATGCGCACACGGCCATATCATTTTGCTTCAACTAAATCAATATAATGTAATAAATAGCTAGAATGATTAGGAAAAAAATGTCCTGCACTATGCAGGACAACAACAGTGTCTCACCGTGCTCCATCCTGCACTATGCAGGACAACAACAGTGTCTCACCGTGCTCCATCCTGCACTATGCAGGACAACAACAGTGTCTCACCGTGTCGCGTCCTGCACTATGCAGGACAACAACAGTGTCTCACGTGTCCCGTCCTGCACTATGCAGGACAACAACAGTGTCTCACCGTGTCCCGTCCTGCACTATGCAGGACAACAACAGTGTCTCACGTGTCCCGTCCTGCACTATGCAGGACAACAACAGTGTCTCACCGTGTCCCGTCCTGCACTATGCAGGACAACAACAGTGTCTCACTGTGTCCCGTCCTGCACTATGCAGGACAACAACAGTGTCTCACCGTGTCCCGTCCTGCACTATGCAGGACAACAGCAGTGTCTCACCGTGCTCCGTCCTGCACTATGCAGGACAACAACAGTGTCTCACCGTGCTCCGTCCTGCACTATCCAGGACAACAACAGTGTCTCAAATCATATCAAATGGGGTCCATGCAAGGGCACCGATACTGTGGGTGACTCGGGTCTAAAGCACCCAGGAGAAATTACGAGCATTTTTTTGTACCAAATTAACCAAATGAACCACATAAAACCGCCCAAAAAGGTAACAAACCTGGAAAATAACCACGCGTTACGCACCCAATAGCACGGACAGAAATTGGCGCCCCTGGGTCCATGACTGAATTGAGTTTGAGTTTACTTTTTTAACTCGGGTCCCAAAAGAGAAGTTTGGTGTCTCCCTGGGAACCAAACTTACAAAAGTATAATGTAAATAATTACTCATTTAAGCCCTCTCTCAAAAATAATGAAAAGTGAAACAAACTCAGTTCAACATAGTGTGAAGTATTAATGAAATACTTCACATGCAATAATAATAATAGAATTAATAATAGTAATAATAATAATAATAATAATAATAATAATAATAATAATACTAGAAATATTGTTCCTGAAGAAACAATGTGGGCTCGCTTTAAAGCCAAAAAACTGTAGTTATAAAAAGTACAAATTCAGTTGGACTCTGTATCTCTGTCTTTGTGTTGTGTGTGGGTGTAGACTTGCCTCCGGTTGATCAGATCGGGAGCACCTGTTATCATTCTCCTAATTGTCATCAGTTAAACACCTGCTTGAATAGCTGATAGTGTGTGTGTGTGTGTGTGTGTGTGTGTGTGTGTGTGTGTGTGTGTGTGTGTGTGTGTGTGTGTGTGTGTGTGTGTGTGTGTGTGTGTGTGTGTGTGTGTGTGTGTGAGAGAGAGAGAGAGAGAGAGAGAGAGAGAGAAGGTATGGGGTGTGGGGGTGGAGGGAGTTGTGTGGGGTTATGTTGACCAATACACACCATTAGTGTTAAATTGGAGCTTGAAATTTAAAAAAATATTGCCATCAAAGTTTCACCCATTTACACACCAATGGCGAAGGAAACCATGCAAGGCACCTGCTCATCGGGAGCAATTAGGGGTTCAGTGTCTTGCTCAAGGACACTTCTACACTAACTCTGGGGGAGCCCGGGATCGAACTGTGAGCCTCGCAGTTGCCATCCGGCCTTTTATTACGGTAATTTCCGGGTCGCGCGGCCCAATTATTAGTTACATTAATGTTTGGGCTGGGATGCTTCCCAGCAGTGGCCTCAGTGCGGCTGCAGAGTTCATGTGCAACCTAGGTGGTGGCCTATGCTCTACATATGCGCCTGTATGTTGCTCTAAACGTTGCTCTAAACTGCTGCTGCAGCGAGCCCACAATGACTAGGAAGATGCACTTTAGGGAAATTGCAAGTGTGGTTGCCCAGAAGCAATTTCTGGGTTTTGAATGAATTAAACTCTAAAACACATCACTTTACAAAATGCAAGCAAACGATTCCCAATGTGTCAATTTGACATAATGTCTTGTGTGGCAACCACACTAATAATACTAAGTAATGGGCATATCGTCCTAATTCTGCTCTGCATGCATTGTTTTGAGTTTTCCGTTGGATGCAGAGAATGGACTTGCAGAATCCAGCGTTCCATCTCAATTTGGTGTTTATCCCATTTTTCAAGTTCTTGGTTTGCAAGTGGACATACAAGTGGACATACAAGTTACATCAAGCATTGAATTTTAACAAGGACAAAAAAAGCTCACCTGGTCGTGCATCCGTTTCATCTGAAGTCCAGTTGTCAACAGCATCCTGTTGAACACTCTCTGAAATTATGAAATATAACAAAAAGAAATGCAATGTACAGTAAGCAAATAAAATACTTGAAGCATCCACAATCATAGATATAAATACAGCATAACTGTATGTGATTCATGCTTCTGAGGACAAGAAGACTGCAATTAGAAGGGACATCCTGGTAGTACCTTGGCGTTCACATTTCCGAGAACTTGAAGTGGACCACTAACACTGTAACATCTTAAAGAAGTGGACCACTAACACTGCTAACATCTTAATGAAGGCCCCTCAGGAGGCTGAGGCAGGCTGGTCCCAATACCTCATCAGTGCTGGAGGCTTTCTACAGGTGTGTGGTGGAGAGTACTCTCACACTCTCCATCACCACCTGGTATGGGAACTGCTCTGCTGCTGACAAGAAGGTGCTGCAGAGGGTGGTGAGAACCACCCAGAAGATCCCACAGCAGTGTTCCTTCCATTGAGGACATCTACGTCAGCAGGTGCAGGAGCAGTGCGGCCCGCATTATGGAGGACCCCACTCACCCGGCCCATAAACTGTTTGACCGCTCGGGCAAGAGGCTGTGGTCCATCAAAGCTAGAACTGAAAGGCTTAAATGCAGCTTCTACTCAGGGGTTGCTGATGAACTCTAAGCCCCAATAAATGCACGTTGGCTGTTCTGCCTTGCTGTGCTGTTATACTCTATGTCATGCTGCCAGGTTATCTCGTTTTGATAAATGCTGGATGCTACCTTTGTTATAATACTGCTCAGTTTGAATTCACTGCACTTTAGGATTTTATGCTTATTCTTTATGTATTGATAGTTATTAGCCACTTGCTGAAAGCTGGCAGCTCTACAGACAGCACTAGTCCTAGTCCGACACCCAAGTGACACCTAAGTGTCATTGGCTGTCCTGGCTGTCCTTCACACTTCCCGCCAATGGGGAGACGGCCCTTTGCAGCACCCGCCTCTCCTCCTTTGACACCTATTTGTCATTGGCTGTCCTGGCTGTCCTTCACACTTCCCCCCGTTTAAGCCAATGGGGAGACGGCCCTTTGCAGCACCCGCCTCTCCTTCTTTGCAGCAGAGAGAGAGAAAGGGAGAGAGCCTCAGACAGGAGGGTTAGCCTAAATGCTAGCGTGCTTCATTAGACCTAGTTTGGCTATTAAGTTATTATTTGGCCATGTTCAATCTTAGCTATTGTTGGGAAGATCCGTGTGGTGTCACAAAATGTTACCACCACTTATATAAAAAACATTAGAGCGTTTAGCGTCGCAGATTGTGTGACGCTAAATGTTGCCAGGTTTGGCGAGAGAAACAAGCAATCCAAAAAACAAGTAATCAGGTCTATGAAAAGATTGGGGCAAAAGAAGCCTGCCGCAAGCGGCTATATTATGACTTTAGTCATTTCTTGTTTTATTGGACACTGTTGGTCCTGAGTACGATTTTCTTTTCATGTGCAAGCATGTAAATGACAAATAAAAGGAACCTTGAACCTTGATTTACAAAGACGATCATTGAGAATAAGCACATACCTGACTCCTGTTGGTCCTGGAGAGAGGGAGGAGGAGAGGGAGGAAACTAAAAGAAAACAAAGACATGAAAAAATGTGTTATCATTACCCTCATTACCAGCTCCTTTAGCACTTGTAGGACGGCATACTTTTAAAGTGAGAAAGTGAGTGCTGACTGCGTGTATTCATTACCAGCTCTGCTACCACTTGGTGGACGGCATCCTTAATCCCCTGCTCGTGTTTCTCATAGAGGGCTCCTGTCACATCAGTGCATTCTGGGAACAGTACATTCAGCTGGTCAGACAGACTGCAGTTTGATTGATTGATTGATTGATTGATTGATTGAATATTGATTGATTGATTGATTGATTGACTGGATATGTTTTTAGGCAGAATGTAAATAACAGCACAAGTACACTTTAAACACTTTGTCTAAAAAGTCCATCCAAAAAAGTCCTTGCGGTCTGGTTTCCATTGAGGTTCTTGGTATTCAATTCATAGACATATAAAGTAGCACCAACAGTTTAATATTATCACAAAAAATACAGACAAAAAAACCCACCATTTTTACAGAGTTGGGAAAAGAAAAAAAAATCGATTCATGTGTTGTCTGACAGAGCTATGGATTACTATACAGACTGGCAATCAAATGAAATCGGGAGATCAGTCGGTTGGAAAGTGTGAAATAAAGTTTCTGAATGCACCTGAGAGCCAACACGTCATACTGCAGGGTGCTTAGGGCATGGGCACAAGGTCATCTGTATTTAAACTATATTGGTGTATCATATCTTTAATATGTAATGTTAATTGAAACAATACACGCTGTGTACCTGCACCAAGCGGCAGCACACACACGGCCATATCATTTTGCTTCAACTAAATCAATATAATGTAATAAATAGCTAGAATGATTAGGAAAAAAATGGAAGCCTGTAATTTCTGTTCGAGTAGCCTACATGGGCTACTCACCACACGAGCCTTGCGCACAATGTTATTAAACGTTTCTTCATCATCATCATCATCATCCGCCAACCAGAGAGCTCTACCTCCTCTCCGCCAGCTGGCTACTATCCGACGGTCGAAAGACTTTCAACGCTTCCCTACAACTTCCAACCCGGCATGACAGTGTACCCATACCCATCTTTTTTTTAAATTAAATTTAGGCTCAAAGTTACCTATAGTTAACCTTTAATTAGTATTTGCACAATTATTTGCTTGAAGTCGCGCTGGTAAGCAGCCTATTGAAATGAATGGACAGGGATTGAACATTGTTCCTCTCGTTCATATATGTCTCAATGAAATAAATAAACTCATCAAAGACACCGCACAATGAGTGTGATTTGTTTTCCAACTTTCAAGTTCACGCTGCTTCTATAACATACATTCTTCTCAAATGCTATTTCTACTGAGCATATTTGCTTTCAGTGAGCCCGCAAAGTTTTCTCAACGAACTGCTGTTCCAACTTTTATACTCCATTATATTCTCTTATATTCTATTCATCTATTGTGTTCAGTGTCATGTCATTTTTCTCCCGTTGGTGATCAGTTCACCAGTGTCTGCAGTTTGCAGGTCTAAAACTATTCAACTTTCCATCCAAGTGATGGTTGTTGCATGGCGGCCTTCTCACCTGGAAACAGAGGTCTTTTATCTGGTTCTTGGTGCCAGCACCTCTCCGTGAGCTTCACCAGGTCCTCCAGCCCCGTGGCCTGCTCTGGGTCAACCTCTTCCAGGGACGGCCTTTGTCCCCTCGGGACCAGAAACTCTATGATGGCGGGGTTGGCATCTGAGAGAACAGAGTGGAGGATAGATGATGGGAGGGGATGGATGAATTGAAGAGAATCCTTAGTAATCTATAGGAGAATAGTAGCTCTGATTCATAGCCGTTAAGGAGTTCCCCTTAAGGCTTTCGATTCTTTGCGCTCGCACTACAGGCTGCGCAGCCTCTCGTCGGGAGTAAAAATGTAAAATACACTTTTGCTACTCACCAAAACAAAGACGGTTTTATGGAGAATGTAAAATATTTCACCTGAAAATATTTTTTTGTTACTTTTTTTGTTACTCCACTGCGCCCTCTACAGATCTGGTCTATGGAATTTTTCTACTGACCGGATCTGTAGAGGGCGCAGCGGAGTAACAAAAAAATGTTTTCTTTCCGGTGAAATATTTTGAGTGAGTAGCTAAAGTGTATTTTTAATTTTTACTCCCGACGAGAGGCTGCGCAGCCTGTGGTGCGAGCGCAAATAATCGAAAGTACCATAGCCTTAAGGGGAACCCCTTAACGGCTATGAATCAGAGCTAGGAGAATAGGTACTTGTCAAACAATGTGTTTCTAATTATTGCTATTGTTGAATTGACATTAAGCCAAATGGTGCCATATGTGAGTCAGAGGCTACAGTATGTGTGATTTAAGGAGTGAGAGATTGATGGAGAGAGAACTGGAAATGAAGACAAAGGACAAAGCAAGAAAAAATAAAGGAGAGAGAGAATCACTTGCCATATGGTTCTTTCCCCTTCACAATGGAACACAGAAGTATCCCATAGCTAAAATAAAAAGAGAGACATCAGCAACGTCAGCAATAACCTTACATAGCATTCATGCTTAATTTGCCAATTGAGAACACAAACAAAAACATCGAATAAGCAATAGATAAAATGTCCAAAGCCAATTTTGTTTTGTCTCCGGCCTTACGGCGAGGTCCCAAATACTAACCGATGAGTGGTATATTTCTATTTATAATAAAAATAAACAATGTTATTATTTATAATAAGAATATACAATGAAAAATGTACAATAATGATAAAATACTGGAGGTGATGTGGGCCGGTGCTACTCAAGGATTGGCCATTTCAGATGAGAGATGAGTTAAATTTACTTTATTTTCTTCAAAAAAGATAAACATGACTACATGAACTTTCCACTTGAATATTATGAAGCCTATCCACTACACGTAATGAGCAGTTCATGATTTATGTTGGACATTCACAGGGCTTTGCAGCAACAGACAGCTGAGTCGATTGAGTTGAAGATATAATTAGATCCACACAGACAATCCCACAGGGAATGATGAATACCTGTAGACATCAAAGGTGGGGTTGGCTTTGTATGACAAGGACATTAAGGCCTCTGGAGGCATGTAGCTTGTCGTTCCCGCCCCCTTGATACCAGCAGACGTCGAACAGTCGACAAACTTGGAAAGGCCAAAGTCAGTGATCTGGATGAAAAGAGAGGAGAATGGAGAGAAAATAAAGTAAACAAAGACGGAGGAAGAGAGACATGCAGAGAAATGGAAGGAGGAATAGAGACAGGGTTAGGAGAGAGAGAGCAAGAGTGAATGATGATATAGTACGCGTTAGTATGCATTAGAGGGTAGCACGGGTCCAAGAAATGGGACCCGAAGGATGGACATAGATAGGATAGGCTTGAACTATCATTTTATTCCATGATAAATGAACTGAATGAATGTGTTTTTTACTTTTAACTTCAACGGTTCAACCAATGGCAGCAGTTATGTGCCCATGCTTCATAGGACTGTTTTGTGCATCAAAAATAGCAGATCTACAAGCTCACAACGCGTCCATCCACGAGACATTGTGAAGTTGTATGTCTGCCATGATTCATGCCTGCCCGGAAAGGCTGCTCAGGGTTTAGTCCAATCAGAACACACAGCTGCCATTTAACAGCCTCTCACAGCCAATCGATGAGGTTATTTCACCAACCCCGCCTTTTGTCCCGCCTACATTAGTTAACCCTTTACCCGCTGGTTGTTTTCAAGGCTTGCGACACAGCGTTTAAATGCTTGTTTATATTGGAAAAAAAATAATATGATATATCACCCACAAATATTCTGCTTTTTGAATACTTTTAGGCAGTATTTGTGAATGCCCTACCATACACAGATCAGTCATTTCATTGGTTTGTTTACCATGCTCACACAAAACGGAGGCTATGTTTGGCCCCTAGAGGGAGGCAGAGATAAAGTGATGTCATAAGTGACACAGGTATTTAAAGGGATATTTCACTTTCAAAAACACTTTGGGTCATTTTATCATCTACTCAGGCTTTTGTGAGCCCCCCAGACAGTTTTTAAATTGATTGATTCACTATTTAGATATTTGATATTCATTTTATCAGACACGCCCCCTTCCTATACAAACCCATTATAACTTCAAACTAAATTTGTTAGATTCATTAAAAACACCCGTCCTTGGTTCTGGTGACTCACCCTGCCCTCCTAATACACGAGGGGGCCAATTACTTTTTTCATTTATTTTATTGATGTTTTTAATTGTATTTAATGTTTTTCATTTTCCAAAAGAAATATTAAAAATAAATGAAAAAAGTTATCGAAAGAACACGGCCCCCTCACATATTAGGAGAACAGGGTGAGTCACCAGAACCAAGGACGGGTGTTTCTGATGAATCTAACATGGTTAAAATGGAGTTTGAAGTTATAACGGGTTTGTATAGGAAGGGGGCGTGTCTGATAAAATGTATATCAAATATCTAAATACTGAATCAAGCAACTTAAAAACGGTCTGGGGGGGCTCACAAAAGCCTGAGTAGACGATAAAATGACCCAACGTTTTTTTTTAAAGTGAAATATCCCTTTAAGGCCTTTCTGAACAGGCAGGTAGCAGATGGCCAATCTGTGGGTCCTCACCCACACCGGTAGTGTGTGGTGAGAGGGGGATGTTTGGGTGCAGCTGCTGACCTGGTAAAAGGTCTGTGCCAATTAGTGCTAATTGTTGTGGATGTTGCTTGTCTGTCCTGTGGGAAAATGGTTATATCTCCATTCCTCTTGCTTTACGGCAAAAACAAGCCACATTCAATTGGCTACAACTATGCAACTGATTACCACGACCGTTTTAGGGCTGGGACTCGATTAAAAAAAATAATCTAACTACTTAGAGGCTTTGTAATTAATTAACCGCAATTAATAGCATTTTAATCGCATATCAATATTTGACCTGAGAACAGTGAAAAGCATTTTTTTGGCATTAGGATTTAGGCATATGTCTTTAAGTACATGTACTCAAGAACTGTACTTAAGTACAATTTCGAGGTATTTGCACTTGACTCGAGTATTTCCAATTTCTAATACTTTTATTTCTACTCCACTATATCTCAGAGGCAAATATTGTACTTTTACTCCACTACAATTATTTGAAAACTTTAGTTACTAGTTACTTTGTAGATTTCGATTATTATTACAAAACATACAGTAACCACTTTTGAAAATAGCAGATCTACAAGCGCAATGCATTTTGAGCTTGTAGATCTGCTATTTTCCACCACTGGAGGCTGGTAGAGTGTGTTGTTGTTGTTACTGTGCAGCCCCCCCCCCCCCCCCCCCCCCCTAAACGGGACAAACGGGGTGGGGGGAGCGCGCGCGCGTGGGGGGGGGCATCCATTACAGATTCTGATTTGCCCAGCCAACATTATGAAGCAGGCTATGCGGTCGCGTCTCCATTCATGTTTTCGTGCACCGTGCTGACTGCAGTGTGTTGTTGTGTGAGACGCACGTTGGGGTTGGTGCGCAGCTATAATCGGTCCGTCTGAAACTCGTCCAGCGAGAAACGTGACATTTTGTAGATATATAGTGCATTATATTGTGTTGGTATATATATTACATGCTGTGTGCTTTGTGCCATGTGCATATTGTGAACTATGTGCTTTGTCGTTGGTTGTTGGTCCATGTGGAACCTGTATGGACCGCTGTTCCTTTCCCTTCATTATTTGATTTGATATGTTTTGTAACCATTCTCCCCATTCTAGTTGAATCACCCAACACACTTTTAACCTTTTCGTATGCAAATAAATAGAAGTACCATTTACCATCCATTAAAAAAATGGTATTACTGGCTTCTTTCAAAACAGACCTGAAAATCCATCTATCAGGAGACAACAAGGCGAGGTAAACACAATTGTTCCCATAGAAAGGAGGTGTCATTCACTCCTGACATTTTTCCCTTTTCTCCTTTGTACATAATAGTGTTTTGTTGATGACATGTATTATTGTGTTATTTTAATGCAATGTTTATGAATTGAATACATAGGACCACAATGGAAACAATTCCCAAGGACCTTTTTTGTGTTATCCTTTTAGCCTAAATGTCTGACTGTACTAATGCTGTTTTACATTTCTGACTAATAAAGTATTCAATCAATCAATCAAACAAACACAATGAATGAATATGGGCTTGAACAATCCCAGAGGATGGACATGCTTGACCCATCATCACTGATGGTAATCATCCAAACATTTGTCTGGGACTCACCTTGACATTTAGGTCTGTGTCCAGCAGGACGTTGTCAGGCTTCAGGTCCTTGTGGATGATAGGAGGGGTGAGACTGTGAAGGTGGTTCATGCCCTGAGCCACTTGGTGAGCCACTCGAAAGACCAGGGACCAGGGCAGAGGAGGGTGGTTTAGTTTTTTCTGGTAAGGAAGGTAGTAAGGCGGAATTTTGATACCATAGTGCACTTGGTGATACAAGCGCGAAATTTGGCACAGATGACCTTCATATGACCCTAATTGATAATCAACCTCTGGCCACGCAGAATTCCTAAGATTTCAAGATGGCCACCACCAGTTTTCAAAATGGCTGCAACTGGGCCAATGTGTTGGACTATATCGCTTTGCTGGGGCTTATTTTAATATAAGAGAATATGTTCTGGAGGTATTAGGGTGCAATACGTTAGTCCGACAGCGCATTCCTCCGACAGCGCAGTGCTCCGACATTAAACAGTAAACCCGAACCAAACCCGCACCCTAACCCTAACCGCACGCGGATGCCACATAGTCGGAGAAAAGGTCTGTCGGATTAACGCATGCCTCCCGTTCTGTATATGGCAATATGGCACATCTGCTTATGGTTTATCCACATGAGCTTGTAGTACACGTATTTGTATTTATTACCATACACAGAATCCATTTATGGAACATTTGAAAGTGATTTATTAGCTTGGTAAAGCTTAGTGCTTACTTTTTGTTTTGTTATCAAGTCATTATAAACACATTTTCATTTACAATGGTGGCTGGGCAAGTGACAGGCCAGTGTACTAGCAACTGCAACCACAGGGGGGTGTGCAGATAAGTCCAAATTTAAAGCATTTGCAGTGTCCAGAACATGCTTTTTTACATCCACATCGTGTCAGCTTCTGGCATAATTTGGCAAACAGGACTGCACAAAAGTGACTGGCCCCATATATGTCCTGCATGCTTGGAATGCACTTCACTTGCATTCACTTCCTTGTAGGAACTACTTCTATGAAGTTCTATCGGAGTATATGAACTCCTCAATGACTTGCATATGTTTATCATTTATTGCAACAGGTGTTGAACCTAATTTGGAGAAGTTGTTTGCCATGCTGACCTTTTTCCCTTTCCATGGAAGGACGAAACTGTGTGGCATCCCCTGAATGCATGAAAGAAGCAAAGACCTGATGACTTTGATTCAATAGCTGATGCAATTTCATGAACGGGATCCATCTGAGATCCTTCCCTCCTTCCAAAGGCAATCCACAGCTAATTCAAGCCAAGTCTTTGAACAAGTGAAACTGTTATGTCAACAATGTCAGTATCTGAGGCAGAGCTGCAGAGGATAGCATCATAGACACATCATGATTCGCAGCTCAGATACTGACGCTGTTGTCATAGCAGTTGCACTTGTTCATATTAAGTAAGTCTGAGACTTATTGTCAGTATCAGCTGAGAACGCAGGGGTCTTATAGACCCCCTGGTATTGCTGAGGTGGAGCGCCACACTCACCGTACCTACTCATACACTGATCCTGATCGAACCCATGACTATGTGATCAAAAAAAAAAAGCTGTCGAAGGACCTCAGATGGATCCCCCTTCATGAAAATGCATCAGCTATTCGATCAAAGTCATCAGGTCTTTGCTTCTTTCATGCGTTCAGCAGATGCCATACAGTTTTGTCCTTCCACGGAAAGAGAAAAAGGTCAGCACCTGTTTGAGAAAACAAAGGTTTTTGTATTTATTGGTGAACATATTGAAAAGTCTGTTGCCCTAGGTCATTAAAAAGCTACCAAATCACTTTAAAATGTGCTATAAATTGATTCTGTGTGTGGTAATTAATACAAATGCATGTGCTACAAGCTCATGTGAATGTACATTTATGCAATTTATCGGCAGCCATATTGGAAAATATGCCGCCATATTGGAACATAATATTATTTTTTTATCTTACTTGGTAGAAATACCTTCAGAACATATTCTCCTATATTAAAATAAGGGGGAAATCAAAGATTTACATTCCCAGCAGAGTAATATAGTCCAACACATTGGCCCAGTTGCAGCCATTTTGAAAACTGGTGGTGGCCATCTTGAAATCTTAGGATTTTTGCGTGGCCAGAGGTTGATTATCAATTAGGGTCATATGAAGGACATCTGTGCCAAATTTCGCGCTTGTATCACCAAGTGCACTATCGTGTATTGAAAACAGCAAAATTCCGCCTTACTAAGGGGGTAGAACCAAAACCACAAAGAATCACAGATAGGCTCATTCAAAGCTATAATCCTTAAGTTATATGTTTGTTCCCTCTCCCGACAGAGAGAGACGTAATTGCAACAACGTTCAAACTACAATGTATGCTCCAAATAGCGGCAGCCACTAACGGAGGATACGTCACAATTCGATTCGACTTTTCGATTTCAAGCTCACGATTATAATAATAATTATATAATAATAATTATAAATAACTACAACGGCGTATTAGAGCCATCTTGGTGAAAAAAAACAACAAAAAAAGTCGGAGGGGGCGGGGCAACTTTCTGAGAATGTAATCAGAAATGTCTCACTTTATAAACTCATCTCGTAAATGTGTGAGTTTATAAAGTCAGAAATGTGTTTATTTAAGGTGGCACGATCGATCCTTTCACTTTCACTGGCATAGCATCTACCATCACCGCTTCCACTTTGCAATGGCTCTAATCAAATGATACATTGCTATTTAGCAATAAGTAAATAGACTACGCTTGAAATAAATTAATCAATAGAAGAAGTCTTTATTCAATGTGTAATGGCTACGCGCTGTGTGGGTGTCCAGACTCAGAGGATTCCTTTGCGCCGGTAAGGCAAATTTATATCTACAAGCTCACAGCATGTGACAGACTCTACACGTTGTGAGCTTGTAGATCGGCTATTTTTGACGTGCGATCCGCTGTACGTCGAAGTATAAATCGAGCTATGTGCAAATTCAATCAACATCATCATGAATTAATCCACTGATTAAATTACTTATAGCCTATTCATCTGTTTCCTAGGCTGGGTGTTTTCCACTTCCTGTCGATTTCATTGGATTTCATTGGATCAAATCGACAGGAAGTGGAAAACACAGAGCCTAGGAAACAGGTGAATTGGCCTAAAAAGAGAAAGACACTGCTTGTTTGATTGTTATTGGAGAGTGTGCCTGCACTCTCCAATAACAAAGAATGTAGGCGTGCACCCTCCAGCTCGGTGTAATAAATGTATAATGAAAACAAACAATCATGATGTAGGCCTATTAATCCACTGCTTAATTATAGCCTTACTCCTAGTCCAAAGGAGGAGGAAACCTTCATCATCACACACACGCAACCACGCAACCAAAAAAGAAGATCTACAAGCTTGCACGCGTTGTGTGCTTGTAAATCGGCTATTTTGAAATAGCCAACGTGTAAATAGGGCTGAAGTGGTTGGGGATGTACTAATAATCTAAATCTACAAAGTAACTAAAGTTTTCAAATAATTGGGGTGTAAAAGTACAATATTTGCCTCTCAGATGTAATGGAGTGGAAATAAAAGTATAGAAAAGTACCAAAAAAATCCTCAGTACAGTAGGCTACTTGAGTACATGTACTTAATTACTTTACGCCACTGATATTAGTAACTTTACGGCACAATGTATTAGCACAAATCCAGTACTAAAGAATGACACCATTCATGTTCTCATCATATGGGGTGCTAACTTCACGGAGGTTGCACCTTGGCAGTATCCGTTCCGTGGTATGGTGCTGATTCTAACCACTTTATAGACTATATTTAACAGTGGAATATCAACATTGCTATCAATATTTATGACACCTGAACTTCCTGACGGGAATCAATAAAGGTCTATGGATATATCCATCTATCCAGACAGACAGACACACAGACTCTCTGACTCGTTTACACATCTTTTGCACATGCAGGCACAGTTTCCTCCTTTTTAGGCCAATACTTACTTACTTACTTAGGCCTTTAAATTCCCTGAGGAACATAGGCCATTGATGAAACTCCTCCATCCCCTTCGGTCTTGTGCCCTCCGTTCCAGTTGTTGCCATGACAGCCCTTGCGCCTTCATCTCCTGCTCTGTGGTTCTTCTCCAGGTGGCTCTAGGCCTTCCTCTCTTCCTCTTGCCTTGCGGGTTCCATGTTAGCGCCTGTTTTGTAATTGATTTATTTTGTCTTCGCAGTGTGTGCCCTATCCAATTCCATTTTCTCCTCCCGATTTGTGTTCCTATTGTGTCCTGTCTAGTGAGGTCCCACAGGTTGACATTGGAGATGGTGTTGGGCCAGTATATTCCTAGGAGGCGTCGGAGGCAGCGGTTGAGGAATGTCTGTATTTTGTTGAGTATGGTGGTTGTTATCTTCCAGGTTTCTGAACTGTAGAGTAGGGTGGATTTGACGTTTGAGTTGAAGATTTGCAGTTTGGTCTTGCGGGAAATGTCTTTTGCTTTCCAGATTTTATTTAATATGTTGAATGTGGTCCTGGCTTTGCCTATTCTAGCACTGACATCCTCATCCGTTCCTCCGTCCACCGCGATTATGCTTCCTAAGTATGTAAAACTGGTTACCTCCTCTAGCTGCTTTTGGTCCATGATTATTGGGGTGTTGTTCTTATTGTTGATCCGTATTACCTTAGTTTTTGATGAGTTGATTTTAAGCCCAAGTGAAGCAGCTGCTGTCTCTAGTTTGCCTGATTTTTCCTGCATCTGTTGGTGTGTGTGTGCTAGGAGTGCTAAATCATCAGCAAAATCCAGGTCTTCCAACTGTTCGGTCAGGCTCCACTGAATGCCAGTTCGGCTATTGTTCGTTGCTTTTATCATGATCCAGTCAATACAGAGGAGGAACAGGAAGGGCGAGAGCATGCATCCCTGCCTCACCCCAGTCAGGACCTCAAAGGCCTCTGATAGGCATCCCTCATGGAGGACACGACACTGCATCCCTTGGTAGGTGTTCTTAATAATGCTAATCAACTTTGGGGGAATGCCATAGTGCGCCATCAGTCTCCACAGCATCTCCCGATCCACACTGTCGAAAGCCTTTTCAAAATCTATGAAATTGACATAGACAGGAGAGTTCCATTCAATCGATTGTTCGATGATAACCCTGAGTGTGGCTATCTGATCTGCACAGGATCTATTATTCCTGAAGCCAGCCTGGTTTTCCCTCAGTTTCCCATCGACTGCCTTTTGAAGCCTCTCAAGTAGGATGCGGTTGAGCACCTTCCCTGGTGTTGAAAGCAGCATTATACCTCTGTAGTTCTTACACTCCCTGAGGTCTCCTTTCTTGGGGATCTTAACAATGATGCCATCTCTCCAATCTGATGGGACATTTTCTTCCTCCCAGATGGTTTGCATGAGCTGGTAAAGCATGTTGGTGGAGGTTTCGATGTCTGCCTTGAGGGCTTCGGCTGGGATCTCGTCTGGCCCCTCTGCCTTGCCTCCTCTGAGGGCCTTGATGGCCTTCTTGATTTCTGTTTTGGTGGGAGGGTTGCAGTTTATCTCCAACAGGTTTGTGGCTGGTGGGATCTCTGCTGTCTGTTGGGGGGGCTCTCTGTTGAGCAGTGTTCTAAAGTGTTCTGTCCACCTCTTTAGTTGGTCTTCCTTAGTTGTGTGTAGTGTACCCTGTGTGTTTTTAATGTGCGCTTGTGTCTGTTGAAACTTGCCTATGAGTTTTTTTGTAGTCATGTAAAGTTCTTTAAGATTGTTTTTTCCTGCTGCCTCCTCTGCCTGTTGTGCCAGATCCTCTATGTACTTCTTTTTATCCCTTTTGACACTTTTCTTCACGTCTTTGTTTACTGCTTCATATTCTTTTTGTGCTTTAGCCTTTGTTGCTCTGGTTTTACTTCTGTTTAGTACCTCCTTTTTCCCCCTTCTCTCACCCACTTTCGTGTACGTCTCCATGGAAAGCCACGGTTTGTTGTTTACCTTCTTTCTCCCTACCACTTCTTCACATGTCTCTTTCCATATCGTTTTCAGACTAGCCCATTTATCCTCCAGTGATCTAGGGGTTTCTTGGTTTTGTAGACCTTGTAGTGCTTGGAACCGGTTGTGTAGTGTGACTTGGTACAGTTCTGATGTGCCTATATCCTGAAATTTCTGAATGTTGAATTTGACTCTACCTTCTCTATGTGTTGTGCGTTTTAATTTTAGCTGGATTTTTGCTGTAACTAGATGATGGTCAGATCCAGCGTCAGCTCCCCTTTTCACTCTGACATCCAGCAATGAGCGCCTAAACTTTTGGCTAATGCAGATGTGGTCAATCTGGTTTTCTGTTACATGGTCAGCAGACACCCAGGTTGCTTTATGGACATCCTTGTGTTGGAAAATTGACCCACCAATGACCAAGCTGTTGTCTGCACAAGCCGCTGCAAATCTTTCTCCGTTTTCGTTCATGGTTCCTAGTCCCTGTCTTCCCATGTTCAGTTCAAAGCCATTGTTGTTTCCTCCTATCTTTGCGTTCATGTCTCCCATCAGAATCATGATGTCTTTTCCTTTTTTGGTCTCAAGTATGTGGTATAGTTGGTTGTAGAAGTGTTCCTTGATTTCATCGTCTGCGTCGTTTGTGGGAGCGTAGCATTGTACTACCTGGAGGTTTATTTTCTTATGTGTAGTTTGGAATTTGGCTGTAATAATCCGTGAGTTGACGGGTTCCCAGCTGATGAGGGCCCTCTGCGCTTCTGTGGAAAGCATGAACGCAACTCCCTCTGTATGTGGTGCCGAGTCGTCTGGGTGTCCAGAGTACAGTATGGATTCTCCGCTTGCCAACTTGACCTGCCCTGACTGGAGCCATCTGGTTTCACACAGACCAAGGAGAGATAGTCTGTACCTCTTCATCTCCTCCGCTATTATAGCCGTCTTTCCGGCTGCGTACATAGTTCTCACATTCCATGTAGCAATGTTGGTGGGTCGTCTAGGGGTCAAAAGCTTCGGACGCGTCTCCTTGCGGTTTTCCATGTACGTCGTCATGTTCTCTTCGGTGAGGGACACTGAAGAGGCTTCCTTTCCAAGACGTTGGGGTTTTAAGTTTTTCATCAATGTTTCTGTAGCATAAGAGTTTTTTTACAAGTTCGGGTTGCTAGCCCAAAGCCCAACCTTCCACCAGTTATGGCTTCTGGAGTTTTGGAGTTGGTTTGTTTGTCCCCTCCCCCTAACCTAAAGTCTTCCAGGCAATGGATTACAGACTCATACCACGTGAGACCAGACAGGTTTTGGGTCGTGTACAAGCTGTCCCGGCACGTCAGGCCAATAGGCTATAAGTAATCTAATCAGTGGATTAATTCATAGATGATGTTGATTGAATTTGCCCGAAACTCGATTTATACTTTGACGTGCAGCGGATCGCACATCAAAAATAGCCGAACTACAAGCTCACAACGTGTCGGGTCTGCCACATGCTGTGAGCTTGTAGATCGGGTATTTTAGGTGCGCGACCCCTTCGTACGACAAAGCATAAATTTGCCTTACCGGCGCACAGGAATCCTCTGAGTCTGGACACCCACACAGCGCGTAGCCATTACGCATTGAGTAAAGCCTTCTTCTATTGATTCATTTAATTCAAGAGTAGTCTACTTCCTTATTGCTAAATCTGATTGAAATGTAACATTTGATTAGACCAATTGCAAAGTGGAAGTGGCGATGGTAGAGGATATGTTCCATTGAAAGTGAAAGTGAATGGAACGTGCCACCTTAAATACGCTTTTCTGAGTTTTTCATACTTCATAAACTCATACATTTCGGACTTTATGAAGTCGGAAATGTCTCTCTTGCAAATGGGGGGTAATTTGAAAACAAATAACGGACACACTGTTGAAAGCAGAACAGTCTCTGGAAACGCATGGCTGTCCAAAACCAAAAACCTGAGAGAAGCTCATTGTTTGTGTGCACCTACATTTGATTTGTCAAATACAAAATACATCACTAAATATACGGAATACGGTTTAGGTACTGTATACTATATGTTTTATATATTATATATTATGTACTAATGTTCATATACCATTACTGGTATACTTTATGTTCAATATGTTGTTTTTTCTATGAATTTTAGAAGGTGATGTAATGTAGTTACATCGTGTAGTTTTCTTTTATGAATACGTTTATATCAAGTTTCAGCTCATTAGATTGAAAATGGTTAAACATCACTGGATCATTGAATAAATCAGTGAATCAATAAAGGGGGAAAAGCTGACATGCAAGGAGGCGAGGGATCCTCTCTCCATCAATTCCATGACCAGGCAAACGTGTGTGCCAGAGAGAGATGGTAGACTGCCCTTGAAGACGCCCAGGACCTGGATGACATGGGGGCTCTCTGCCCGTCGCATCAGTTTAGCTTCACGAAGCAAGGACTTATCTGAGCTGGACCTGAAGGATAGTAATAACAAGACAAATAAGAAGTATTTAATGTGAGCATATTTGGCTAAATTGGAAGAGAAGCTGAAAAACAGCCAAAAGACACGCGGCTGGGTGCTCGACCAAAAATAATAACAATAGATACGAATAATAAGTCTGCTCACAGATTCCCCACAGTGTCCCCACTGGTGTTGTCACCAAAGGGTTGCCACGCCGAGCATCATTACCCTGTCTGGCTTCACGTGTAAATTGTGTTTCATTTGTAAATTATATTTCACTTGTAAAGTGTTGTTTCTAGAGAAGCTGTTTTGCATCTGTATGCTGTAGTCGTTGCACGAAAACCTGTTGGTCTAGATAGAACCTTGGTCACTCTGAAAGAGTCATTTTTGGCTTGCCAATGGCTTGTAATTTACATTTTCCTGTACTTGAAAGTTACAAAGACACTGTTTTCTACTTGTAGCAGAGTTGCGACTGTTAATGTACAGTAGACACTTTATTTTGTATCTGTTGTACTTGCACAAATAAAGCATTCATAACTGATTCATAACTGTAGTAATGTTCTATAATTTTCGGTTCTCCGTAATGTAGACATTATAACTTCTCATTGTTTTTAATCATGAAGACCTGATTCAGAACTTAGTAATGTTCTATAATAACTCATGGTACGCTACACATGAATGACACTGTTTCAAGATTCAAGAACACTTATTAATGAATGTAGATAGGGTGTTATTTTTAAGAGATTGGTAATCTACAGATTAAATCTGTTCTCCGAAAATAGCTGATCTACAAGTCACTGTTTCCAAGCTGTTTATGTACCCTCCGTCCCCAACAATGGCCGCCTCTACGAAGTGACAGTGTGTGTGTGTGTGTGTGTGTGTGTGTGTGTGTGTGTGTGTGTGTGTGTGTGTGTGTGTGTGTGTGTGTGTGTGTGTGTGTGTGTGTGTGTGTGCAACAGGTTTCCAAGAACACATGGAGTGGAAGACATTTGAAATACTGCATCATCGCCAGTTTGTACTTTTGCACTTACCCGTCATCAAGACATAATCGTTTAATGGCCACATCCCGTCCCCACTGAAGATGTCTGGCTTTATAGACTTGCCCAAATCCACCTGCACCAATCAGCTTCCAGCTCTCGTCCAGACTCTTCCCATCAATCACTGCTAGATCTGCAGAGCTGGACTCTGGATAACTGGCCATTGTTCACTGAAGAGATGTGGGAGAGGATTACATTGAGTCATTAATGGATCACACACACATAGAAAGAAAACTACTACTAGAAAAAGTGCTTCTCGGAGCACAGGTCTCCGCCAGGTCAGGTAGGTTATTGTGGTCCAGCAATGCTAGGAATTCAGTCATTATAGAGTGAGTGGAATCTGTAGAAGTTGAGGAATTAATGTTAATGAAGTTATTTCACAGACATGCAAACTTAGATGCTAATCTTAGCCAATCAGGATGCAATATGAAAAGTCAGCTAGATCTGTCTTGATCACATGACTATATGAGATAATGTGTACCGGTTTACATGATGTTTGGACAGAATCTGTAGGATGGCTCAAGTGGCTCAAGTTCGCTTCCAGGAGATTGGGGCTGAAAGTCTAATTATTAGTGAGGCACGCCGCCGAGGCAGGTGCTAGAATGGGGTTTGTGCTGTGACCAAAGGAATGGCTGATAGCGGCCTACCAGAGCCAAATAGACCAAATAGACCCAACTGGCCCAAATGTATGGAATGATTTGTGCTGATTTGGTTCTAGGTATCTGATAGCGGTTTCAGACTACGGTTTCGGGTGCGCACCCTGGGCCACTTGGCAGATGTTGTGGTAGTGTGAACGTTGCGTATCGTTCCCCGAAACGGATCCCCGTTCCGTTCCCGAAACCACCTCCGGAGGCAGTCTCGGATCCGAATCATGCGTCCTCGGAGACGGTACGCTGCAGTGTGAAAGCAAGCGTACTGTTTGACGGAAGTGGCCCGCTATTTGGAATAGGTGACGGTATATAAACTCGCCAAAAACAGTCAACAAAAAGACGTCGCAGATCAATCCACAGGGGTTCAACCATGGCCGGATCCCGCGGGTTAATTTCATCATTAAATAACCAAATGAACCCGCGGGATGATGCGCTAAAACCCGCAATATTTATATATAAAACTTATTTATTTATTTATATAAAACATTACATACAGAAATAGAATGAGAGCGCGAGATAGAAAGAGAGGCCGTGTCATGGCCATATAATGACAGCAACAATATATATATATATATATATATATATATATATATATATATATATATATATATATATATATATATATATATATATATATATATATATATATATATATATATAATAGTATATCTTGTGGATATCTTGTGGAGTTTCAGCTACTATGCATCCCAGAAATATATAGCTTATAAGGCTTTGTAATTTGAAATTTGTAAGTAAATATAACTCATTTAGATGTATGCCTACGTAGGTTTATGGTTTCCCAAGGACTATAGCCGTTTCACTCATGATGCAATTTCTCTTTCATAACAGATACATACATGTGCCAGATAATCCCCACACAAAGAGAGTAAAAAAAGAAAAGACGTTACTTTATTTAGTAAGACATGAGAAACAGTACATGGAAGTACAATTCACAATACAAGGTTTCAGTCATTCAGTCCGACTTCACTGTATAGGCTAGTTGCCTTTTCATAAATTATATATTTTTGTACTTAAGCTGTCGTGAAAGTTTATAATATTTAGAGAAATGTAAGGTTTCAAATACAAAAGTAGTAGTTGTTGTGAAGGTTAGCAAACTGGACATTTAGACTGAATGTTTCCTGTATCCTCATCTTGCGCAAATGCACACAAGTGTTTCACCAGGTTTTATTTGTGTTGTTTCTCATAAGCGTGCATCCGTTGTCTGTCAACAACACGCGCGCCAACAACACAGCAGTCTGTGCCTTGACTTCTGTGCGCTCGCGTCGTTGTGCGCTCAGTGCGCTCCTGACTCTCTCCAGTCCCCAGCGGCAACCCTATATTTATGCGCGACCAGCACAAACATTGTCGCATAGTTGATGACGTCTGTGTCCACTGGGGAAGCACTATGTGCATGCCGCCACCTATAGGATCGGGGGTATATATGCAAGTGTATTCGAGCGCGTTAGAGACTTGGCCAGTGTGAATGCGGGCCAGCCAAGCGCACTCGGAAACGGAGCGGTCTGGAGTGCGCACCCGAAACCATAGTCTGAAACGGCCCTGAGACTCCCTGGACTCCTGTCCCACTCCACTGTCCCTGTCCCACTACCCTGTCCCTGGACCCCTCTCCCACTCCCCTGTCCCTGGACCCCTGTCCCACTACCCTGTCCCTGTACCCCTCTCCCACTTCCTTGTCCCTGGACCCCTGTCCCCACTGGTGTTGTCACCAAAGGGTTGCCACGCGGAGCATCATTACCCTGTCTGGCTTCACGTGTAAATTGTGTTTCATTTGTAAATTATATTTCACTTGTAAAGTGTTGTTTCTAGAGAAGCTGTTTTGCATCTGTATGCTGTAGTCGTTGCACGAAAACCTGTTGGTCTAGATAGAACCTTGGTCACTCTGAAAGAGTCATTTTTGTCTTGCCAATGGCTTGTAATTTACATTTTCCTGTACTTGAAAGTTACAAAGACACCTTTTTCTACTTGTAGCAGAGTTGCACTGGGACTGTTAATGTACAGTAGACACTTTATTTTGTATCTGTTGTACTTGCACAAATAAAGCATTCATAACTGATTCATAACTGTAGTAATGTTCTATAATTTGAGAACACATGGTATTTTCGGTTCTCTGTAATGTAGACATTATAACTTCTCATTGTTTTTAATCATGAAGACCTGATTCAGAACTTAGTAATGTTTTATAATAACTCATGGTACGCTACATATGAATGACACTGTTTCAAGATTCAAGAACACTTATTAATGAATGTAGATAGGGTGTTTTTTTTTAAGAGATTGGTAATCTACAGATTAAATCTGTTCTCCGAAAATAGCCGATCTACAAGTGCACTGCGCTTGTAGATTGGCTATTTTCGGAGGAGAAAGTCACTGTTTTCCAGCTGTTTATGTAACCTCCGTCCCCAACAATGGCCGCATCTACCAAGTGACACATGTTGACGCTCCCTTTAGGATTTTGTGGTACTCCCTATAGAGCGTCGCAGTTCCCGCCCACTTCCTGGTGCCGGAAGTAAATACTCAATGCATTTTTCCCATTGACTTTTACAAAGATATTTATATAAATTAATTTAAGCCTAGAATCAAGCTATCCAGGATACTGGTGAATCATGACCATAAAACGTTTGATTCTGTGAAAAAACGTTTTTGAAAACGGCAAAACAAAGGGTATTTATTAAATATAGTATATCATATCATTAAATATAAAATAAAAAAAGATCACAGAAAAAAAGGTTTTATGGTCATGATTCACCAGTATCCTGGATGGCTTGATTCTAGGCTTAAATTGATTGATATAAATATTTTTGGAAAAGTCAATGGGAAAAATGCATCGAGTATTCACTTCCGGCACCAGGAAGTGGCGGAACTGCGACGCTCTATTGGCGACCTAGGAGGCGGGGGGGGGGGGGGGGGGGGTACCGAAATGGGTGTTTTTTGGGTGGTGTAGTATTCTGAATGATGACACTCACACGATCAGTATTCTATCACTCGTTTGCAAGTCACATCCTCACTGTGTGTAAGAGTGAATGAATCTTGTGACACTGCCTGTCTGTCTGCTGCCTGGGCCTGCTATGCAGCCTGGCTGCTGACTGAGCTGTGGAGGGGGGAGGGGGAGGGGCGGCTGTTAGACTCATAGACATATGAAGGTAGACACGCCTCCTATGACGCGTCTGTATCTCGGGCGCCATTTTGGAGAAGGCAAGCTTCCTGACTACTGGCCAATCACAGCGCGTCTTTCCGGGACTTGGCAGAATCTAGTCGTATAAAAGTATAACAGGATATTTTTATGCAAATAGATTCCTGGAAAAGACGCGCTGTGATTGGCCAGTTAGTCGGGAAGCTTGCCTTCTCCAAAATGGCGCTCGAGATACAGATCGCTCCAATGAACTGCAGAGGTCAATGAGGTATCTAGGTTACTATATGGTTAGACTGACGACGTCACCTCATGACAGAGCACACACACATTGTTGAACAGTTCATGCAATTCCTAAAACCAGTCACACACACACACACACACACACACACACACACACACACACACACACCAGAGGCAACGCTGGCTTTCAAGTAGGTCGGTGGCTTAGCCCCAGGGCCTAGGGGGTGCAATACGTTAGTCCGACAGTGCATTCCTCCGACAGCGCAGTGCTCCGACATTAAACAGTGAACCAAACCCGCACCCTAACCCTAACCGCACGCGGATGCCACATAGTCGGAGAAAAGGTCTGTCGGATTAACGCATGCCTCCCCGGCCTAGGAGGGGTCACCCAGCAGTCACACAGCATTACTGGTCCATCTGCATTGCTACCACATTGTTGTCAATACATTCTGTGAGACTTAGACCTGGTCTAGGGTTACCACCTGTCCTGTAAAATACTGAATCGTCCTTTATTTGAGAAATAAATGTTGCGTCCTGTATTGAACCAATACAGGACGCGATTTGTCCTGTATTTTCCTACAGACCCCATACAAACACGTCTGTCAGTCACACACACGTCAACACTGAATTTAACAATAATGAACAAAATAAAACACATTAAATATTAAAGCCAGCTACATTGTGCCGGCGGGGGTCACGCAGGACCTCGCAAGGGCATACACTTCCTGTGGCTGCAACGGGTGCACTCTGTGCCAACCCTCTGTCTGTACCTGCCCTCTGTCTGTACCTGCCCCTCTGTCTGTACCTGCCCTCTGTCTGTACCTGCCCTCTGTCTGTGCCAACCCTCTGTCTGTACCTGCCCTCTGTCTGTACCTGCCCTCTGTCTGTACCTGCCCTCTGTCTGTGCCAACCCTCTGTCTGTACCTGCCCTCTGTCTGTACCTGCCCTCTGTCTGTACCTGCCCTCTGTCTGTGCCAACCCTCTGTCTGTACCTGCCCTCTGTCTGTACCTGCCCTCTGTCTGTACCTGCCCTCTGTCTGTACCTGCCCTCTGTCTGTGCCAACCCTCTGTCTGTACCTGCCCTCTGTCTGTACCTGCCCTCTGTCTGTACCTGCCCTCTGTCTGTGCCAACCCTCTGTCTGTACCTGCCCTCTGTCTGTACCTGCCCTCTGTCTGTACCTGCCCTCTGTCTGTACCTGCCCTCTGTCTGTGCCAACCCTCTGTCTGTACCTGCCCTCTGTCTGTACCTGCCCTCTGTCTGTACCTGCCCTCTGTCTGTACCTGCCCTCTGTCTGTACCTGCCCTCTGTCTGTGCCTGCCCTCTGTCTGTACCTGCCCCTCTGTCTGTACCTGCCCTCTGTCTGTACCTGCCCTCTGTCTGTACCTGCCCTCTGTCTGTACCTGCCCTCTGTCTGTGCCTGCCCTCTGTCTGTGCCAACCCTCTGTCTGTACCTGCCCTCTGTCTGTACCTGCCCTCTGTCTGTGCCTGCCCTCTGTCTGTGCCAACCTCTGTCTGTACCTGCCCCTCTGTCTGTACCTGCCCTCTGTCTGTACCTGACCTCTGTCTGTACCTGCCCTCTGTCTGTACCTGACCTCTGTCTGTACCTGCCCTGCACTGTCACCGTTGCCTAGTTACCTGCCCTGCACTGTCATCGTTGCTATAGTTACCGACACCAGTGCTGCTCACTGCACCGGCACCACACATTTTTAAAATGTCTACAGACAGAGCCGATACTCCACCGCGTCCTCAAAAGAGAAAACGTCTCCAACAGTACAGACATGAGTGGGAAGAGGCAAAGCCTTGGCTTGACAGCGTCAGTGGAGATGATTACAAAGCGTACTGTAAAGTATGTCAGTGAATGTTTTCTGTGGCCCAGGGAGCACTGTTACAGTTCTTTGTCTGCCAAGCGAGCCCAGACTGGCTAACATGGGAAATCATGTCAATTAAATCAAAGCAATTAGATTTTGTTTTTAAAACCCAGCTGTGGTGGTTGTTACTTAGTCTAGTAGGAAAATATGACTAGTTACAGGAATATTTCACTTTCAAATAAAATAAACATTACATTTTTTTATTTATTTTTTATTAAAAATAAATAACACACACACACACACACACACACACACACACACACACACACACACACACACACACACACACACACACACACACACACACACACACACACACACACACACACACACTGTTCAATTTTGTAGCAAATCGCACTTTCTGCGTTTGATGCAGCTAAGCTACAATCGCTAGACCCATTGAAAGGGTTCAAGAAGAGTGGAGAGAGTTGTAAGCACATTACTCATACCTGGTGTCTTTGATGGTTTTTTATTTACTATACAAACATTACAAACATAATCTAGTCTAAAACTTAGTTACCAGTTAGCAACGGTTAGCACTTTAGGCACCGGTAGTTAGTGGTTAGGTAATAAAACCTGAGAGAGAGAATAAGCACATAACACACAGAGTATTAAGGATATGACTTCACATCAGACGTACACATCACAAGTACAAAATTACAATGTTACTCACTATTGGTCTCTCACTCTCTTGTAGGATCTCGGTAAGTTACTTAAAACCCATATTTCAGGTAACCCACGGCACTGTTCCTTCTGAATCTAAAATCCTGTGCTCAGGCAGCCTATTATATAAACTTCACACATAAGGTCCGCCTTTAGGGCAGATCTTTAAGCAACAGGAAGTTCTGGTTACCCACAAGGCTTTGCGCTTGGTCCTGTCTCTTGTTACACATCACACAAGGGCCGGCTAGCTCTGGCCCTGCTCAGTCAACCAAAGGCTCTTATCTCACAACCTTCCCCCGCTTGGTATGCGAGGGGCCCTTTGAAGCAGCTACCTCACCAGGGGGTCTAATCTGGCCTGCTAGACTCAACTTAAAGGGACATGTATTCTCCCACAGGACAGATGACAAAGTACATTACTATATCATTAATAATAATCCACGATTATCTTTCATAATCATAGATTATTTCCACACCTGCCACCTGTGTGTCTGATCTAGGATCCAGGACACACACAAAACATTCCTCGTGAGCTTTTTGGCTCTTTAGATAACGGCTCGGTAAAACAATTATTTAGTATGGCTCTCTGTAAACTGCTTTGATCCCATACTCATACAGGTTACATTTTCAACACACATTGTCTCTCAGTGGCTCCAAACCCATATTTTGAAACAATTAACAGTTCAACTTAATGTTCTCAATTTGTTTGAAATACTTTTTGGACATTGTGGCTAATATTTGATCTCAAATTGACTTTACTTCATAGTAAATCAAGACCAATTTAATTTAGCAACAATTCTTTTCCACTAGTTTATTTCTGAGATTTTTCCTAAATCCCAGGACAAATTAACTGTAATTGTAGTTATTATCTATATTCAAGCATGAACCCTCCAAGGCCCATTTGTTTGACACCCACGTGTCTTGTCTTTTTTCTCTCCTCCCACTAAGTCAATGTCCTATTTTAGGGCATTTTGCCATGGTAACTGACATTGCAATTTGGGCAAAAGGGTTAAAAGATTATTAAAATAGTTGATCTACAATTACACCTTAAGAAGCCTTAACTTAAACTTCAAGCACACATACAAAAATGCTTTTTAGACAATCAACAAATAATAATTCAAACAGGTCTGATTGCTCATACCATGAGTCAAATATCAGTAGAGAATAATTGTTGTTGTGCGGAAGAACCTCCCAACTTATGTTTGCATTTTGGACGTTTTGGAAGTTACAAGTAGCTTAATACATTTCATTATGCGTTAAGTTATTTCTTCTGTGGTAATATTGTAAATCCTAGAAATGATACATTCATTTACAAAATATATTTCGAAATTCCTATGTAAACAGTCGCTCAAATAAGACATTTCGATTTTTTAGACACCTCGCATGGCGTCTTTTCGCTTCTCGTCCGCACTGCCCCCTTACTCTGAGGGTGGCAGCGCAAGTGTCAGTTCGTTTGCCAGTGTCACGTTGCTGGCGCCACCAACCGCCAGTGGGACTGCTTTTCCAGCAGCTCCCTCCTGGGGCCTCTTCTCAGCTGTTGCCAAGAAAGAGCTGGTTGCTCCCTCCGCAGAGGGTGAGGAAGGCTTATCTTTTATCTTTACCTTCTTTTTTCTAATTATTCCAGCCCCACCAGGACGAAGCATTCTCTCTGCCTGGATCCTGGCGGTAAGAACTGAAAGGACCTGTCCGCCAGGCCACACCCACTCAGACTTCCTTCTGAGTGGTTTTGGGGTTGCTGGGTTGGCGCCCAGCCCCCTATTTCGGACAGACCCTGGTCTGCCTTTAGCTTGTCGCCTGCTCCCAGGCCTGCCACCTTTGTGACACGCGGATTTGGGGCAAACGCCGCCCTTCTCGAACGCCACCAGTCTGCTGTTAGCTGGTCGCCTGCCACCGTTGTGAACTGGAGGCTCAGAGGGACCGCCGCTTTCAGCAGGTAGCCTGCCACCTTGGTTACCCCGAGCAGGTAGCCTGCCACCTTGGTTACCCCGAGGCTCCGTAGGACCACCCAGCTGGCTGGCCATGGCTCTCCGCCCTGGCGTAGTGGTGTGCTTCCCCTCCATCTTGGGTGGGCTGGTGTCGACGTCCGTCATAGCGGCGCCCTCTGGACGGTCCTCCATGGCAGCTGTCGTGGCTGACACCTCCGACGGTGCCTCTCCTGGTGCAGCTTCTCCAGTAGCGACCTCCAGCGGCTGGCACCCCGCAGTTACTCCCTGGACCTCCTCCGTGATGAGTGAGTCAGTGTAGACGTCCTCTGACGCCCACGCCAGCGCCTCTCTTGCGGCCTCTGGTGGATGGTATCCCTCTGCGTTGAGTGGGTCCTCCTCCGTGGCTCTCACGATTGACGCCTCCGCCTCGACCACCACGTCACCCGTGGCCTTGTCTCCAGGAGCTGGTTCGACCTCCGATGGCACTCCCTCCTCGGCCGCCGACTCCTCTGCGACGTTGACTCCCTCTGGAACCTTCTCAGCGTCGTCTTCTGGAGCAGTAGCAGCTTCTGGTTCAGCCGCTTGCACAGTGGGAGTAACTTTCTCACCTCCCTCTGCAGCGTAGAGTGGGGTCTCTGCGTTCGCAGCTTCGTCTGCAGGAACAGCAACGCCTGGTTCGACCTCTGATGGCACTCCCTCCGCCGCGTTGTCCATCGAGACTGCTCTGCTGGCCGCCTGCTCATCTGCGATGTCGGCTCCTAGCACGGCTCCCTCTGGAACCTTCTCAGCGTCGTCTCCTGGTGCAGTAGTGATGCCATCTGGGACTCTGAGCACTGCTGGCCCAGTTGATCCGGCTGTAGGTGTGACATTCCGACCCCCCTTTGCAGCGACCGGCTTATCTGTAGGACTGGTGACATCCTCACCTCCTCCAGCTGCTCTGTCCTTTACGACCGGCTCATCTGTAGGACTGGTGATTCCAACCCCCTCTCCAGGCACAACCGGCTTTGCTGCTATCTCTGTGGGGGAGGTCATTTGCTCTTCCCTCACAGCAGGGGGGAGTTCACTCACTTTGGGCTGTGTGAAGCGTGACCTCACCGTTTCAACCCTCACCATTTCAAACCAGACCTGCCTCAAGGTCTCGTCATACTCTTCACAACAGGCATCCTGTATACTGCAGATCTCAGATGAATCCTCGCCAACATCTTCTAGTATGGCGATAGAACTAGTAGCAATCTCAAGGAATCTATCTAAATCGGCTTTTAGCTCCAATACTGCTGTACCTACCTCTTTTATTGATAGATAACTAACACTGTAGACTAGGTACTCTGCTGCCATCTCAAATTCTGACTGTGCTGCCCTCACCTTTTTCACTAATTTAGCTAACTCTGCCATTTCCCCTTTTTACCTTGCCTTTTTGGCCAATAGGACTTTTAGGTAGGCTTTTTCAGTTAGTCTTAATTCGATAGGCTGTGAAAGCAATCGTCAGTTCTTTTAGCAAGTAGTAGTGTTGTTAAGCCTTTAGCTATATAACAACAATAATTAATTAACACTGCGTTTAACCTGTAATAGCACCCACCCTGTAGCATTCTATGCAAGAAGCCTGTTAATGGTCTATTCACATTTAGTTATTTTGTTAATCAATACTGGCAGGATTTATTTAGCTCTACCAAAGTAAATAATAGCATTTAACCCACAATGATGACTTAATCCACTGCTATCGTAACTAACCATCTAGTTGCTCACAGTTTTAGTCTATCATAACGTCTGGTTAACCATGGTATTACACTAGTGGTAGGAAACCTCCCCCACCCCTTATCAGTAAACAATGGCCTTTAACTCCCAATGAGAAGATCACCTCATATTCACTGTCTGTTAGTCTAATTTTTTAGCTATATTGCAGTGTCTGGTCTCTCATAAAGCCTAGTTAAACCATGAATACTATTTTAAAGTTTGTCTAATCAGCTCAAAGCAAGCATCTATGATTAGAATATTAACCAAACCTAACTACCACCTCTCAAGGCGTGTTAGGATTTGGCGGTTAGCTTACAAGACAATGCTAATTTTACTCCCCCACCACCCAACAGTGGCAGTTAGCTAGCAGCTAGCACTTTATGCTAGACAATAGATCTGTTAGCACTGTGAGCTAGCGACACTAAGAGTAGCTCTCAGGACTGTTAGCTTTCTAAACCCCCTTATTGGTACGCTAATCAAACTTTTAACGGTAGCCTAGCTACATAACCTGTGGTTAGCTTCTAGCTTCTCCCTCAGCTCCTTATTCTTAGCACGCAGCGTTTCACAATCTACAGTCTCTTTGTCCTCCACGGTCTTCGCAGAACTGTGGGGCTTTGTTCATAGCAACCTGATAGCGAGTCTCTTCCCGGTGGTTCCTCGGGCCCGTACGGTATTACTGCCTCGGTCCTAGCGTCGTGTAGGCCGCCGGCTCCGTGTATCTCCCTTCGCCTCCGTGGACAGATGACTTCCTACAGTTTGTGTTAGTTGAGGCCCTTTGTCCCCTTTGTTCACACAACTAGCACTGGTTCATTACGCCAGCGTTAGTTCTGTGAGCCTATTTAAGACCTGTCCCATACCAGGCCTTATAATTATTTTGTTGCAACTAACTCCTCACCTAAAGAGACAGTATAGTTATACGTTCCGCTTCAAGCGCCATAGGCTACCACGGCTTTATCTGTGTCATATCTTTACAACAACACAGCAGCACTCAATTATATCATCCGCTTCCAGGGCCTCTCTCTTTCCTAGAATTACAGAAGCTACCACGGGACCTTTTCTCAAGGTTCATCCGCTTCTATGGCCAAATACTTTCTTAGAGTTTACCAAGGCTACCACGGGTTTATAATTGTTTAATTACTCTGTAACATTTAAACTCAGTTTAATGACTATGTAACCAATACACACAACTAGTTGTCCCTCTCAGACACACTAGTGGTTGATTACTATGTAACACTTAAACTTTGTCAATGACTTTGTAATTATACTTATACCTAGTTGTCCCTCTCAGACAAACTAGTACTGTGTTACACCTCTGTATAACACAAAGGCCTTATTAAAGGCCGCTTAAACTTAGTAGAAAAGTCCCCTCCGGAGACTACTACAGTTTAATAACTTGTAATTAAACTTAAAACTGATAGATGTCTCTTATATAAGAGACTCTAAAGTTTAATAACTGCATAATTCAATGCTTAAAACTCAAACATGCCTCCTCCGGAGGCATCAGTAGTTTTATTACTTTAGTAATACACAACTCTGAAGGCCTTATTAAAGGCCAGCACAGTTTAATACTGTGTTATACCCTCTGTATAACACGGTTAAGCTGCTTAAAACTCTAGGTTGTCCCCTCCGGGGACACCATTAGTTTTATTACTGTTCAATTTTGTAGCAAATCGCACTTTCTGCGTTTGATGCAGCTAAGCTACAATCGCTAGACCCATTGAAAGGGTTCAAGAAGAGTGGAGAGAGTTGTAAGCACATTACTCATACCTGGTGTCTTTCATGGTTTTTTATTTACTATACAAACATTACAAACATAATCTAGTCTAAAACTTAGTTACCAGTTAGCAACGGTTAGCACTTTAGGCACCGGTAGTTAGTGGTTAGGTAATAAAACCTGAGAGAGAGAATAAGCACATAACACACAGAGTATTAAGGATATGACTTCACATCAGACGTACACATCACAAGTACAAAATTACAATGTTACTCACTATTGGTCTCTCACTCTCTTGTAGGATCTCGGTAAGTTACTTAAAACCCATATTTCAGGTAACCCACGGCACTGTTCCTTCTGAATCTAAAATCCTGTGCTCAGGCAGCCTATTATATAAACTTCACACATAAGGTCCGCCTTTAGGGCAGATCTTTAAGCAACAGGAAGTTCTGGTTACCCACAAGGCTTTGCGCTTGGTCCTGTCTCTTGTTACACATCACACAAGGGCCGGCTAGCTCTGGCCCTGCTCAGTCAACCAAAGGCTCTTATCTCACAACCTTCCCCCGCTTGGTATGCGAGGGGCCCTTTGAAGCAGCTACCTCACCAGGGGGTCTAATCTGGCCTGCTAGACTCAACTTAAAGGGACATGTATTCTCCCACAGGACAGATGACAAAGTACATTACTATATCATTAATAATAATCCACGATTATCTTTCATAATCATAGATTATTTCCACACACACACAGTCCCAAGATGAAGTAACCTGCACAACACTGTGTATTACCCTTTTAAAAGGTAACATTACATTACGTACTTTGTATTGTTAGCTGGTCTTACCTGTGAGTTCAGCAACAGATGAAGTGAAAGAGTCAGTGGGTCCTTCTCTGTTAGTTGTTCAACGTCTTGTTGTTTTGTATATGAGTATAAAGTCCTTGTTTTTAAGTTTATGGTTGGTAAATAAAGTGTTTCTAAGAGTTAAAACAATTGAGCTGAGAGAGAGAGAGAGAGAGAGGAGAGAGAGAGAGAGAGAGAGAGAGAGAGAGAGAGAGAGAGAGAGAGAGAGAGAGAGAGAGAGAGAGAGAGAGAGAGAGAGAGAGAGAGAGAGAGAGAGAGAGAGAGAGAGAGAGAGAGAGAGAGAGAGAGAGAGAGAGAGAGAGAGAGAGAGAGAGGGAGAGAGAGAGAGATGAGGGCTGGGTGGCTATTAGTCCAGAAGCTCTTTTATCAACCAATCACCTCACAGTCTTCATGCTTTGGAATGGTATGCAGTTCACACAGTATCAACGTAACTTCTTCGGGCGGAACTTCCTGTATTTCTGCTTAGAGAGAGAGAGAGGGGAGAGAGTGGGGGGGTAGAGAGACAGAGAGAGAGGGAGAGAGAGGGGGGTAGAGAGATAGAGAGGGAGAGAGTGGGGGGGTAGAGAGAGAGAGAGAGAGAGAGGGGGGGGTGGTAGAGACAGAGAGAGAGACCCGGACCCCCGTCCACGGTGGTCTACGGGGGTCCCCGTGGCGGCCTTGGGTCCACGGGGGTCCACGGGGGTCTCTGTGACGGCCTTGGGTCCACGGGGGTCCACGGGGGTCCCCATGGTGGCCGGAAGTCCGGGGGTCCGGTAGAACTTAAAGTGTATGCTGGATATCAGTGGAGGAGGTCAGATTGGGCTGAGCTTTGCCCAAATATGGAGATGACTGATGACAGAGCACTGATGTCATAGACTTATGACATCATACTGACCGTACTGACGTCATAGACTGGTCACATGACCTCCTAGAGCCACATGGAAGCCATGCTGTTATTACATCATTGGTACTCAATGTCATGTCCAGGGGCCCAGCAGGGGTCCCAAGGGACCTCTACAGGTCCAGAGTGTACACATGGAACCAAATAGACCCTTACAGGTCCATTTGGTTCCCTTAGACTCAGAGGTAAATTAAGTCCGACAGACAGACAGACAGACAGACAGACAGACAGACAGACAGACAGACAGACAGACAGACAGACAGACAGTGAAACCTAGGAATCCTCCAATAATTTGACAAACCTCTGTAGTGCGTGGGTACATGGTGTCGTGGTGGTGAGGCCAAAATTGTTCTGCCCGGTTCTCCTCAGTGGCTGGAGCAATTGATCTGAATTTGCACACAGACATTGACCATTACCATGTGCACCTGACAGCGAAGCCCATTTTCCCATTACACAAAATCTCAGCTGTTTATTAGCGTTTTTGTGTTCGCTGGCTTCCGGGTTGCCAGATCATGTGCGCATATCCCCCCACGGGTATGGTCTAGTAGTACATCATGTACTGATCTTTGTCTCAGTGCAAATTGAACAATAGGTATAAACATACAGTATGCTAAATTTAATTGAAAGATTACAGACTCTAAATAAACATCAAGAGGAGTTGGATAACTGGTACAAAGAGTTCTGTATTTTAGTACATTCTGAATTGAATACAAAAGTGGACAAACCCAAATTTAGAAAATCTAATCAGAACAATCCCTACTGGAATATGGAATTGGGCGTTTTATGGTCAGATATGTGCAGTGCTGAACGTCTTTTTTTGAAATGTAAAAATCCAGACTTAAGAAAGCAACTTAAAGTTACTTATAAGCATAAACAACATAGTTTTGACAAAAAACTTAGGTTCTACAAACGTAGATATCAAAGAGGACAAATTATACAAATGGAGCAATTACATACACAGAACCCACAACAATTTTGGAATGAGATAAAGAATCTGGGCCCCAAACGTTCAAAAAAGATTCCTATGCAGGTATGGAGTGAAGGGGAAATATCATCTGACCCAGTTAAAGTTTTAAGGGAATGGGAGGGAGCCTTTTCTGGTTTATTTTCAAGACAAGAAGAAAGTACGGGCAATGTTTCTTCTGATCACATATCTTGTTTTACAGATAAATGCTTACATTCAACTACTGATGATACCTTAAATATAAGTCTGAGTAGAGAAGAAGTGCTAAAGGCAATAGAGTCTGCTAAGGTTAAGAAGGCATTTGGTGTAGATGAATTACCAAACGAAGTGTTGAAAGCTCCCAATTTGTTTGATCTATTATTTTATTTGTTGAACATGTGTTTTGATCAGGGTATTATACCATCTACCTGGTTTAAATCAATCATAACCCCAATCCCAAAATCATCAAAGGATGATCCTAAGATTCCACTGAATTATCGAGGTATTAGTCTACTGAGTACTGTATATAAATTGTATTCTTCTGTTCTAAATAATAGATTGGTTGATTTCTTGGAAATAAATAATTTACTGGAAGAAGAACAAAATGGTTTTAGGAAGGGAAGAGCATGTTTGGATCATATTTATGCAGTGACTACAGTGGTTAGAAAGCGTTTGACCTTGTTGATCACAACTTGCTAAAGTATAAGCTTCATCAAATTGGGGTAAATGGAAAGTTCTATCAAGCTATTTCCTCTCTATACAGACAACCTGTTGCCTGTGTGAAAGTGAATGATTATTTTACAGAGTGGTTTCCTACGCCCTCTGGTGTTAAACAAGGGGATGTTTTGTCCCCAACTTTATTTGCTGTTTTTATTAATGATTTGGCCAGACAGGTAAAACAACTGGAGAAAGGGGTTACATGTGGTCAAGTATTTGTAGATATATTGATGTATGCTGATGATATTATTTTACTCTCAGAAAGTGAAGAGGATTTACAAAAAATGTTGACTTGTGTTAATGAATGGTGTAAGAAGTGGAGAATGTGTATTAATCAAAAGAAAACACAAGTAATGCATTTTAGAAACCCAGGTACAGAAAGAAGTAGCTTCAAGTTTAGTGTGGGTGATAAACAACTGGAGTTTACAGATAAGTACAAGTACCTTGGTTTGTTTCTAGATGAAAACATGTCCTTTCTTCACGGTGTATCTGCCCTAGCAGATTCTGCCGGTAGGGCATTGGGAGGCCTCATTGGCAAAACCAAAACGTTGAAGGACATGGGCTATCTTACATACTCTAAATTGTATCACACATGTGTATGTCCCATTTTAGACTATATTTCGGGGGTTTGGGGGTACAAAAGGTTTCAGTTAAATGAACGTGTCCAGAACCGGGCTATTCGATTCTTTTTGGGACTACATAAGTATGCGCCAATTGCAGCATTTAATGGAGATATGGGGTGGGACTCCTGTGAAATTAGATGGAAGGCCAGCATGGTGAGTCTCTGGAACAGGTTGCTGTGTCTGCCATCCAATAGGGTAGCTAGTCAAACTTTTTTACTGGGATCTGTCCGGAGAAGGGGAATGGGCCTCTGAGATCTTTGAGGTATTGAGTGCATGTGGTCTGGAAGACCATTATCTCCAAAGAACAACTGTGAATGTGGAGGAGTTTAAAAACAGAATCCGTGAAAAATACATACAAAGCTGGTCTGAAGAAATTTGGCAAAAGCCAAAATTAAGAACTTATTGTCTTGTAAAAAAAGATTTTAAATGTGAAAATTATGTTTTGTATAATTTGGCAAAAAGTTGGAGGTCACTTTGTGCGCAGATAAGGTGTGGCATTCTGCCATTACATATTGAAACGGGAAGATATAGAGGCGTAGCTGAGGAGGATAGAATATGTGAATACTGTGATTTGAATGAGGTGGAGAATGAAATACATTTTATTTTATTTTGTCCCTTGTATGATGACTTGAGAGATATACTGTTTAAAAAAGTCCACACCCCTGATCTAAACTTGATAGATTATGAGAATGGTGCCTTAATTGAATTTATTTTTCTTCATATTTTTGCTTTTTCAGAATATCTTTATAAAGCGTGGGATAGAAGGAGAAGTGTGACTTATAATAGATGAATTCCTTTATAAATGTGTATGTATTCTATGTGCAGGTATATATAAATGTATGTACTGTATGTGGTTTGTTTCAAATCAATCATTTAAAATTGATGTGTCTGATAATCCCATGAGGGATGGGTCAAGAAATTGTCCGGACACGGAAATAAAACATTCATTCATAAAACATTCATTCATTCATACAGTATATGGAGACATACAGTAGTTTCTCTGCCTCATGTTTTCATGTACATCAGAGCTTATACAACATCTGTCAACAGCTGTGCAGTGATGTTACAGTGTTTAATGTTAACATTCATTCATAAACATGGGTTCTACTTTATTACATATTGGTGTACCTGGTGGTGTGAGTGTGAAACAACATAGATGGGAAGCACAACATGCTGTCTCTTCATGCAGAATGCTGCTGTAGGCTATGTTAAGTTATTTATAACAATGGAACTCTGACAACATATACAATGGGATATGCTTAACCAGAGCAGAGGGGCCTGCGTTCACAATTTGTGGTTGTTTATTTCCCCTCCTTTTTTTATTTGATGAATCATGGTATGTATACCTTATGGTATGTACTGTATGTATTGATGTACTGGTTGGTAGCCATTGGACAGATCATCTGTGATGACCTTTAGATAGGGGCAGGTATAATCATAGCCTTAGGACTATCGTATGTATTGTATGGGTCTGCCTTTTACTTTCATATCTACTGGAATGTCACCAGTAAAGCCTGTATATCTCTAAACATGTACAAATGCAAAATACAAGGTGCCTACCCGCTTGCCCCAAATGTTAACTAGGTGTCCGGAGTATTTCCACAATGTATTAGTCCATATTATTCAATAAAGAGGTGTTTTAATCCCGTCTGTGGCCGAACGCCATTTCCCTCTCGCTTAATTCCTGTTTACATTGAGTGTAATTCCGGCTTTCACCGGATGCGCACCGTCACTACTCCGACAGAGTCGGCCAGAGACGGGATAAAAACACTTCTCTATTAAAAAATATGGACTAATACATTACACACACATACTTCAGACACCTAGTTGACATTTGGGGCAAGCGGGTAAGCACCCTATAGTTTGCATTTGTACATGTTTGGAGAAATACGGACTTTACAGGTGACATTCCAGGTCAAACTGGTGAGGGTGGGGGGGGGGGGGGGGGGGGTTGCTAAGATTCTCGTAGTTACGAAAGTAAAAGTCAATGCAGCTCACCACCTGTCTGTTCATATGCATGCCCTGCTTTTTAACCAAGCCCTTAGTGCCCTACTGTATTTTAACATCAGTCATTAATTATGACTTGTTACAACCTGACTCAAGGTTGCAACAAAAGGGAGACACAGGTACAGTTAAGTGTATAAAATGTCTTTATTTAAAGATAAACCAACTAAACAACAAACATAACACGTCAGTAAATATGAATGAGCATCAGTGTGAAGACGGTGTATTGGTGCGAGTGTATGTGCAGTGTGAATGTTGTAAGGTGTAAAAACCAAGGTATGTTAACAAACAAACTGGGGCGAGAGGAGAAGAGATAATCTGATAGAAAGAGGACTGCTTTTAAAGCCCTCAGAGCAATAGGCTCAGGTGCTCCAGATCAGAGCTGATGGCCTCCCAGCTCCACCTACCAGGTGTAGCAGGGCGGTATATTTAATTATATATGTAGCCAACTACGCCACCTGGGGAGTTGCACCCCAGGAAATATTTATAGTGTTAAACAACCACCTGAACATAAATTACTCCTCCCACAAGTTCGTGTAACATGATAAAAAGGCAGAAACAGTATTTAGGATTTAGAAAGTACAAAAAGCTTTATTGTAATAATAAACAGTGTAGTCTCATCAACAATAAAAAGTGGCAAAAACGTTTAATATGCTAAAACCAATTAGTGGGGCAATGCGCTTAATAATAAGAACTATAGGGCCAGTGCTGGGGGATAAGGGGGAGGCTGAGCAGGCCGGCTGACCCAGAGGAAGGGCTCCCCTAGATGGCACAGCAAAACAAACTAAGACTATATCACACTAAAAACACAGCAAAAAGGGGGGAGAAATACCACGACCCACTGGGCAGCCGCCACCTGCTCCCTCGCACCAAGGGGTCCCCAGCCACAGGCCTGCAAGACAGGAAATCAAGCGTTAAGCAGTGCCAGGGAAATAGATTCAATCAATTGGTATCATATATATATATGTATATATTATAGAGGATATATATAGATATATTATACTAGAGTGCCGTCTGTAGGCCTATAGTTGCCGGGAATAACAAAAGCAAATAAACACAAAATAAACCAATACTAAATAAGCAAAAATAAACAACAACGAAATAAACAAAATAGGCGATAACACTAAATAAACAAACTAAGCAATAACACTAAATAAACAATAACGAAAGCAATAATACTAAATAATAAACAAAACAAACAATGAGGCTGGCTGAGAGCCTGAGTGGACGGTTGCGTCGGAAAAGAGTACTTTAGTTTTAACCCATGTAAAGGCGTGAGCTTGGCTGAGCAAGTTGTTCCACAGCCGTTAGGCACGGGGGGAAGGGAACCTCAGCGTGGAGCGTCAGGGTTAGTAAAGCGTGGGTGATTGAAACCCCGCAAAGCAGCAGCAGGTATCAGTGCCTGAAACGATAAAGGGGCCCTGTCATTCTACCAATTTATAATACTAATGTTCATTAAGACAGGAGCAGAGAGACAGACAGTAACGTACCACTATGCAGCAAAAGGCGGAAGCCACAATGGCCCGCTTGCAGCGGCGGACACCGGTAGGAATAACTATAGTAATAATAAAGGCCATGATTATTATAGTGTCTGCCTGACATAGAATTATATATATATATATATATATATTACTTGTTATACTGTGGAGAGGAAGAACCACCAACGTACCCGTTGTGCAGTGTGAAGAACACACGCTCGGCGCAAACGCCAACGGGAGGGGTAGACACAAAGCAGGGCTACAGAGGACACAAACGGTCATGGTCAAGTTCAAGACCGTGCTCCACGCAGCATAAGACAATAGCATAAACAGCAAGACGGAGAGACATACCTGCGCTGATGCGCGATGCAAGTGCAGACGAGCCCAACAGGCCAGCCTGAATGGATAGTGGACCAGGTGTGGAGACAGACAGCTAACTGAGTGTGGGGGTGCGTTGCTTTAATACTGTTATCAATCAGCCCACTGATGAGTGGGCGGAGGATGGGGCCGTGGGCAGCGTGGGAACCCACGCCCATCCTGCTACAATCCATCCCCCCCAATTGCATCGTCGGCCCGACGATGACTCAACCCAACATGACCAAACCCTAACTCCAGGGTCTATACAAGGCTGAGACAGCATTTGATGCTGAAACAGGAGTGGGGACCAGTCCTCTATCCACTGCCTGTGGAAGATGGAAAAGGTTCGAATGTTGGCCAGCTGTGGACCTCGGAGTTCGGCGTTGGACAGCCTCGCTACTATTGGATGGGTCATCCGGTTGAGAGACCAGTGATCTAGAGAGTGGAAGTACCCTGTTGGACTCGACTAAGTCCCCAGGCACAACCGCAGATGGTTCAAGAGCCGCCAGCACAATGGGGACCGAATCACCATCGGGAGATTCCCCATACTCTGGACTCATCTGTGGATCACGGTCTCCGTTGCCGGATGGTTCGTCCAACCGAGGGACAGAGGATCCTGAAGGTAAGGCTATGGATACCGTAGGGTGCTCAGTCGGATTAACAGGCCCAACCGAGATGTAATCTGGTTGGCCAGAAGGGCGCAGGGGAGCCCCTACTAGAAGTGGACCTGCGGGCGAAACCCGTCGGGACGGGGGCATTTCTGAAGGCAGAACAAACCAGTCCCCATCACTCTGGTCTTCCCCCACCAAGGGTGGTGACTGCAAGGGTGGTGACTTCTCGATCCGTTGGTCACTTGGGGAGGTCCCGACCAGAGACTCTCTCCCAATCCGTTGTTTAAGGAGGGTGCGATGGACATGCTTCACTCGGCTCGGGTCACTGACCGGTGCAATAGTGTATACGGCCCCCCCGGGCATGGGCGCTCTAAGTACCTTATAGACCTCAGAGTGCCACAGATCGTGAATCTTGTGGCGGCCTCTTACACTGAAGTCACGAAGATAGACTAGCTGTCCCTCTTCCAAGGACGGGTCCCGGACTTTGAGGTCATGATGCGTTTTCCGGCGGTCTGCCGCAACCTTCAACCGTTCCCGAGCCCCCTCGAAAGCTATCTGGAGTCTGGTCTGATGTTCGATGACCCAGGCATTTACGCTACCCGCTACCGGTTCCGGGACCCTCCCCAACAGGAAGTCCACTGGTAGCCGCGGTTCCTGCCCAAACAGTAAGTAGTGAGGGGTCTCGCCTGTGGCCTGATGTGGGGTGGTATTATAGCAGAATAGCATCTGGGGAAGATAATCGACCCAGTCCCTCTTACGGAACGAGGGCAGAGTGCGCAAGAGGTTATGTAGAGTTCGATTGAATCGCTCACACTGTCCGTTCCCCGCCGGGTGATACGGAGTAGTGCGAGACTTTTGAATGCCGTACAGGTTACAGAGTTGTTGGATGAGGGACGCTTCAAAGTTTCGGCCTTGGTCCGAATGAATGCGGCCAGGGACCCCCAGTTTGTAAAACCATTCATTCACCAGAACCTGGGCAACAGTTGACGCCCGTTGATCGCTAGTGGGAATGGCCAGCGTATATTTGCTGAAGACATCCGTTATGACCAAGACATTCTCCAACCCCGTCCGAGAAGGTTCCAAGATGGTAAAGTCGACGGCCACAATCTCGTTGGGCCGGGAAGCGAGTAAGTGACCCATGTAACTTCGTGCGGGCGGTCGGGTGTCCTTTGCCACCTGACACCGCTCGCATTCCAGGCACCAGCGGGCCACATCAGCGGACATGCCGGGCCAATAGCAACGCTGACGCACCAACTCAGTGGTGCGCTCGACTCCCTGATGTCCATGTTCCTGATGTAACTGTGTCAAGACCTTGTCCTTCAGGACAATAGGCAAGACCAATTGGAATGACTCTTCCGCTCCATCCGGGCGGAAAACCCTACGGTAGAGTACACCTTCCCTCTCCACCAAGCGGTCCCATTGACCAAGCAGCGTTAACGCTGTTTTTGACAGCTGTTTACGTTCTGTAGGGTTGGGACGTGTCCCCTGCCTCCAGTACCCGAGAACCTCTTGGACAACCGCGTCCCCCGTCTGTAAAGTCTGCAGGTCGGACAAGCTATGGCCTGGCAGTGCTGTAATGGTGGCCTGAGTGGCCAGAGCTATTTGCGCCGGTGGCTCAGCCAGCTGTAACACCGTTGGAAGGGCTGTCCCAGGAACCAACCCCTGCAGTGCCATAGGCCCTAATGGATGCTGTCGAGAAAGCGCGTCAGCATTTTGGTTACTCTTGCCTGAGCGGTACTTAAGCTCGAAGTTGAATCGCGCCAGTTCACTGGCCCAACGCTGCTCCACCGCGCCCAGTTTGGCCGAAGACAGGTGGGCGAGTGGATTGTTGTCGGTATAAACGAGGCACCGTTGTCCCAGTAAGTATTCGCGGAATTTCTCGGTCATAGCCCACTTGAGCGCCACAAACTCCAACTTCATAGAACTGTAGTTGGACATGTTACGCTCAGTGGGACGGAGACCACGACTGGCAAAAGCCACAGGGCGCACCTTGCCTGCCTGCTCCTGGGAAAGGACGGCGCCCAGCCCGCTATGGCTGGCGTCTACCTCCAGAATAAAGGGTAAGGAGAAGTCGGCGTAAGCAAGGACAGGGGCGGATGTAAGAGTCTTCTTCAAGGCGTCAAAGCTCAGCTGGCACTGCTTGGACCAGAAGGAATGAAAGTCTCTTTCTGATGTTCTAAGGGAGGCCCTCTTAGACTTCGTCCCTGCCAGCTGAGCTACCAGTGCATGCAAGGGGGCCGCCATTTTGGCAAACCCCTCCACAAAACGGCGATAGTAGCTCGCGAAACCCAAGAATGAACGTAAATCGGATACGGTGGCCGGCTGACGCCAGTCAGCGACAGCCTCGATTTTACTGGGATCTGTGGCGACTCCCTTGCTAGAAATGACATGGCCTAAGTAATGAACTTCCTTTTGGAAGAAAGCACACTTTGCCAGCTTTGCTTTCAAGCCCTCCCGCTGCAGCCGGCCAAGGACGATTTCCATCCGTTCTAAGTGCTGGGCTACAGTGGAAGAAAAGATGACAATGTCATCAAGGTAGAGGAGTAAGGTCTGACATTGCTGGTCCCCGAACAAACGCTCCATCAGTCGCTGAAAAGTCCCAGGAGCGTTGCAGAGCCCAAATGGCATTCGGTTCCACTCGAAGAGGCCAAATGGGGTGCAAAACGCGGTCTTAGCCCGGTCCTTCTCAGCGACTGGAACCTGGTTATACCCGCTAGCGAGATCCATGGCAGAAAACCACCGAGCTCCGGACAGAGAGTCCAGGGACTCCTCAATACGAGGCAAAGGGAATGCGTCCCTCCTAGTCTTGGCATTCAGCCCCCGGTAGTCCACACACATGCGTAGGCTACCGTCTTTCTTCTTTACCAGTACTATGGGGGACGCATAAGGACTACTACTCTCCCTGATGACATGGTTCTCCAGTAACTGGTTGATGTGGGCCTTTGCTACCTCATATTCAGAGGGGGGTATGCGCCGGTACCGATGGCGAACAGGAGCCTCGTCAAGAAGGGGGATCTCGTGGGAGATCAGGTCGGTGCAACCCAAGTCCCCCTCGTGAGTAGAGAACACTCCACTGTACTTCCGAAGCAGGGCCCTGGCCGGACCTTGGTCTTCGCTCGACAGAGCACCCAAATCAAGCGCCTCAATCTGTTCTGGTATGGAAGTCGACGCGGTTGTAGAAGAGATGGTAGCTGTAACTGAGCCAACCTCTGTGACACCTGAAGGCAAGGTGACTACCTGAGTGCTACTCAAATGGCCCAAGATAGTCCGTGGATAAAGTAATACATCGATGGTCCCTACATTGACTACGGGGACGTAGACCGTGCCTCGAGTCACTCTAAGCAGGGCTGGAGAGGCCAACAAACCCACCGGCAGGCCCGACTCCGGGGGCTCAAAGAGAACAGAGGTGGGAGATTCCTGTTCTGTACAAGTGGCAGCAACCAGCTTCATCGTGCCCCCAGGGATGCGCCATGCGTTCTTACCACGAACCTTAACCCTTCCCAGGCCACCCCCAGTAGATCTAGTTTCGGCCTTATGGCACCGTTGTAAAGCCTCTATAATGGAACTGGGGGCCTGTAATACAGACCGTGTTTTAAAGAGCGCTGCCCCATGCTGGCCAAAAAGCTCCCGATAGCGCCGAACCAGGACATTCATCCCCAGAACCCCCGGCGCCTGAGAAGTAAGAGTGGTGGGGGGATCTTTAACGATTAACACCCCACATTTTGGCACCGACTTCCCACAAAGCTCCACATCGAGCTCCATGTAGCCCACGTAGGGAATAGGAAGGCCATTAGCTGCACTCAACTGTAACCAGTGGCAAGATCGAAGACGATCCTGTCCCCAGGGTTCGAAATGCTGCAGGAAGAAGGACTCAGTCATTGTAGACACCATGGACCCAGTGTCGATCAAGCAAGGAACAATTACACCACCCATGCAAACATCCAAATGTGGGCAAGATGACATCAGGCTGGATATCATGCCTGCATCCGTAAGAACTCCCGAGCCGGTAGGGTCCCCACCCGAACTGTGGCTCTGCAGTTCGGTGGGTATCAGTTTTCCGTCGGTGCACGAGAGTGCGACGGCCTGCCCCCACCTGAAGGTGGAAAGGCAGTAGGGGGAGGTGGAGGGTAGGGGGGAAACCATTGGGCATTGCATTCCCTGGCGAAGTGGCCGGGCTGCTGACACTTCCTACAGAACACCGGGCCACCACGAGGTGGACGACTAGGCTGTTGAGTGCTGTTTAGGAGCGACACTGTCTGGGTGAGCTGGTTTAACTGCTCCTGTTGTCTTTTAAGCATCTCCTTCAACTCGGTAAACTCGGAGCGCTGAGGCGAGTTACTGCCTGCTGGGCGCGCCCCACCATGTACAGCGTACTGGGTGCCATGTGCCGAAGGAACAGAAAAGCTACGACCCCTCGCACCCCCTGGCATGCCCTCCCGTTCCCACCGAATCGCTTCCTCTCGAACTGCCAACAAGGTACTGGTTGGACTACGACGTACCAGTTGTTTTAGTTCCCGTCTAAGGGAGCTGTCCAAGACATGTTCAGTGAACTGATCTCGTAACAAGGCCTCGCTATTAAACATGCTAGCCGGTGCACGCTGTTTGACTCTCTCCATTAGGCTCATGAGAGCGAGAGAGAATTCCTGCAGTGTCTCTCCGTCTTGCTGTTTTCTGCAGAAAAATGCCTCCTGTAAAGCTACATAGGACTGTGAACACCCATATAGGTCTTTTAGAATGCCAATAATTTGGTTGGGATCCTCCCTCTCCGCAGCAGGGCGATATTTTATCTCCTCTCGTGCCTCACCTTCCAGGTGATCAAATAAGAAAAAAGCTTGGTCTATGGCCGAAAGATAGCGAGCACGCATACAAGCCTGTGCTTCTTCCACCCATTCGTTTATACTTACACCCGACTTGCCACCAAAATATGGGCACTTTCTATCTCGCGGCACAAAGACCAACCTTTCTGGTGCAATAGCACTGGCACCACCCAACGGGGGTGCAGGAGGAGGTGGGACTGACACGTCTGAGGAAACTATACTAGTACCTAGCTGTGTATCTCTCTGCTCCTGTCTTAATGAACAATTATCTGCCCTTAGCTGAGCCACTAGCTCTCTGAGCTCCTGCAGCTCAGCCTCCATAGCGGGGGACAGATAACTTCGACACTTACAACCAAATTGAGAAACAGGACCCAGGTCCTGAAGTGGAAACCAGGGAGCCCGTCTAGGCGACCAATGGGTCCTTTCACGTCCACTGATACCCACTGCTGCTTTGCTTTAAACAAAAGAAACAAATGTTAACAACAGAAAAATATACTGCAACGCAACCACTCCCCACATACAGTTCCTAAAGAAAAATACAACACAGTGAAAAATACAAAAATAAAACTAAACACGTCTCTGCCTTTAATCTGTACGTCCTGCCGACTACGCCAATTTGTAGCAGGGCGGTATATTTAATTATATATGTAGCCAACTACGCCACCTGGGGAGTTGCACCCCAGGAAATATTTATAGTGTTAAACAACCACCTGAACATAAATTACTCCTCCCACAAGTTCGTGTAACATGATAAAAAGGCAGAAACAGTATTTAGGATTTAGAAAGTACAAAAAGCTTTATTGTAATAATAAACAGTGTAGTCTCATCAACAATAAAAAGTGGCAAAAACGTTTAATATGCTAAAACCAATTAGTGGGGCAATGCGCTTAATAATAAGAACTATAGGGCCAGTGCTGGGGGATAAGGGGGAGGCTGAGCAGGCCGGCTGACCCAGAGGAAGGGCTCCCCTAGATGGCACAGCAAAACAAACTAAGACTATATCACACTAAAAACACAGCAAAAAGGGGGGAGAAATACCACGACCCACTGGGCAGCCGCCACCTGCTCCCTCGCACCAAGGGGTCCCCAGCCACAGGCCTGCAAGACAGGAAATCAAGCGTTAAGCAGTGCCAGGGAAATAGATTCAATCAATTGGTATCATATATATATATGTATATATTATAGAGGATATATATAGATATATTATACTAGAGTGCCGTCTGTAGGCCTATAGTTGCCGGGAATAACAAAAGCAAATAAACACAAAATAAACCAATACTAAATAAGCAAAAATAAACAACAACGAAATAAACAAAATAGGCGATAACACTAAATAAACAAACTAAGCAATAACACTAAATAAACAATAACGAAAGCAATAATACTAAATAATAAACAAAACAAACAATGAGGCTGGCTGAGAGCCTGAGTGGACGGTTGCGTCGGAAAAGAGTACTTTAGTTTTAACCCATGTAAAGGCGTGAGCTTGGCTGAGCAAGTTGTTCCACAGCCGTTAGGCACGGGGGGAAGGGAACCTCAGCGTGGAGCGTCAGGGTTAGTAAAGCGTGGGTGATTGAAACCCCGCAAAGCAGCAGCAGGTATCAGTGCCTGAAACGATAAAGGGGCCCTGTCATTCTACCAATTTATAATACTAATGTTCATTAAGACAGGAGCAGAGAGACAGACAGTAACGTACCACTATGCAGCAAAAGGCGGAAGCCACAATGGCCCGCTTGCAGCGGCGGACACCGGTAGGAATAACTATAGTAATAATAAAGGCCATGATTATTATAGTGTCTGCCTGACATAGAATTATATATATATATATATATATATTACTTGTTATACTGTGGAGAGGAAGAACCACCAACGTACCCGTTGTGCAGTGTGAAGAACACACGCTCGGCGCAAACGCCAACGGGAGGGGTAGACACAAAGCAGGGCTACAGAGGACACAAACGGTCATGGTCAAGTTCAAGACCGTGCTCCACGCAGCATAAGACAATAGCATAAACAGCAAGACGGAGAGACATACCTGCGCTGATGCGCGATGCAAGTGCAGACGAGCCCAACAGGCCAGCCTGAATGGATAGTGGACCAGGTGTGGAGACAGACAGCTAACTGAGTGTGGGGGTGCGTTGCTTTAATACTGTTATCAATCAGCCCACTGATGAGTGGGCGGAGGATGGGGCCGTGGGCAGCGTGGGAACCCACGCCCATCCTGCTACACAGGCATTCAACAGACTAGCACTGGTAGACAGAGTGGGAGGGCATCACACCCCCCTCCATAAAAACGCTGTCCCAACAGGAACACCGAAACAAGTGACCAACTCACAAACAAAACTTCAAAACTCAATTTAACCCAAACAAACAAAACTCTAAAAAACAATACATTTCATTTATCTATGGCCTGTTATAACCTGACACTTTCCCTCCACACCTCAGCAACTGGTACCTGGAAGCAAATTAAGAGGAGGAGCTAAAGAACCAGGGCAATACAGGTCACAAGACAGAATAAATTATTGTTAATCATGGAATAGTGTATTCAACAATGTCTGCTACCACATTGTCCATCTCAAGTGTCAAATGTCCAGACAGTCAGTGTACAATTTCACCAATGATCCCCACACACAGGCTAACTCCCATGCCAACGAGGGACCATACAAGCCAAGCATACAGACTGTCTCAGTTGTAGAGACAGTTGTAGGCAAACCCAGATTCAAATATACCAGCCATTATTTTGCGGAATTACGACCGGTCTACAGGAACCCAAATTAATTTTAGAATAAACATGACTTTAACAAACTATGGAACAACCAAATGAACTTATCCCCTCATCTAAGCCATTATTTTAGACTTTTAGTCAGGGGACGCACAAGTCCTCCTTGCCCTCAACAGGACAAAACCAAAGGAGGCACCTTACCAACGAGTGAGCTCCTTTTAAACCAAGGCAACACACAACGGACAAGTGACATAACCCACAACGCATGCAAACAGAAAAGCACCGTTTGGACCATTTGTCACGTTCCCAAACCTGAATTCCGCACTTAGGCTCACCGGGCCAGCGTTAACACAGATGAAATTTTATACACTGATCAAACTGCCTCTGACGTATATACAGACAATTAATGACACTACCATGATTCATTTTACACATAACCAAGAGAACACAGTAGTGCACATAACCCAGTGTGCCACTAGCTCTCCATAAAACAGGGACCCTAGGGTCACTGAAACCATCTTGATCACACCAAAATGTACCATTAGCTCAATTAGGAAAATGCTGTAGACTCCCTATCCAGCTCAACCACCATCTCAGCAACTGACAGAGTCGAGAATCACTTTAAGATAACAGGATTGACCCAGCTAGCATGGGAAGAACAACAGATTTAACAGGTTAGATCTGAAATGTACTGTGAAAGGACAATCTAAGGACAAGGTGAGGGAGAACTGACAATTTATCTCTGAGAGTGCACAGGCCAAATCCCATGCAAACTTCAGAGAAACCAAAACAATGACCACACAATCAGAACAAGGACCTCACCAAAACGTCAACTATGACGCTAGACCGGACCTCAGGCATTACCGGTGTCCTCCTTGCTCTCAAGACTAAGGAGACAGACACCACGCCTAAGCACCCAATCCAAATGACTTCAGACGAAACTGAAATCCAAATGTGAGTCCAAATGTACTGCACCTCGGTACAATGTATCAAGTGTTTTTCCAATTGACATCTATGATATACTCCCTCACACAACCCTCAACTCCTGAGAGCCCTACATGTCCTCCACACCAACAATAATTTCAGGAAAAAAATGATTTAACTGTCCAACGCAACATAACTACTTGAGCTAATGCACCAAAACCAATAAAAACAGGGGAAGTTCCACTTTTTATTTCACCATAAGCAAACCTTCCCCCCATACTGCTACTGTAGCAACCACGATCAAGGTTACTAGGAAGACCACCCTTGCTCCCTCCCCGGTACATACAAGGATACAGACTCAATGACAGAGACAGTTTTCCCCCACCTGGCTAACTCACCCTAGTCTTCATGTGTCCTACAGGCGGGAGGTATTTACTCACTTAAGCCCGATGGGTAGATTGGACAACCATGAAATGGCGACCCTCTCAAAGCCATGGATGTGCCCCCAGGGCCGCACGGAAGACACAAAATAAATAAAAAACAGTTTACTAAAATAATAAACAAATGAGTCCCCCTATCAAGGACACATTTCTTAAACCTATCAGGGGAATAGCTCCACACTTCCTTGTACCACCAGGGAGACAAGCACCAATCACAAAGCTCCTCTCTCCTCACCAAACTAGAAAAAACGAATTCTCAAAAATAGAACAAACTCAACCAATAGCCAAACCAGACAATGTTTAACTTTACCAAAGTTACATACTGAAAATGTCTAACCTGCACCTGTATCTCCCATCAATTTAGCACTTACAGGTAGCACTAGTACTCAGCACCAGTACTCACCACTGGAGAACACTGCCCCTGAAGGGCCCCAAGTCCATTAAATGAAGATGACCAAAGTGCTAACAACCAGTTTTAAAGCGTTCTAGGGATAGAGATACAGTTCACTTTGTCCTACCAAGTTGGACGAGCCCCCATTTGTTACAACCTGACTCAAGGTTGCAACACAAGGGAGACACAGGCACAGTTAAAAGTGTATAAAATGTCTTTATTTAAAGATAAACCAACTAAACAACAAACATAACACGTCAGTAAATATGAATGAGCATCAGTGTGAAGGCAGTGTATGGGTGCGAGTGTATGTGCAGTGTGAATGTTGTAAGGTGTAAACCAAGGTATGTTAACAAACAAACTGGGGAGAGAGGAGAAGAGATAATCTGACAGAAATAGGACTGCTTTTAAAGCCCTCAGAGCAATAGGCTCAGGTGCTCCAGATCAGAGCTGAGGGCCTCCCAGCTCCATCTACCAGGCATCCACAACAGACTAGCACTGGTAGACAGAGTGGGAGGGCGTCACAGACTGAGGTTAAAATACTGATGTTAAAATACAGTAGCATATGAATCATATGAATCAGTCATAATTTATGACTGATGTTAAAGTAGCAGTAAATACAGTAGCATAGGAATGAAGTCAAAGATGTTCTTTGTGTCCAAAGTGGCCACTGATACCCCAAACTACATAGTGCTGCTTTAAAGCAAAGAGTTATTCTAGAATCTAGTTTATGAGTGGTAAACATACATGTTATGTGGTGGCCTGAAGAGGGCACTAAGCGCTTGGTTAAAAAGCAGGGCATGTATATGAACAGACAGGTGGTGAGCTGTGTGGAATAGTTGTAAAGCTTTCTCTGAAGGGAGCCTAACCAGCTAATACAAATCATACACGTATCCTACTATAATTCTAGTAACCTCTGTCTGTCTGTCTGTAGTGGTGTCACTACCCGGTTCTCCTCAGTGGCTGGAGCAATTTCTCTGATTTTGCACACAGCCATTGACCATTACCATCTGAACTTAACTGTGAAGCCCGTTTTTCAATTTCATCAAATCTCAGCTTCTGATTAGCGTTTATGTGTCAAACAATGTCGCCTCCCGGGTTGCCAGATCATGTGCGCATATCCCCCCACGGATGCGTCGACCGGGTATGGTCTAGTAGTTCTAACAATGAGTAATTATGTAATACAGGTGTTAGATGAACACAAAGTAATTTTAATGGGTTCATACTTTTCATTGATTCAATATTTATAAAACCCACACACTTTCACCACGTTCTGCAAAAGTAACGAAAATAGCAGAAAAAGACGCGCTGTGATTGGCCAGTAGTCAACACGCTGTGATTGGCCAGTGCCCGTGCCCCCCGGAAATATGGCGGCCACCATACCAAACAGGTCGCTCCAACACTGCAGAGGCCAATGAGGTATCTAGGTTTCTATATCTATGTACAAAACTGTGAGATCGGCGGAGGAGCTCGTCCAGGACAAAACGTTTGTACCTTTTTTGTAAACAAAGATAGTTTATATATGTCTAAATGTTGCCTTATTTCTTTAGTTCAGTTATTGTTTCTGTAATTTGTTTTGTTTTGTTTGTTTCTTCAAAATGTGCACTAAACTAAAGATCCTTGAATGCAAAGGGGTAGTTCACCCCTGTACTGGAGGTCCTCTAATACTTTTCATTGATTCAATATTTATAAAACCCACACACACACGACGCGCTGTGAGCTTGTAGATCTGCTATTTTCAAATAGCCTATGTATGAAATAGGGCTGAAGTGGTTAATGTATGTTTTATAATGTGAACATTTCTACCTATAAAGTGACTAGTAACTAAAGTTCAAATACTTGTAGTGGAGTAAAAGTACAATATTTTGCCTCTGAGATATAGTGGAGTAGAAGTAAAAGTACAGACAATTGGAAATAGGGTGCAGGATTAAAAGAGTCCCCGGGGAAACAACAGAGCTTTTATAGTTCCGGGAAGGTTCCATCAGATAGGATTGTGCCAGGGGTGGGGAAAATGTTATAGAGTTCTGTTTGTGGGTTATTGTGGGGTTTGGGGATGGTAGTTAATGTAGATCAGTTAAGTGATGTCATATTGGGGGTTTGATAGTAGGTATATTGTTGGGTTTTGTATGTTTTTTTTGTTTTTTTTTATGGGAAATTGTTATGATAGAGCAACCCTGTAGTTGGTAGCACCCGAGGGTGGAGAGTATAAAAGGCCGCTTTCTGTACCAGTCTGTAAGTAGGGCTGGTCAGAGTAACATGTGCCCAGAGGACATGATTTTAGGATGTATATTACGGACATTCTTTTTTTTTATATAAAGGCCCACTAGTGGGATTTAATATATTTCCTGTCTCCTCACTTCTGGTCGTGACTGCTCGGTCAATCTAACAACCCCCGAAATGCCAAACTCTGACAGAAAGGTCAGTGCCTAAGTATTTTAACTTCCCTCCCATATTAGGCCTATGGCGACTTTATTTAATTCAACAATCTATGATGTAGTAAGTTAGAAATGTTATTCTGCTGCTAGTGGCCGTCACTCGCTCGTCCAACGGGCATGCCTACAATACTTTGCCAGCCTGCAGCATGTATATTATGTAGATCTATTTATTTACTCTTGGCTGAGTTTTAAAAGTTTTGTCCTCAATTTGTTTTTATTTTCTTTCAAATAAATGTTTTTTTTGCTTGCAAATATATATGTATATATATATATATATATACATATATATATATATATACATATATATATATATATAATATATATATATATATATATATATATATATATATATATATATATACTGTTTTAATTAGTTTTCAATCAAAATAGTTTGTGTTTATATTGTTTATATAAATAATAATATTATTGTTTGTTTGCTTGCTTTGTTTAAGAAGTTATAATTAAGAAGTTGCCATGTCATCATCAGAGGTTGTGTTTGATAATTCATCTCATGTTGAAGACTTTGTTCTTTGTATGATTGACTTTTATTAATTAACTATTTGACAATGTAGTTGTAGCCTATAGATAGATGGATAAATAGATAGATAGATAGATAGATCAGCAGCAGTTGTAATTTAGCTACTCTAGATGCAGTACATTAGTATAACCACTAGATGTCAGAGTCTGCTCATGTAAATGTGGAGCCTGTTGCAGCGGCTTCATGTTGTTTATGTAACGTACATCACATCACTATGGTGACGGGGGCGGAGCCAGCACAGATGATACTATCACTATGGTTACGGGGGCGGAGCCAGCACAGATGCTCGATGAAGGGAGATAGACAACGTATAAAATAGGACTTCATTGGCTAATGTTTGCTTTGTAATAATCATTGCTGACAGCCAGGCCCTGAGGTGAGGTGCACCCGAGGCAGTGGTGGGAAAAGCACTCAAATTCTTTAGCCTACTTAAGTAAAAGTACCAATACTGCAATATAAAAATACTCTGTTACAAGTAAAAATCCAAAATTAAAAATGTACTTGAGTAAAAGTACAAAAGTATTGGCATCAAAGTGTACTTAAAGTACCAAAAGTAAAAGTACTGAAATATTTGAAAATAGCAGATCTACAAGCTCACAACGCGTCGCGATGCGACACGTTGTGAGCTTGTAGATCGGCTATTTTCAAATAGCCTATAGGTATAAAATAGGGCTAAAGTGGTCAATGTATGTTTCGTGATATCATAGTTTATATCTGAAAAGTAACTAGTAACTAAAGTTGTCAAATAATTGTAGTGGAGTAAAAGTACAATATTTGCCTCTGAGATGTAGTGGAGTAGAAGTAAAAGTACTGAAAATGGGAAATACTCTAGTAAAGTGAAACTTCCTCAAAAGTGTACTTAAGCACAGTACTTGAGTAAATGTACTTAGTTACTTTACACCACTGCATGGATGTACCTGGGACGTATCATCAGTGTTGTAGCCTGGGGTCATCGGGTGTTTCGGGTCTCGCAACAACATACACCCTCACCCAGGTGACCCAGCCGGGGTTGATCAAGCCCCCGACTTACGTCCCAATAGCTACTGTACCCACGGTCAGTCTTCTTAGGGAAAGACAGGGCCACTCAGTCCGCTTCTCCAGAACTACTCTGCCAGGAGGAGAAGAGAGGCTCTGGCACGTGGAGGGACTAGGCTCTGTGGATGGTCTATGGACTAGGGCTCTGTGGATGGCCTATGGACTAGGCTCTGTGGATGGTCTATGGACTAGGCTCTGTGGATGGTCTATGGACTAGGCTCTGTGGATGGTCTATGGACTAGGCTCTGTGGATGGCCTATGGACTAGGCTCTGTGGATGGTCTATGGACTAGACTCTGTGGATGGCCTATGGACTAGGCTCTGTGGATGGCCTATGGACTAGGCTCTGTGGATGGCCTATGGACTAGGCTCTGTGGATGGTCTATGGACTAGGCTCTGTGGATGGTCTCCTCCCTCCTTCGTCTCACCAGGTCCAGGACCTGAGCGTTGCACCAGACTCCCCCGTTCCAAACATTTCATTCTTTAGATCTGGATCGATCCGAAAACAAGTTAAAGAATGTCTGTACAATTGTTTTAGTTTAGTTTATTGTTTTAGAATTACATTTTGGCATCAGTGAAAACATGAATTTATTTGAAAACAAGATGTGCTTTCTTATGCCGTCATGAACTTGAGCTTTAAGGTTTTTTTTTTTGTTAAATTAAATAAAAAAAAACACACTAAAGGCCTTTGCAGACAAGGTGCGATTTTTCGCACGGAAAAAAATGGAGAATATCATTTTTTAAATGAACACATGGTTCTCAAGGACCTCATGCACACCGGCTCCCAATTTGCCGTGCGGCGATGCGATGCGTTTTTTTTTTCAATCGAACCCAGTTTGATTTGCGCGTCTTTTTGCATGCGGTAAAAACTGATTGACTAATCGCAGCCTGTCTGCAAAGGCCTTTAGAGGCAGGGCTCTTCTATGTTTTTTTTCCAGGCCAAGGACCCCTTAGCTGACAGAGAGATGAAGCAGGGACCCCCTCTACATATTGTACACAATTGTGTTGCAGATTAAACTTTTTCATACATTTCATAGATAGCTTCGTAGACTTCTTTGAGAGCACTATACCATCACTATTGTGTAAATCAATGCATTAGCTAATCAACACATTAGCTTCTCTATTGAATTCATGTTAATGTGTATTTTCAGACATTATTTAAAAAATCACACCCAGTGTGAAGTGGGCGGTGTGTGGTCATCACAACATGACTCACTTTAAAAAAAGGATAAATGACTTTTTTTAAAGTCCATACTGCTATTCATAGGGCTGCACATGTGTCATGTGTTTCGCTAGCCAATCACAGTCCTGAATTTGCAAAGTCAGCCAATCACATTACAGTTAGTGGTGATGACACTAGCTGTAATGTGATTGGCTGACTTTGCAAAAGTATCGATTTGCATTAACAATGGAAGGGTTAGGGGTATACAATGCGTTGTAGACTATTGGCCAATCACGGTGCAGGATTGGTCAGTGTCCAAAACTCACTTATAGGGGGCGGCTACACCGCCCCAAAAAAGCCTCAATACTTAGTAAACTTGACAGTTGGATCTGTACCTGGTCTGCTCTTTTTTCCCCCCTACACTCTTTGCCAACAATAGCAGATCAGCAATTTTTGGTTAATGTAGGGATGCTAGGGTTCAAGTGGTCCATATAAATGCAGGACCCCCTCTGTTGAAGACCCCTGCTTGCTTTAAGGTCGTTGTTTCTCTAGAAGGAATCCTCTGTGACGTCTATATGCGTCTAAATAAATGACACACTGAGGTGTTGTTTTGTCGTCGAGGTTTTTTTATAAAAGCTCTTTGCTTTGTTCTGCTTCACATGCTGCAGAGACTTCATCTACCAGTCCTTCACTGGCCCACTTCCTCCTGAGAGAGAGAGAGAGAGAGAGAGAGAGAGAGAGAGAGAGAGAGAGAGAGAGAGAGAGAGAGAGAGAGAGAGAGAGAGAGAGAGAGAGAGAGAGAGAGAGAGAGAGAGAGAGAGAGAGAGAGAGAGAGAGAGAGACCAGTATTGGAAGAAGTACTCAGATATTTTACTTAGAAGTAGCAAATATGAAAATACTCTGTTACAAGTCAAAGGCCTGTGTTCAAAATGTTACTGGAATAAAAGTACCAACGTATTGGCAATACAAATATGCTTAAAGTACCAAAAGTAAAAGTACTAAAATGTTTGAAAATAGCAGATCTACAAGCTCACAATGCGTTGCATCGCGACGCGTTGTAACTAGTAATTAAAGTAACTAAACTAAAAGTAACTAGCAAAGTAACTAGTAACTAACGTTTTCAAATAAGTGTAGTGGAGTAAAAGTACAATAATTGCCTCTGAGATGTATTAAATTACATTACATTACATTACATTACAGTCATTTAGCAGACACTTTTATCCAAAGAGACTTACAATAAGTGCATTCAGTGGAGTAGTAGTAAATGTATGGAGTAGTAGTAACAGTATTGAACATTGGAAATACACCAGTGAAGTAAAAAAATACCTCAACATTTTATTTAAGTCCTACAGTACTTAAGTAAATGTACTTACTTACTTTCCACCACTGGTGGAAACATCTGGGACACTGCTATGATTAATGTGCTGAGAGAGAGAGAGAGAGAGAGAGAGAGAGAGAGAGAGAGAGAGAGAGAGAGAGAGAGAGAGAGAGAGAGAGAGAGAGAGAGAGAGAGAGAGAGAGAGAGAGAGAGAGAGAGAGAGAGAGAGAGAGAGAGAGAGAGAGAGAGAGAGAGAGAGAGAGAGGTGTTATAGGTGTGAAAGTAGGGCATCCATCCAGTGGGCATAACGTGTGCTTTGCATCTTATCAAAGCTGATGGCTATAACAGCCCTTTAATGTATCAATGTCCCCCCAACCCAAATATACAAATAGATGTTAAAACTTATTTAACAGAACCCAGAGCCGGCGCGCCCTATTAGGCCGAGTAGGCAGTTGCCTAGGGCGCCACTAGGGGGGGGGCGCAAAAAAAAAAAAAAAAAAAAAAACTTTTTTTTTTTTTTTCTTTTTTCAGAATCTAGGTGGCGCTGTGGCAGAAAACGGTGGCGGCGCGGGGGGGCGGGGGGCGCCAGGAAAAATATTGCCTAGGGCGCCAAATTACCTAGCACCGGCACTGACAG
>NC_139962.1:2870754-2880754 GCF_963454915.1 Gymnoscopelus microlampas
TGAGAACCAATGATATAGGCTACTGATATTATATCTGTAGGTTTGTCATCATCATCTTCATTCACTGGTCTCCTCATCAGCCATGGCATTATGTCTATGTCTGTATGGAACAATTACAGAGATGATGTATAAGTGATTTGTTGTTGTTAAATTGAGTGTTAAATAGCTCTATACACCAACACCCTAGTCATGTGGCTGATCAATGCTGCTATAATGGGTAAACTATATACATAAACACAAACAATTATATTGGTGTGTTGTGCAAACACAGGCTAAAGTTACATAGTATGCCTTTAAAGGGAAACTAACTTTTAGCCTATTTTTGGGGCGGTGTAACCGCCCCCTATAAGTGAGTTTTGGACACTGACCAATCCTGGGGTGTGTTTGTACACACACAGACCAGAAAGTTTACATAGCTTCCCTTTAACTCAGAGCATCTCGGAGTTATGAATGGATAAATGAGCACTGAGGCTGGTGTTGTGTGTGTGTGTGTGTGTGTGTGTGTGTGTGTGTGTGTGTGTGTGTGTGTGTGTGTGTGTGTGTGTGTGTGTGTCTGTGTGTGGTGTGTGTGTGTGTGTGTGTGTGTGTGTGTGTGTGTGGTACATATTTGTCACCCGGTCACTATAGCTACTAAGAACTGGCTTCTGAGTTTCGTGCAACAAATCCTGAGTTTTAATGTTACTCTGAAGGGTTCAATTTACACCGAGGTTTTTCGACTGTGTGCTGTGTGTGTGTGATATTGATCCTGGACGTTCATGTTCAAAATAGCAGATCTACGAGCTCACAATGCGTCGCGATACGACACATTGTGATCTTGTAGATCGGATATTTTCAAATGTATGTTTTGTGATATCAATCGAAATCTACAAAGTAACTAGTAAGTTTTCTAATAATTGTAGTGAGTAAAAAGTACAATATTTGGATCCGAGATGTTGTGCAGTAGAAGTGAAAGTGTTGGCAATTGGAAATACTCAAAGTAAAGTACAAACGCCTCAAAATTGCTCTGAAGTACAGCACTTAAGTAAAACGTACTTAGTTACTTTTTCCACCACTGATTTGGACTCTGTGTGATGTGCTGCTTTCTAGGCCATTTTAGATGTCTGTTCTGTTTGGTTTCTTCTGGGAGGGGAGGGTGAGGGGAGGTAGCTTAACCCATTGATACCTGAAGCCGATTCTACATGTCTCCTGAATCTCAACAGTTTTCTGAAAAACATATGTTTCTATATCAGTGGTGCTCAATTTTTTCATGTCAAGGACCCCCAAAATGATATGTATTTTGGCCGTGGACCCCATCAAAATATTTTGTTCCAGGGACCCCCCAGAAGCAAAGATTTGAGTTTAAAAATGTTTGCTTTAAAAAATATATATATTCAAAGATTTGCACACATTTTCACGATTTTTCAAAAATAGCAGATCTACAGGCTCATAGCGCGGCACTCGGTGCCGCGCTATGAGCTTGTAGATCTGCTATTTTTGAATAGCCCAAAGTGTAAAATAATTCTTTTTAGCTCAGATCTAAAAATGACACAGTTCCAGGTCTCAATAGCTTAATTTTAGACGGAGCGCAGAGACAGGAAATTGAGGGCATGATGAGGGAGGAAGAAGGACATGAAACGCAGGTCATCTACACCCAGCCCTCCGGTCGAGTCACAGACCGGATGCGGAGAGGTCAGAGGTCAAAAGTCAGACCTGCCAGATCACCTCATGTAACACTCACTCACTCACTGCACCGGAGAGTGTGTGTGTGTGTGTGTGTGTGTGTGTGTGTGTGTGTGTGTGTGTGTGTGTGTGTGTGTGTGTGTGCGTGTGCGTGTGCGTGTGCGCGTGCGCGGGTGTGCGTGTGTGTGTGTGTGCGCGTGCGTGCGTGTGTGTGCGTGCAGTGGTGGAAAGTAACTACATTTACATTTACATTTACTTAAGTACCGTACTTAAGTACAATTTTGAGGTATTTCTACTTTACTTGAGTGTTTCCAATTTCCAATACTTTTACTTCTACTCCACTACATCTCAGAGGCAAATATTGTTCTTTTACTCCACTACAATTATTTGAAAACTTTAGTTACTAGTTACTTTTCAGATATAAATTATGATATTATAAAACATAAATTAACCACTTTAGCCCCATTTTATACATAGGCTATTTGAAAATAGCAGATCTACAAGCTCACAACGCGTCGCATCGCGACGCGTTGTGAGCTTGTAGATCGGCTATTTTCAAATATTTAGTACTTTTACTTTTGGTACTTAAATACATTTTGATGCCAATACTTTTGTACTTTTACTCAAGTACATTTTTAATTCTGGACTTTTACTTGTAACAGAGTATTTTTATATTGCAGTATTGGTACTTTTACTTAAGTAAAGAATTTGAGTACTTTTTCCACCACTGTGTGCGTGCGTGCGCATGCGTACGTTAGTTTGTGTGTGCGTGTGTGTGTGTGTGTGTGTGTGTGTGTGTGTGTGTGTGTGTGTGTGTGTGTGTGTGTGTGCCTGTTATGGCATGTGCACAAGTTGCTTGTGAGGGGGCCTTCAAATGGCCGGCCTCTCCAAAAGGAGGGCCAAACAGTTAGCACGATACTGCTCAGTATCAGCTGTTATAGAGGAAGACGCTCAATGTGGAGGAGGCGTTGTGTCCTTTACCCATGATTGTTGTCTGCTGTGTTTGACAAGCATGCCGACATTATTGTATGTAACAATGTTCTGCCTTACATGAACTTTGTAACTGTCTGTTTTCCCATTGTCTGACTGACTACACTGGCAGCGTTTATGTCCTTTGTACGAGGCATTCTTGTACTTCTGTTTATGTGGACATACATACATATTTCATAGATATATTTCATAAATACGTATTTCTGTATTGCAGTATTGATACTTTTACTTAAAGGACAACTTTAGTTTTTTACAACCAAGGTTTATGTTTTAGATTGTAATTAAAGTAAATAAAATATGAGTGTTAACATTTTTAAATATACTGCTTTCTATAGTTTTAGCAATTTTTGCGATATTTTTTTACAGTGGGCGGGGGCATTCTGTCCGGTGGCTAAATATGTCTTTTTTTTACACAATAACCCGTTTTTTTCTTTATTATTATTTACAGTAGCTCTTCTAGCCCCCAATAACTCACATCTGACCATCAAAGACCACAGGACCTTTTTTATTGTGTAAAAAAGGCATATTTAGCCACCGGACAGAATGCCCCCGCCCACTGTAAAAAAAAATATCGCAAAAATTGCCAAAACTGTAGAAAGCAGTAAATGAAAAAAAAAAATAACACTCATCTTTTATTTACTTTAATTACAAGCTAAAATATAAACCTTGGTTGTAAAAAACTAAAGTTGTCCTTTAAGTTAAAAAATGCAGCAGTTTTTCCACCACTGAATGTCATGAATGTGTTATCTTTCGGTGAGCGGTGTGGTCATATATGATATGCTATATAAATAGGCTCATGTTGCACAGATGTGCAGCGCGGGGGTCCACTCATAATTACGACCTCCCATTGTTCCGACGACCTCCACATGAGCGCCGTGGCGCTGCGGTTAGCTCTGCTGCGTTGCCTCAGAGCAGGGGGGGGGGGGGGGGGACTTTGATGATGGAGAGGCCGAGGGCCACTATATATTTCAACACTCACTCATCACTCATGTCAGCAGGCAGTGTTAGGTTAGCCTGGTAAAGCCCCTCTCTCCGGGAAAATCTCATTTCCATATGATTCCAGGAAGGAGTCTGGCCTGAAGGCTTGTCTGGGCGTTTCTAGCCCGTTCACCACATGGACGAGCCTATCAGCGTCGTCGTCGCTCATCGTTCTGTGATTGACAGCGAAAGTTGGCCAATCAGGTGGCGAGTTGGAGTGAGCCCGAATGGAACCGAGTGCAGCCTGAGTGCAGCCGACCAAAAACGAACGGCAGCCATCTTTTTTTGACCGCAGTGTTTTCCACTCTCTTTTAAACTTCAAAACTCAAACTTCTATTTTGAGGCACGGAATTTACTTTTAAGATATCGTTTGGATAGAATCTAGTTGTTTAACTTCATATATGTGGTCAATTAATCATGACAGAGCCTATCTAAAAATAGAAATTCAGAGAACCGGCAGGGGCGGGCAGTGACACGCATGTATCCGAATAAGGCAACCTATTTTGGGCATGGCCGTCTCAAAAGTCCCGCTGCGTCACATTAGTCTGGAGGTGGTAAAAATGCACCGGCTGAAGGGGAACACCATGCTGATTGGCTGAAGGGGTAATCAGTCAACGGTATTACTCCCGCCCAACTCCAGCCCACAGCCAATATTGCCGAATGGGGCGATCAGGCCAGACTCACTCCTGAAATAAATTACAAATGAGATTTCCGGAGGGAGGGTTTACCAGGCTGGTGTTAGGTGGGAGGAGTAGGATGAAGCCTCTCGGTGAGGGCTCCTCACTGGCAAATGAGTCAGGAGGATACAACAGCTGTGACAACACACAGACATGTGTGTGGAGGAATTAATTAGCATAACGACTAAATTGGGAAGTAAAAAGGGGGAAAGAAAAGCAAACGTAAATGAATAGCAAAAATTAGCAACTATGCATTTACATTCCTTTGAAGAAGACCCTGGCCTGTGCATCAAGGAGATACAGTATGATGCAAAACATCAGTGACTTAGTTATGTTGATGAAACCGATGCTTCTAGAGCCAGAACCCTTTCCTCTCTACCAGCCCGGCCAACAGCGTTGCCAGATTGTGTGAGATAAATGAGCAACCAGGTCACCACTGGTTTAAACAACATTTAGGAGACAAGCAAATAAGCAACTATACATTTTATAAACAAGCCCAACTAACCCGCAACTACGAATGATTTACAAAGGAACTTTACAGAGCAAAAAAAAAAAAGAAAGCCCAAAGTCGCTTATAATAAAGCAGACGTGGCAACAACTGGACCAGACCGGTCAGCTACAGTAGCTGGCCTGAGCCTCTTTGTCTTGCTGGTGGCCCTGGGGGGTCCGCGGGGCCTCAGTCTGCACACGGTGGAACGAGATTGAATCATCGTCTACTTATACTGTTACAGTTTGAGGCTAAAAATGTCTCGGCCATCAATCACGTTATGGAGAGCGTCGTTCTCTTTCACTTCACGATAAAAGTCTTGAGGAAAACAAGACGTGGTCCTGATGTTACCCTGGAGGGCAGCGACGTGCAGAGAACGTTAGAGAGGACAGGGGCTGAAATTCCCTAAAAGGGCACTTGTGGAAAGAAATAGCCAAAAATAGCGGCTCTACAAGCTCTCAACGCGTCGCGCTGCGACGCGTTGAGAGCTTGTAGATCAGCTATTTTTCGGGGGGGCGCGACCCCCACACTCTTTAGCTACTGAAGACACGCCCGTACGACATGTGATTTCTGCACAGAGGACAATTCTTTCAACGCGAAATGCTGCGTTCAATCAAGTTCAGGCGAGTTCGGAACAAGGCAGCTCACCTTAAAGGACGACTTCACCACTTTTCAACATGTCTTCATATAATAGGTCCTCACTAATGCTCATGATATCATGGTCCAATTTTTTTCTAATCAGTCTGTGTCTCAGAGGAGGGCTGTAGACAGTTCAGAAACCCGTCTACCAGTGACATCATCGATGGGGAATCCAAGCTAATAAGAAACTGCAGGCTTTGTATTCCTGGAAAGTTGCAATGCAATAATAGACCCCATTGTTCTCGCCTTAATAAAAATCGGAATAAAAAATTGCAATCTTTTTGGAGAAAAAAAATCCTGCCTAACGATGATGTCACTGGTCAATGCCCACACCCCTGCCCGACCACTCCGGTCTGCCACCTCGGGGCGACTGACTCCGTCGCCACTCAACGGTCCTTCTGGTCGATCGACACGGTCACGACTTTTTTCTGTTCTGGCCCCACAGTGGTGGAATGAACTTCCCACTGATGTCAGGACAGCAGAGTCACTGCCCATCTTTCGCCGCAGGCTGAAAACCCACCTCTTCAGGAAACACTACGCTTCCTCTTTGCCTGGCCTACTTGTTGTTAACTAGTTGTACGAACTCTTGTTTTAGTTTTGTATTGGTTTATTGGATCTTGTTTAGTCGATACACTTATTTGTCTGAGCTCGTGCTCATTTGATTTTGCTATTTTGTCTCATCTGTTAAAGAAAGTAAGTAGCTGATATATTGCACTTTTACCTTAGCACTAGGTATACTCTTGGTTGCTTGTTTTTTGCATTTCTTTGACCGTAGTAAATGCTGCATTCATGGTCTGGAGAGGCCAGTTTTTTTCACAGACGGGTAAAAGGGCTTGAAGCCCCCTTTGATGTCTATGTGTGTGTGTGTGTGTGTGTGTGTGTGTGTGTGTGTGTGTGTGTGTGTGTGTGTGTGTGTGTGTGTGTGTGTGTGTGTGTGTGTGTGTGTGTATGTGTGTGTGTGTGTGTGTGTGTGTGTGTGTGTGTGCACGTGTCTGCTGGAGGGTCTGCAGGGCCCTGGACACGCTTCCTGATGCTGTGCATTTATCTCTGCACACTGACACTGTGCATGTGCGCGTGCGTGTGTGTGCGTGTGCGTGTGCGTGTGCGTGCGCGTGCGCGCGCGTGTGTGTGTGTGTGTGTGTGTGTGTGTGTGTGTGTGTGTGTGTGTGTGTGTGTGTGTGTGTGTGTGGACCAAACGTCCCCACAAGTATAGTAGAATTTGAGAAATAGACAATGTGACAATTTTCCTTTCCCTCTCAAAGATAAATGGTTGTTTTTAGGATTGAACAATGTTTTTTGCTATAAGGTTTAGGGTTGGAATTATGCTTGATTTGTTTTTGTTGTGCCCTCATGGTGTCGTGCTCCGGAAATAGCAGATCTTCAAGCTCACAATGCGTAGCAGCGCCATCATGGGTTTTGAGCTTAATAGTTTGGGATTGGCTATTTTTGTCCTCATAAGCATAGTAATACAATATGTTAGCCTGTCTGTGTGTGTGTGTGTGTGTGTGTGTGTGTGTGTGTGTGTGTGTGTGTGTGTGTGTGTGTGTGTGTGTGTGTGAGTGTGAGTGTGAGTGAGAGAGGGAGAGGGAGAGAGGGAGAGAGGGGGGGAGAGGGAGAGAGGGAGAGAGGGGGAGAGGGAGAGAGAGACAATAATGGATGGTTCCAGTTGATTCACAACAACAACAACTATATTGCAACTGGACAGTCCAGGCGCCGTTTCCATGGCAACATGTGATAAACAACAGACAGGGGCCCGCCCCTACAATGGACCGGTTACCAGTGTTGCCATGTCCGCTTATTATAAGCCACTTTGGGCTTGTTTGTCTGTAAAGACGTTTGAAAAAATTGGTAGTTGTGAGTTGCGTTTTTTTTTAACTTGTTTTTAAAGTATAGTTGATTATTTGGGCTTGTTTCCTAGTGTTGTTTAAACCAGTGTTTCACAAACATGTGCATGTCAAGGACGCCCCATGTATTTTTCTGCCGACCCCCATCGTAAAATATTTTATGCCAGGGACCCCCATACAAGGTTTGTGGTTGTTAGAATGTTTCAAAAAATATTCCACATTTCGCTTTTTTTTTTTTTTTTTTTTTGAAAATATAGCTTCTTTTGGGCTTGTTTTCGTAGACATGGTTGCTTGTTTCTGTCGCAAAATGTGGCAACGCTGACAGTGACAGACAAGAGGAGCAGAGATGGTTTATCCTTACTGTATATATATTAGACACTCATCTTGAATACAAATATGAAATTCCTTTTCTTTCGCTCGCTCTATTTTTCTCGGTATGGCCACATGCTGTAAGGAAGAAAAAGGTCTCCCGCTGTGTGTGTGTGTGTGTGTGTGTGTGTGTGTGTTTGTGTTTGAATGTCTCACGCACGCACGTACGCACGCACGCACGCACACACACACACACACACACACACACACAGAGAGAGCAGGAGAGAACATACTGACAGTTTCTCCGCGATTCAACGCGTATCATTGTCTCCACCAGGCCGATAGGCATGGCGAGAGAGTATGTTTTACCCCCTGTCCGTCCGTCCGTCCGTCCGTCCGTCCGTCCGTGTGTCTGTCTGTGAACAGCTAATCTCCGGCACCGTTGGCCCGGTCGCTGCGAAACTGTGCACACACACTCCCTGGATGCCAAAGCCTAACCTCTGCCCCGAACTTTTCAGATCGGCCTGTTATAGCGCCACCAGGAGGCCGATTCTGTGCGAAACACATTTTTGTGTGCTACAGATTTTGTCCAAACCTCACGCAAATCGGCACGCAGTATCTATATACAGTAGTCATGTGATCAACACGGATCTGTCCGATTTTCTATGTTCTATCCTGATTGGCTAAGATTGGCTTCCAAAGTTTGCAGGATTGGTTCGTTTTGAACAAAATGCCTCAAATCATCAACACAGCGTGCGATTGCCGTGAAATCTTGCTCACACATTCCCACTAGGCCGAGGAAGAAATGCCACCCTTTTCACATTGGCCTGTCATAGCGCCACCAGCAGGTCTAATTTAGCAAAACACATTTTTGGAACAAAATGCCTCAAATCATGAATGCAGTGTCCGATTCAAAGGCCTAAGAAGAAATGGCACCCTTTTCACATTGGCCTATTATAGCGCCACCAGGAGGCCATAATAACGTACCTGACCTGGCGGAGACCTGTGCTCCGAGGAGCACCTTTTCTAGTTATGTTTTTCCCCTTCTTTGCTTTTGGAGTAGAGCTATAGCTCTTTAAACATGTGTTATATAAACGTGACAATTATTCCAAAAGGTTGATTAGCAGTTTTTTTAAACAAAATCTCTGCCATTGTTTTGACAGAGATTATTGGATCTTGTTCATTTGATACACTTATTTGTTTTAGCTCTTGCTCATTTAATTTTCCTATGTGTCTCATCTGTTTAAGAAAGTAGGTAGCTGATATATTGCACTTTTACCTTAGCGCTAGGTATACTCTTGGTTGCTTGTTTTTTGCAGAAAATGTACTTAAGACTTCTGGTGATTAGTAGTTTCGTTCCCTACCTATGTTGAATGCACTTATTGTAAGTCTCTTTGGATAAAAGCGTCTGCTAAATGACTGTGTATGTAATGTAATGTTTAAACGCATCTGTGTTCCCAGACAGATCGGTTAAATGTTTGATAGCTTCTGCAATGTTTTGCTTGCGATTGAACAAGTCGCATCACTTGCAACGCAACGCAAAGGCGTGCGCCGGGGTGCAACAGGGTTAAATTCAGGCCCGCTGCAACAGGGTTAAATTCCATGTTATTCCATGTTATTCTACATGTATTTGGCCACTCGAAAATAGCAGATCTACAAGCCCATAGCGCGCTATGAGCTTGTAGATCTGCTATTTTTTTTTAAATCAGGAAAACTCTTGCAAATCTTTGAATATATATATTTTTTGAACATTTGTAATTCAAATCTTTGCTTCTGGGGGTTCTACAAAAGGTCTTCTAAATCCTAACATTTTTATTTTTTAGTAACTTGAGTATTTGGCTGCGGACCCCCACCTCAAAATATTTAGTTCCAGGGACCCCCCAGAAGCAAAGATTTTTGGGTATTCTTTTTTTTTGTTATATATATTCAATGACAATTTTTCACGATTTAAACAAAAAAAATCGCAGATCTACAAGCTCATAGCGCGGCACTCATGCCGCGCTATGAGCTTGTAGATCTGCAATTTCTTTTGAATAGCCAAAGACATCTTAAAATGACACAGATGCGTTCCCGGTCTGAATGGGTTAAGGTATATACCGGGGGGATACCTTGTTTCAACCTTATTAAATTAAGTTTCAGCAAATCTACCTAGTAACAATTCTGCCCAATGATATTTTTTCAAAACACCAATCACAGAGTGATTGGTGTTTAGTTTCATCAGGGAATCCCTGGCATGTCCTCTGGCCGCCCGGCACCAGATGTTTGACGTTTGGTCAACATTTGTCCCAAGAAGTCACGATATGCCTTTCGGGCTAGTGAGAGTGTGTTGAATTTTAACCCCTATTCTTCCTCTTGAACCCTATTCTGTGGACCCCAGGAAGACTATAGCTGGTTGCTATGGCACCAGCTAATGGCGA